>NW_027491746.1:0-600000 GCF_021521415.1 Bidens hawaiensis
TAATGGGCCCATTTAATCACAATAATCAAAACGCCAAGTAATGATTTAAACATAAACCCTAAATCTAAAGAACACAATCAAAAGATAAAAGATCTATGTGAAGCAATAGTTAATAATCAATCAAGATAATAAATACTTATACGCATCATGAAAACAAAACCAAGTCTTTACTATTAAATAACGAAATCCATAATCAAACAATTATCCAAAGCAAGAATCAAGTGTCAAACATGTTCATCAAACCTAGGTAGACATGAAGTCTAGCCTAGCATCTTAAAGTCTAAATCAAACAAAACAAATAATAATGAAAACATGGTGAAATAATGAAGAAAGAAAGATTAAAGGCGATAAAACCCGTATTCTTCGATCTTAAACGTCTAGCTCTTCACCGGATGTTCTCTTGCCTTCAAAATCACCACAAGACTCATAAGATGGCTCCAAAAACTCTCTAATCCGGCTGGTGTCAGGTTCCCCTTAGGTTTTAAGTTAAAGATGTTTAAATAGTGATTAAGGCTTTAAAAACCCGTCCACACGTCAGAATCTTCCAGAAAAAGGTGCTCGTCGCGCCACGCGACGAGATAAATGAGTTTGGCCGCGTTACGCGGCGACACAATATATCCCCGTCGCGTCACGCGACAAAGTTCCTTCTCCTGGTCGCATTACGCGACCAGGTCCCTCTAGTCCGGTTCTTCTACTGGTTCATTCCGGTTCAACCCTCATTTGTCCTGGTTCTTCGTTTTAACTCGTTTAAACTTCTTTTTGACTGTTTATCGCACCAGAGACCTACAAAACTTCATTTAGTTAGTGATATATCAATTCTAAGCGAAAATGAATCATAAATCATCGAATACGGTATAAAATTATCATGGGAAACATATATAAATAACTGTATATCATTCGGCCAACGGTTAAAAAATCTCGGGGCTCACCACGTGATGGCCATCATGGCCGGACCCCCATCACGAGTGATGGGGGACCGGCGGCGGTGTTCCAAGGCCCATCACGCGTGATGGAACGGCCATAACGGACCACCCCATCCCCCTCATCCCCCTAAGAGCGAAGTTTCCTTATGGCCCGGGTTTCCACCCCCCTTCGCGGGTTCCCTGTTTATGAAAATTTTATACATACTAATTTCCATACAAGCTAAATGCTTAATAGGATCAAATATGAAAATCCGTAGCCCAATACATGTAATTTGGAGTCCTTGTTTTAAACCCAAGATGAGTGTTCTAGAACCGAAAGCTAAACTTGAAAACTTATTATCTAATTCGATTTCAGCTTATAATCGAACCAAAAACCAGGAATGTTGTTCAGTTTAGTTTAAACTTTAAACAGATTCGGTTATGATCAGTTTAATCAATTTGAAAACAAATATTCCTTACCTATACAACACTAATTTGTAGAAATTAAACTGAAAATATCATGTTAAAATCACAAAAATATGATCAAGTTCTTCATTATATTAAAAAATAATTTATCAAAATATTTCACTATAAACTTAGATATAAGAAAAAGTAAAAGAAAAAGGTTTAAAAAGAAAACTTGTTCGATATACTTTTGACGAAATTAGTAATATTATCCGTGAACGTATTGAGCAATATAATAGAGAAGTAAAGATTGTAAATACCGGTACCGTACTTCAAGTAGGTGATGGTATTGCTCGTATTCATGGTCTTGATGAAGTAATGGCGGGTGAATTAGTAGAATTTCAAGAAGGTACAATAGGTATTGCTCTTAATTTGGAATCAACTAATGTTGGTGTTGTTTTAATGGGTGATGGTTTGCTGATACAAGAAGGGAGTTCTGTAAAAGCAACAGGAAGAATTGCTCAGATACCGGTGAGTGAGGCCTATTTGGGTCGTGTTATCAACGCCCTGGCTAAACCTATTGATGGTAGAGGTGAAATTTCATCTTCTGAATATAGGTTAATTGAATCACCCGCTCCGGGGATTATTTCTCGACGTTCTGTATATGAGCCTCTTCAAACAGGGCTTATTGCTATTGATTCAATGATTCCCATAGGACGTGGTCAGCGAGAATTAATTATTGGGGATAGACAGACCGGTAAAACAACAGTAGCAACAGATACAATTCTAAATCAACAAGGCCAAAATGTAATATGCGTTTATGTAGCTATTGGTCAAAAAGCATCTTCTGTGGCTCAGGTAGTTACTACTTTCCAGGAAAGGGGCGCGATGGAATATACTATTGTGGTAGCCGAAACGGCGGATTCCCGGGTAAGTTCCGACCCGCACGAAAGGCGTAACGATTTGGGCACTGTCTCGGAGAGAGGCTCGGTGAAATAGACATGTCTGTGAAGATGCGGACTACCTGCACCTGGACAGAAAGACCCTATGAAGCTTCACTGTTCCTTGGGATTGGCTTTGGGCCTTTCCTGCGCAGCTTAGGTGGAAGGCGAAGAAGGCCTCCTTGCGGGGGGGTCCGAGCCATCAGTGAGATACCACTCTGGAAGAGCTAGAATTCTAACCTTGTGTCAGGACGTTCGGGCCAAGGGACAGTCTCATGTAGACAGTTTCTATGGGGCGTAGGCCTCCCAAAAGGTAACGGAGGCGTGCAAAGGTTTCCTCGGGCCGGACGGAGATTGGCCCTCGAGTGCAAAGGCAGAAGGGAGCTTGACTGCAAGACTCACCCGTCGAGCAGTGACGAAAGTCGACCTTAGTGATCCAACGGTGCCGAGTGGAAGGGCCGTCGCTTAACGGATAAAAGTTACTCTAGGGATATAACTTTTACCAAAGGATGGAGAATCTTAGCCTAGACCATACAAATATCCAATCTAGCAACATAGATATATACAACTGAACAAAAGTTATTTCTTTTCTATTTTTTTAAAAATAAATAATGTTTATATACTAATAATAAAACATATAACAAAAGTTTGCAATTAGGAATCTCGTGAAAATATAAGTTGGTTGTGGCTCAATGGTAGAACACTCACTTTACAAGTGAGAGGTAGGGGGATCAAACCTCACTACCACCAACTTATATGAGAGATATGAGGGATGACCCTGACTTGCCATGGTTCGAGTCCTGATCTCACCCGGTTTTACCGGCTCCTCGCTGTCGTGCCGTTTGGCGGGCGTGGGGGTCAGGTTTTATCCGGTGAATCCCTTAACAAGTGGACCGCTAGGGGCTCCGTCCGTCCGGACTAGTGGCCGGCTCGGGCTACCTTTAGCCAATAGGGGCCGCGTACGGGGTACCCAGCGTTACTTAGTTGACCGTTCAAAAAAAAGGAATCTCATGAAATGATATTCAACTAGTAAAAAATCACATGCATTCACGATACAATGGTTTAAACGGTTTTTTTGGGCTAATTCATGAACCAAACCATCAATAACAGTTATTGACAACTTTAATCCAAAACTAAACCATTAAAATTCAAAACCAAACCAAATCAAATTCTTACTAATAGTTTAGTTTCACGGTTTGGGTTTACTAGACTCTAATAAAATAACGCCCAAAATCTGATTAAACAAAAAAATATCAATAGTTTCCATTTGTTAAAACTTAAATATTCAACTCCATGGTATAGATAGTATAAGTTAAAATAACTAAAGGGCCAAGTAAAATATACTAAGTTAAGTTACATAGCATAAAATCCTACGGTCAACATTGGTTGTTTCCAACAGGCTTCGAGTATAAATTGTAAACTAAATTGTTCGGTTACTTCGGTATGGCTTAAAAATTCCAAAACCAACCGAAAAAACTAAAAAAAAAAACCAACATATGACCGGCTTGGACGGTTTTAAACCAAAACACGAGCACCGCTCCTTTCAATCAATTTGACCCAAAAATATTACATGTAACCCAAATCGTCCCATTAACAAGTAAAATGAAATACCAACACATGCACGCTTGACCATGCCTAGAAAAGTCAAATCCAAATCAGTTATATGCAAATGTTATAACTGAACGGGTTTATTTCTGAAAATATGAAGTTGCAACAGAGTCCAAACATTTTCAACAACCCCGTTTGACAGACCATGAAATGCCTGTTTTGCAGCCAAACGTCTTTCTTCCAGAATTTCAGGATTACTAATAAGTTTATCTAGATTTTCTTCTAGTTCCAGACCACCACTTACCTGTAACGATTCACCCATTTTCTTGTATTACAAAAATTAAATATAGAGACCAGGTTCTACTCACAAATAAGGTTACAAACTTCACTCGTTTATTATTTAACTAACATTATATCACATAATAATGTAAATTGTTAAAAATTTTAAATTGTTAAAAAAATAAATATAACTAAAATTTATAACTATATGTTCATATAATATTATATTATACAAATATTCTTAAATTTATACAATAAAAAAACTGATTTAATCAAGCAAAAATAATGTAGCTAAGCTCATTATCAAACAAGCTCCAATTCTGGCTTAAGCTCAGATCAGTTTGAGCTTTTAACAAGCCAATATCGAGTAGCTGGCAAACAGCTCAACTCGTTTACACCCCCTAATTACAACTAACACACCAGATATTTGAGTCTAATAACAGCATATAAATATAAACTTTGGTTTAATACTTTAATCTTGTTTTTAGGGAGCTTAAATGTAAATAATTAAGAATTAATAAAAAAAAGCCGAGCTCGAGCTTTTAGTAACAGAGCTCGAAACGAGCTCTCTTAGTCTCTTAAGTTAAATGAGTAGAGCTCGAGCATAGGCGAGCTCAGTCTCGACTCATTTACATCCCTAATATTCTTAATTAGAAACAAATAAGAAGCTTAAGTACGATCCTAACCTGCATCATCGATAAAGGATTTAACCGTTGCATTTCCGTAACCATATTTGAGAAGTGACCAACATGTTGACCTAACATCAGCCAGACAAAAGAACCCATATAAGTTCCAAAACAGTAATGAAACAATAAATAGAAAAGAAATAAAAATTAAATGGCACATGCTTACCAGTCAAAACAGCACAGCCAGCGGCAGCCGCCTCACAAATATTATGGCCAGTAAAATCAGGCAAAAAGGAACCTCCGATAACGGCTATAGGTGTCAATCTATAAAATTGCCTCAGTTCACCTACATAATCATTTATATACATGTATATATACATGTATTATTTTGAAATCAAACACAAAAATAATTAAAAAAAAAGTGAAATAATGAATTTGCTACCTAATGTGTCCACGATGTAAATGCTTGTTTCAGATGTGAGTGAATCACCATTGGATCTCAATGCCACATTCACCCCTTTTTTCTGCAAGTCCTGCACTCATCATCAACAAACTATATTGATATCTTGAAATTATCGAGCATATCTAGTGTTTTGTAATTGTTCCTAGGCTTGTAAATGAACCAAACATTCAAATGAACAGTTCATGAACCATTAGGTGTGAAGTTCGTTTATGTTAAACAAACGAACATGAACAAAAGCTTTTTTTCATTTAATTTAACAAACACACTTGAACACATGTCTCGTTCGTTCATTAGTTAATGTTTGTTAAGTTTGTTCGTATACATTCGTTAATATATTCATTAAAACCTTTTTGGCCCATTACAACTTAGTTTAGTTTTAGTCACTTTTTAGGCCCAACACATTGTTCTTCACAATGCATTTGAATGGTTTTAGCTCAGTTATGATTGTTCATCTATGTTAAGTTATGTTTTTTCATTTACGTTCGTAAACCATTCGTTTATATTGTTAATAAACGAACGCAACAAACATGCTTATTTTTTTAGCAACCAAACACAAACAAGAATACCCCATTCGTTTAATTGTTTGTGTTCAATTGTTTGTTAGTTAAAGTAAAACAAATAAATATGAACATGTTCCGTTCGTGTTCGTTCACAAGTATATATGTTCCTGAAATTGTATATACTTTAGAGGTGATAATTTTGTCCCAAAGTTCAGCTAGAATCAGAATGGGTCAAATAGGTCCAGGTCAAACGAGTTGAAAGTTTGACCAAGTCCATCTTTAATGCATAAAACATCTAAAATCATTTTCATACAAAGATTTGGGTTAGCAATGTTATATAGCAAGATTGTTTTTGTAATCATAGTTAGCGCAATAACTATTTAAAACTAATTTCAAAATAGAAACTAAATGTTTTTCTGACAGCCCGACCCGTTTTAGCGCATACTAAAAATGGTATGTTTCAACTTTCAACCCAAACTTTTAATATATTTCAACCAACCTAACTCAACCATATTGCCACCTCTCATATATTTCTGTTCTTAAGTTTTACAGTTTAATAATTTATGTGCTGTATACTTATAATCTTATTAGTAAAATACTAAACAAGAAATATTAATTATTATATAGTATGGAAAAATTTGCAACGGATTCATACTAAAGCAATCTCCTGTCCAAGATATGGCTGACGAGGAACAATGATTGTAAGGATATTGGGGTGCTTCTTCATCAAGGCTCTATGAACACCAAGCATTACTGTATAAAACCAATATAAAATTATTTTGTAAAATTTTTGGACTAGAAGTGTTTCAGGTCAACACAACTTAAATTTGTTTTGACTTGTATCAAAATTACCCATTTTAAGGCTAATGTACATCACCTTCTTCTTCACCCCTATGTATTGATGAAGCCATCCAAACACATCTACCAGCAATATTTTCTTTTAAATCGTCCATATTTTTCATGTTGACCAACTCTTCGGTACCTTAGCAAGTCAACATAATATCAAGATCAGTCATTATCATTAGAGATGGCAAGATGAATAGGTCAAGTACTGAATCAATAAAGTCTAAGGAGTAAGGATATACCAAGTTTTAAGTCACCACAGAAGTTAATAATAAATGGTGGAGCTTGCAGTAGCTGAAAATGAATTGCCTGAATATTGCTCTGCAACAGGACACAAACACAAAGGGTCTAGAACTAAAGTACATATAAACTTAATAACATATTGAAGAGGTCGTACCAATGGAAGTATTAATGAGAATTTGGACAGCATCAATGAAGCAAGTGGCCGAACAACTGGTCTCAACCAATTATTAAATGATTTTATTGACATTCGAGCATTTATCAATGCTACCATAACCTGCATATTAAAATAAAAACAAAATAAAACACATAAGAATTTTGATGGGGCCCACAAAACAAGAAGTCAAGAACAATAACATAGAGTATAAATACTTACGCCTTTTGCTGAGGCACTAAGAACAAGATTTGGCCATAGTTCATTCTCTACTAGCACAAGAGCATACGGTTTCCAATATTCAAGAAATGCATTCACAGCAGCAGGTGTATCAACTGGAGCAAACTGACATGTTTTTATTCCTCTGTGAAGTGTACATATACAAATACAAACTAAAAAACCTAACTGATGGGCCCCACAAAACAAGATAACCAACCTCTAACTAACTTTTTAAGTAGTTCACAAAGAACTCCTTAGGATGAAACAGAAGAAAAAGGTATATGCGCGAGCAGTGAGCACAATGGTGCTTCTGCTAAATAATAATGAATAAAGCTGATATCATACAGAAAGGTTGCAAACGGAAATTGTATTATAAGATAGAAGAGAATATACCTGATATATGACATCACAGGGAAGCAAAGGCTTGAGTACTTCACTGTATTAGTGATAAAAGCATATTATTCATTTATGTACCAGGTAGGAAACAAGTAAATCAAATGGCGGTAACTTGTTCATGTTCGTTCATTTAAAAGTATTAAAAACCTTTAATGAACAAACACTAACCAATGTGTATGGATATAAATGAACACATTATCAAATGTTCACGTTCACGAACACAGCTGAACGAACATGGCCTGTGTTCGTGTTCTTTCATTTAGTTGATTGAACAACATTCCTTGTTCATGTTCGTTCATTTATTAAACGAACGAACATAAACAAACTTCTGAACGAACAGTTTGCTGAACATTCGATTTGTTTACAGCCCTATGATAATACAGTATACCGTAAGAGTGTGTAAAACCTCCGTGATTGAATACCAAAATAATCTATCATCTACTTCATATTCTTCAAATTTTCAAATAATTAAACTAATACAACAAGTACAAAGTAAAACATAATCGATTCTTACAATGCAGATGCTGTAGTTGTAGTCATCAGTACAGTCACATCAGGTCTCCGTTCAACACACCGCTTAATCACCGGAACCACACACATTCCTTCACCTGTTAACCATTTTCACAGTCGTAAGTAAACTCATGAACATCATTACACTTAGGGCTACAAGCAAACACAACCAAACTAAACAAGGCCTTGTTCTTCCGTTAAGCTTTTATCAAAAAAGCAAACGGTTAACGAACACAAACACATATGAACACTCACAATATTTTATTTAATCTGGCTACCGAAAATGGTCAATGTCAACGGTTCGGTCTGGCTACCAAGTTTGTGTTGGTGATTTCTCTAACATTCATATTCATACGTTAATTTTAGTGTTAATAATTTCGCTTAAATCTATTTGATAAGATCAGAAAATTCATTAACAAGTATTAAATATCTTTAACGAACAAATAAACATTAAAGAACGTTCACAAACACAGATGAACGTTCGGTTCGTTTACAGCCCTAATTACACTATAACGAACTTCGATAATTCAAATTCCTATTGAATTAGACCTAAAAGGTATTAAAAAGTAAAAACCTTTAATGAACAAACATTAACAAATGCAAACGAACACATTAGCAAACGTTCACAATCACAATTGAACGAGCATTGCCTCTGCTCGTGCTCGTTCATATAGTTAATCAAACGTAACTCCTTGTTTATCTCCGTTCACTTATTAAACGATCAAACATAAACAAACAATTCAAAAACATTTAGCCGAACACATTCGGTTCGTTTACATCTCTAATTACACTTAAAAATGATCAAATATAATAATATCAAGCAAGTAAGTAATAGTAGTAGTAGTAATAATAATAATAATAATAATAATAATAATAATAATAATAATAATAATAATAAGTGGTAGAACCTAATGAAACAGCGTGGAACCAGATGAGTGAACCATTAGGACGCCGGAGAGACGGTTGACCAAGCCGCTCCGGCCACCGGAGAGGATGCTCGATGCCGCGGAACTTGCGCCACCGGAGATGAAGGTTAATCAGCGGTGTTAGGGCATACGTCACTGCTCTGTAGATCCTGTAAACCGCTTCGCCTCGTTTACTTGCGACCATTTTCGAATTCTGTTTTCAGTTCCACGACTCAACAAGAACCAAAAACTCTAATTTGAGATTTCTGTTAGTTAACTACCGGAGTCTAGCAGGTGCTCGTTTCTTTTTTATTTACTACTTTTTTTTATCGGGTTCTATTTATCCTTTCGGGATCATTTCATAGGTCGACTTCTTCATCACTATGACACTGTAACGTCCCAATGCACGAAAACCGGATGAAATTCATAAACTCTCGCTCTGCGTTGGGTTTGAACCCGGGATGAAAGCTCTGACTCGTCACTTTACCCAAATATCTTTCGAACTGACACAAGTAGAAATCGAACTTACGTTTCAACTTAGGGAGGGTTGGTGTCTTACCATTAGACCAAATTCTTTAGGACGTTTGAGTTTGGTTAGTGTCATTTTATTAAATTTGAGTTTAGCTAGTTTATTATGACTTATTTATTTATTTATAATGGTTTTAATTTATTTTACGCATTTTAAGAAAATTCTTGAACAGATTTATGTTTGGCCTGAGCTCGTCTAGTACCTTAATTAAGCAAAATCTTAGCTTTAGCTTTGCTGTGTGGAATGTAACTAATATACAAAAGTCTAAATGAGATGAACTTAACAATACACGAGGCTTGATAACTAAATGAGTTTCATTTGAGGCTCGGGCTTGAAAAAACTCGACTCGTTTCGAGTTTTTTTTATTGATTTGGCCCAGAGTAGCTCGCGAGGGGCTCAATTCGTTTGCACCCCTAAAAAGAGTAGGAAAAACTTTTGAAAACCATACAAGTAGTTTTTTTCACAAAGTTGAACTGATTAGGGTTAAAACTTTTATAGTCAAAAAGATATAGTCCCGTTGCAGTAACGGTCCACCTGTTCAACATGTAATCATCATAACCATGCACCCAATTTGAAGACTGCTCAAAAGGGCTCAACCCGACAATCGGTATCTATAAGTCTGAGTTTAGATGCATGATCCCACTCGTTGATTTGGTCATCTGCTATGGAGTAAGTATCACATAATATTTGTTTTTTTTTCCTTTTATTTACTCATTTTTTTGTTAGTGTTTGTTAGTTTAATTGAACAAATAAATAAACACGATAGTTAAACGAGTTTTTGTCTTTATATAAGAAAATGCTTGTGTTCTTTAAACTTAATAGATAATAGATAAACGAAATCAAAGGAATAAATAGGATAAATCTAGTATTTTAACGAAAAACGTAATTTATAGAGTCCTGTGGGTTTGATATTCCGGACTTACTTAGCTTTAATACAATTGATCGTTCACTTGCCGGTGTTTTGTGTAGTTGAGTCTTAGGTCTAGTTTTTATTACTTGTTTAATTTAGTTAATTTAATTGACTGTTTTCACCACATCAATATATGTTATACATATACTATTTTATTATTAATTTAATTACCCATTTTTATTTTATAAATTTATTTGTTTATTTGTAAAGAATATATTTTCAATTTTGTAGTAAAAAAAGGTAGTAAAAAGACCAATTTGTTCTCATGTGCCTTGCACATGACCTGTTTTGACAAAAAAAGTTAATCGAGTTAGGGCCAAAAGACAAAATGTGATAAGAGTTTTTAAACATAAATGGTACTTTATGTCATTAAGCTTGCTAAAGGACAATTATTGGAAAAATGTACAAACATAAAGGACTAGTTTTCCCATTTTGTCATTACATTAATACTCCCAACTCCTCTAGAGAGACAATCAGGAAAGGACACAAATTAGATCAAATAGGAAAAAGTTTGTAATAGACAACAGTTGATCTGCTTTTACTTTGAAGGACAAGTAAAGAAAAGAAACGTCCTCTTATTTAGTTACTAAAAATGTTCTATTAGTAACGTTCCTTTGTAGTGTGTTTATTTATTTTACTTGTGTTTAGTGTTCCCGGATTATAAATTATAAATCATAAATTTTTTAAATGGATTTATTTTTACGAGTAGTGTGCATAGTTTTACATTAATACTTTAAATCGATCATTTCTGAATTTGTTAAGCTAGTTTTACAATAATACTTCAAATCAATCATTTGTAAAGTTTGTGTCTAAATGTGAAGAAACGTGGATCTACTCACTGGTAGCAGATCTACTTTCCTCGGGTGTGATTATACTATTTCACCGATGGTTCTTCTGGGTCTGTGTTCTTCCACCTACAAAATGAACAGCGCCGTTACTTACCCCTCAGAAAGGGACAGAGGGGTCCTCTTTGGGGTAACCCTCCGGCGTGAGAATCAGTATCTTTGTGGAGAAGATAATAATGTGTGTCAGAGAATCTCAAGAGTATTGCTGAATAGCTTAATACCCCCTGATTGTGAGACTGTCTGTTTTTTATGTAACTGACTGTGAGTGAATGTGATTCAATATGATTGAATGTGTTATCACTGCTTGTAACTGTCAATGATTGAGTATGAATGTGTCATCAAAGTGGAGTTGATGCTGTATTTATAGTGCTAAGGTTACCACCGGTTGGGCTCAACCTCGTTGGCTTCCTCCAATCGCACTGCGCCACGTGTCCTCTGGGACACCTGGCGCTTTCTCGTTGGTTGTAATCACGTGGTAACACATGTGTCATGCTGAGTTGTCGACCTTCCATTTGGCAGCTGTCAACATCAGCATATTCTTACTCCTTAAAAAGATGCCTTCTGGAAGGTTGTCTGACGTGCACAATCAGGGTTGCCCTAATCCTGATTTGGATAAGGACGAGGTTGATTATGCGCACGTGTGATATGCGCCCATCCTGAGGATGCGCGAGGTCTTCTCTTTATTCTCACGCGCAGATATTTCATGCGCAGATGTGATATGCACGAGCATGTGATATGCGCCGCGCGCTGATGCGCTGCGCGCATATGTGATGCGCGAGCATGTGTGTCTGGGCAGATGTGATATGCACGAGCATGTGATATGCGCCGCGCGCTGATGCGCCGCGCGCATATGTGATGCGCGAGCATATGTGTGCCTGGGCATATGATGCCTGAGCATGTTTTGTATGCGCCATGCGCATAGGTTTTGGCTTTGTGCCTTCATAATGTCTTTATCTTGTGGGTTGACCCGCCTTGCTCGGTGTTGAGGCGGGTACATACCTCTTCAAGCCCCCCCAGTCTAATGTGTGTCTTATCTCGCGCGAGCGCGGTAAGATGGATATTAGACTTACTGATTTTTGTCTTTTAATGGGGTTTTGTCGTTTTCCTGGTTGCTTCCATCGTTGCGCGAAGTTCTATCCATTTGGTTGAAAACGAAGGGTCCAAACACGTGGTTAGTTGGTGGTGACGTGCGCCGTAAACGTGTCAGACGTTTCGTGTGCTCGAGGTGCTACAGTTGCCTTTCATGTCCCCTCACACAGCTGTCCTGAACACGTGTCGCGCTCGCATTGGTTAGCACCTGCGAGTGGGGGCGCGTCTCTGTTCCGTGGTAGGTCGGTTACATTCTTATGTCCCCTCAACAGTGTTAGGGACACGTGTCGCGCCCTCGTTGGCTTGCACCCGCGAGTGGGGGCGCGTGAAATCCGATCAGCTGCCACATTTCTCTCTCCTGGGCCTATAAAAGGAGGCCCTTAGGAAATTTTTATCTTCATCTTCATTGTTTCAAATTTTCTATTTTCTGCCTTTCATATTCTGAATTGAGTGTATTCATCTTTTCGATTTTTCGATTATCTGCTGCTGCAGTTGTATGTCTGATAGTTCAGACTCGTCTAGCCCCTCAATCACCTCTGTTGCCTCTCGAAGACGCCGTGTGAAGTCTGTGGTGATGTCGACATTGAAGCAAAAGGGGAAAGGGAAGAGGGTTGTTGAGACCACATCGGAGGAAGTAGGGAGGACCAAGGCCACCAAAAGGTGGAATGAAATCCTCTGCAAATTGAAGCAGGCCGATCTCGACAACCTCATCGCCTCTCAGGGCTTTCCCACCCTGTTTGGCTGCATGTTGCCTAGGTCCGGGCAAACGGCGGCGGACCCGCCTGCCGGCTATATATCCCTATATAGCCACTTTTTCACCCACTGCAACCTTCGTCTCCCGATGACAAGGTTTGTGGGTGCACTGCTGAAGTTCTATGGGATTCATATATCCCAAGTCCATCCGTTTGGACTCGTGCGCGTGACTCACTTTGAGTTCATGTGCAAATCCCAGCGCGAGGAACCCACTCCTCGGCGCTTTCAATATTTTTACAAGCCCAAGATCCAGGACAATTGGATCTCTTTCATTCCTCGCAGTCAGAAGGTGAAGTGCTCCACTGTTTCATTCAAGAGCCTTCATGACTGGTCTGAGAGGTTCTTTTACATTAGGGCTGGTGTGATACCCATCCGTATGACCATGCGCTCTATCTCTTCTGCGCCTGCGGATGAGGGTGTCCTCAAGAACCCAACTGGCGCCTGGGTTAAGAAACTGACCGCCGAACCATCCCCCGCGAAGAAAATTTGCGAGGAGGCGCTGGTGGGGGTCGGCATGAGTAAGCTTTGGGCCGACAGCGCGCTTGAGCCCGTTATCCAAGTCGACGGGTTGTGTAAGTTTATTTCATTGCTTTATTTATTTTTTCTGCGCGAACATAATTCTTTTGCTGATATCACTTGATTTGTTTTTGCGCAGTCACCAAGGATTATGTCCTTGCCGCTTATGATGAACAAGTGGAGGGTGGCTCCGTCGCGCTTGGCGCTGGGGAAGTTGGTTTCCCAGATCGCTTCGATGACATGTTCATCCCAGTGGATCTGGAATTTGACTTTGACAGTGACGCGCCTGGTAAGCCTTCGCACTTATGCTCATTCCTTTAGAATACCCAAGTTTATTAACAGTTCTGTTGGTTGTTTTTGTAGATGCGCTTGAAAACTACGAGCTAGAGCTCGCGGAAGAGGAGGAGGAGGAAGAGGAGGCGCCCCTACTAAAGCGCAAAGCTAAGGGGAAATCTGGCGCAGGGGCCAGTAAGAAACAGAAGAAAGATGACACCCCTGTCGCTCATCCCCATGCTCAAACGAAGGGACCTAAGGAAACCCAGGTGTTTACCACAAAGGTTTCTTTAGCTTCTCTGCCTGTGAGAGTGGGCAGACCTCCTGTCCACTTGAGGTATGGTGGCGTCGCCTCCTCCTTTCGCGCGGCTGAAGAGAGAAGCAGTGCCGCGCCTGCAACAGGTATACTTTATTTATCTTCATCTGGCTGAATTGTTATTAAACCTTTCCTCCTTTGAATGTTTGCAGAACCGGCGACGGTAGCAGATGAGCCACAGGCGCCACAAGGTGCTGAGGCTGCGCCGGGGGCTGCTTCGGAGTCCCCTGTTCTACCCTCTGAAAAGGGTAGAATGAATTTTATGGCGATGTTCGCCGCGCGAACAGAATTGCGCCAAGGTATGTTTTGCACACTTGTCTTCTTTATTTTTCTTTTGGATTCAGTCATAAACAATTTTTCCTTTTTGATTTGTTCATAGGAGTTGTAGCTGGCGTACAAGTTGCTGGCGACACTCCTGGCGCCGTTGGCGGCGCCGCTGGTTCTGGTCCTGCTCCTGCTAGTGCTGATTCTCCCCTTATTGGGGTTACAAAAGAGCAGGAAGCCGTATTGCGCGCCGAACTGGCGGCGTCGAGACCTCTCTCGCCTCCTCCTACGCGCAGCCCTCTCCGCGAGGCTGGTTTGGAGCCCCCCAGGTCGCAGGAGAAGAGGCCTATTCAAGAAGATGAGGAGGATGAGGGGGCTCAAGCTGAGGACTCCTTGGGAGACCGCGCCAGCCCTGCGATGCCACAAGTCTTCGCAGCGCATACTTCTGGTGGGGCTGGCGCTGACTGTTCTGCTTCATCCCCGCAGGTATGTTTTAATTTGTTGCTCCGCTGCGCGTACCTCCATATAAGTATGTTTTATGACTTAGAACATTTCTTGTGTTTTGTAGGAAGGTGACCACGTTTATCGCCCGAGATGGAATATTAATGAAGAAAGTTCCTTCCAATCCATGGGCGTATGCGAGGACTTCTGGGCTCATGCCGTGCCTCCTACTGAAAGGAGGTATCAGGAGGAGCGCACTCGCGCTGACTTGCTCAACGATCACATTTTCGCTGGGTCAGCTTTCTTTGCTGCCTCCCAAGAGCTTCATCGCGATTATATTAAAGTACGCGATGCTCTTGTGGCAGCCCAGCAAGAGGCTAAGGTGGCTGCCTGGAACCTTTCTGATGCTCGCGCACGAGCTGAGAAACTCCAGGCGGAGCTCAGCGAAAATAGAGCAAGTGCCAACACCGCCTATATTAAGCGCGGGCATGAGCTCCAAGCTGCGCGGGAGAAGCAGCAGTTGGCGGAGGCCGAAGTTGCCAAGTACGCGCGTAGAGTGCGTGTCTTGGAACAGCAGGCTGAGGCGCGTGACCAAGCTATCGTCCAGAGTATCACTGAAAAATCATCACTGGAGAGCGAGGTTGCGCGCCTGAAGAGGGAGTTGGCGGCCGCGCAGGCCGATAGAGATGAGGCCTTGGCGACGGCGGCGTCCAGCCAGGAAGCACTTGGTGCTGCGCAGGCGGAGAATGAAAAAATCTTGGCGGCAGCAGCGTCTGATAAGGAGGAGCTACAAAAGACTAAGGAAACTGTTGAGTTATTAAACTCCCAGGTTCCTGTCCTCGAGACGTCTGTTGCTGGCCTCGTGCAGGATCGCCAATGGCTGGTGTCACAGGGCATAACTCGCTGCGCTTTGGCGATGAAATATTCCGCCGAGTTTCAGGCCCTTGTGATGGACTGCAATGCCGCCGCGCGCTTGGTGGGCCGAGCTGAAGGGTTTACGGATGGGTATGACTATGGCATGTTGAAGAAGAACCCATCCGAGTACCCTTACAAGAGCGACGCGGCCTGCGCGGACATGGCCGCGGTGGGGGAAAAGTACATGAATACTCCCATCCCCATCCTTATGCAGGTACCTTGACCTTAATGAGTTTTACTTGACTAATTTTTCCAAGTGTTTTGTACTCAATACTTTTCTAATGATTTTGCAGATAGCTGCGCTTGCTGACCAGCCCGACCTCGGCGCGCTAAAGAAGTTGCTCGATGAATGCGAGAGGGCTGGTGGCGATGATGGTGGCGCGGGGGATGTTGCCCCTGCCAGCGGCTCTGGCGCTGCGAATAAATCTGCTCCTGCCACCGTCGTGATAGAAGACTCCAATGAGGAGGAAGAACTTGACTATGGTCAGTTCGGAGATGAGGAGCAGGCCGCGTCAGATGCTGCGGGAGATGATGAAGGTGATGAAGTGGCTGACGTCGACGTGGAGACTTGAGAAGCCCTTCATCAAATTTTACATATTTAATTTTTTATACTTGTAATTTGTAACTCATCATACTTGTAAATTTCAATCCAATGGAATGAAACTTGTTTTCTCTTTTTCACATCTTGCGCATTTCCATTCATCTCTTCATGTTTGCTTGTATAGATATAAGATATGCTTGCACGTTAAAATAAGAACAAGGTTGTAAGGAAATTATTCACTTAACCTCTGTTCTATTTTGTTTGTGGTTTCGCAGTATCTTGTTTATGCTGACATGCGCGCTAACTTTTCATTATTTCTTTTTTGCGCGTCGTTGTCGCGCGATATTTATATGGAAGTATGAGTTTAGCCATTACATGTCAGCGTGTGTTACTCAGATATCCACTATGATTCCGCGCGCGACCTCGACCTGAGACCTTAACATGATATGGCATGTACTTTGCCTTAGTTGTGTTTAAGGATTTTTATGATCAGGCTGCGCGGGATGTAAGATGGATGTTTGTGAGTGTTTTGAGCTAAGGCTCTTTGTTTTGGGCTAAGGCCCTGACGTTTTTAGAGTTAAGACTCATTAACGTGTTTGAGCTAAGGCTCGTAAGTTTGGGTTAAGGCCCTGGCGTTTTAGAGTTAAGACTCGTTAACGCGTTTGAGCTAAGGCTCGCGCATGTATGTTTTACTTCGCTTTATTTTGCTTTGAAGTCAATATAGTGTTGTCATATTGTTCCAAATTAATAAAGGAAGTGTGAAACATGTATGCAAAGGTAATAGAACAAATATTGAAAGATAGCGCGAATCATCATTCATGATGGCTTAAAAGCCTTGATTACATATTTGAACATTTACATGAAGCATTTTCTAAGCTGTGCTGCGTTCCACGCGCGCGGTAACTTTTTGCCATTCAAATCTTTTAAAGTGTACGCGCCTTTCCCCAAATCTTCTGAAATTTGATAAGGTCCCTCCCAATTGGGGGACATTTTTCCTGGGGGTATCGCGCGGCTAGCTTCATTGTTTCGAAGGACAAAATCATTTTTCTTGAAGTGGCATTCTTTAACGCGCTGATTATAATATTTTTCCAGCTTTTTCTTGTATTTGGCTTCATTGATGATAGCCGCTTCTCTGCGCCCTTCAAGCAAGTTGAGGTCCAATCTTCTTTCGCGCTCGTTATCAGTCTTGCTCATCATGAGTACCCTATGGGATGGGCATCCAATTTCTGCTGGGATCATAGCCTCAGTCCCATAGGTTAGGCTGAACGGGGATTCGCCATTTCTAGTTTTGCTTAATGTCCTGTGCGCCCACAGGACATTAGGTAACTCTTCGACCCAAGAATGGGATTCTCCCTCCAATCTTTTCTTCAGCCCATTTAACAAACTTTGATTCGCGCGCTCCACTTGGCCATTCCCTTGAGGGTGGTAGACCGAAGTGAAGATTTGGTTGATGTGCAGTTCTTTGAGCCAGCTGGATATCTTCCTATCAGTGAATTGTTTGCCATTGTCGCTCACAATTTCCATAGGAAGGCCAAAACGGCAAATGATGTGGCTCCAGATAAATTGCTTCATCGCCTCAGCTGTGATTTTTGCTAGTGGCTTGGCCTCAACCCATTTTGTGAAATAGTCTATCGCCACTACCAAAAATTTCACTCGCCCTTGCGCTTGCGGCAGGGGCCCCACAATATCAATGGCCCATTTGTGGAAAGGCCATGCGGAGGTCACTGGAATCAAGTTGTTCTTTGGACGCATGGTGTTTGGCGCGTAGCTCTGACATGCCTTGCATTTTTGTATTTCTTTTAGCGCATCCAAGTACATGCCTGGCCAATAGTAGCCCGAGCTCATTGCCTTGGCAACCACCATGCGCGGGCCAGCGTGTATGCCGCAGATTCCTTCGTGAATCTCCCTAATCACATAGCTTGCTTCTTCAGCATCCAGGCATTTCATGAGAGGTCCAAGATAAGAGCGCCGATATAATGTACCATCAAGTAGTTCATAGTTCTGCGCCTTGTGTCTTATCTTTCTCGCCTGTGCGCGATCATCCGGTAACGTCCCCTCCTTCAGGAATTCCATTATTGGAGTTATCCAGGATGAATGGGTTGTATGAATTACAAGGACCGATTGCGTTTGCACTGACGGGTTGCTCATCACTTCCACCCTGACATCTTTGCCAAAGTGATCAAAATTAGTTGATGCCATCTTACTCAACGCGTCAGCGGACTTGTTTTCGCTGCGCGAGATGTGTATGATTCTGAAGAAGTCAAACTGCTCAATGAACTTTTTTGCCTGCTCTAGATATAGAGGCATTGTGTTCTCCTTGGCGTCATATAGGCCGTTGACCTGAGCAGCTACCAAGTAAGAATCAACATGGGCCTCTAGCCTTTTAACTCCAAACTTGCGCGCAATGCGCAGACCAGCCAGCAGGGCTTCATACTCAGCCTCATTGTTGGTACTCTTGAAGTCCAACCTAATAGCATAAGTATATTCATGATTATCAGGGTCCACCAGTTTGAGGCCTGCGCCGGACCCTTCGCTGTTGGAGGCTCCATCAGTGAATAGCCTCCAAACATCTTCTTCATCATTTGCTCGCGGAGGGTCTACCTCGCGCTGAGCTTCTTCAATCTTTCCCTCTGGGATTTCCGTGATGAAATCCGCCAAAACTTGACCCTTTATCGCTGGACGGGGCTTATAAGTGATCGTGTGTTCACCTAATTCCAGCGCCCACTTTGTCAGCCTTCCGGAGAGCGCGGGGCGTCGCAAGACTTGCTGGATGTTGTAACCAGTCAGAACTTCAATAGGATGACCATTGAAGTATCTATGGAGCTTGCGCGACGCGTGTGTTAGTGACAAAACTAACTTTTCCATGATGGAATAGCGCGTCTCAGGGTCTGTGAGCACCCGACTCACATAGTATATTGGCGTTTGGATCCCCTTGCGATCCACCAATAATACTGCGCCGATCGCGCGGTCTCCAGCTGACAGGTACAATGTAAGGGTTTCGCCAGGAAGTGGAGCTGTGAGCGCTGGCAACTTTATGAGACATTCTTTTATCTCAGTGAAAGCTTGCTCAGCCTCAGGCGTCCACTTGAATTGGCTCTTCTTCAAGCAGTTCCTCAAGGTGTTAACGAATGGAGTAGATTTGCTGGCGTGGTTCGCTAGGAACCTGTTGATTGACACCAATCTACCATTCAGCTTCTGAACCTCTTTCATGGTGGATGGTGAAGGCATGTCAAGGATGGCTTCCACCTTTTCAGGGTTCACCTTGAAACCATCCTTAGTGACCATTACACCAAGAAATTTCCCCTCTTCTGCGCCGAAAGTACATTTGCTCGGGTTGAGCTTCATGTTAACTTCCGTTAGGCGCTGAAGAGTTTCCTCGATGTCTTTGAGCATTTGTCTCTCCTCCCTGCTCTTGATCACCAAATCATCAACGTAGACTTCTAGATTTCTTCCGATTTGTTCACTGAAAACCGAATCCATAAGTCTCTGATAGGTTGCGCCCGCATTCTTTAAACCAAAGGGCATTTTTGTGTAACAAAAAACACCCTTGTCGGTTCTGAAGGCAGTCTTGTCTTCATCCTGTGGTGCCATTTGAATCTGGTGATAGCCTTTGTAGGCATCCAGGAAACATTTGAGCTTGAATGGCGCCACGGAGTCCACCTTTGCGTCGATGTTTGGGAGGGGGTAACAGTCTTTCGGACATGCTTTGTTGAGGTCCTTGAAGTCAATACACATTCTCCATGACCCGTTGCTTTTCTTTACCATCACAGGATTGGCTACCCATGTCTGGTATCGGATCGGGCGGATGATGTTTGCGCGCAACAGGTCCTCCACTTGCTCATTCATGGCCTTCGCCTTTTCATCCCCCATGATTCTCTTTTTCTGAGCAATTGGCTCTACCGACTTGAACGTGTTAAGAGAATGTTGCGCCAAGTCTCGCGGGACCCCCGTCATATCGGAGTGTTGCCACGCGAAAACCGACGTGTATTTTGTGAGCAACTTTTTCATTCTCAATCTCGTTTCGTCTGAAATGGTAGCGCCAATTGTGACCGTTTGCTCTGGGAATTTTGGGTTTAAAATCCACTTCTCTGGCGCATTGTCAGCCATTGGAAGTTTCATTCTCCCTTCCCGCGGCGTGCTTGTCACTGCGCACAAATGATCGCGGTAAACAAATGTTACGCCTGTTGGTGTAGGGAACCCCAATGCGCCGTGCGCTGGCGACGGTACAGCATTAAATTGGGCAATCGTTCCCCTACCCAGGATCATATTGTGGCATGACGTGGTGGGCAAGACCAAGAAGTTGACAACTTCGGCTCGCTTGTGCTCATCATCCCCCATAGTTAGTTCAAACTGAATCTGGCCTAGGGGATGTATGATTTCATTTGAGACACCACAGATTGGTGCGTTCACAATTTCGAGCCGCGCTTGGTCTGCCGGGTCTAACTTTCTGAAACACTGCTCATACATAATGTCAGATTCGCTTCCAGTGTCCACCAGGACCTTTGACACTTCGTAATGAGCAATGTGTGTGGTGATGACGAGAGGACTGCTTATTGAAGGGCCTCCCCTGATTCTTGGGAAGATGACTTGCTGCTCGCGCCAATCTCCGTGGATTTGCGCGCTTCTCTTTTTTGACGTCTGCCCTTGTCGTCCCCCCTCAGCCACACAGATTCTTTTGTATTTCTTGCTGGCAGAGGCTCCTTCCGGTTGCTCATCTTCTATTCTTTGGTTTTTCACCAAGTGAGCCAGCCTGCCAGATTTTACATCCTTCTCGATCGCATCCTTTAAATGATGGCATGCGTCGGTGTTGTGGCCCGGGGACCTGTGAAATTCACAATATTTGCCACTGTTTTGCGGTCCCTTGTAGTGTAGCTGCTTGGGGGGCTTGAATTGGACATTCTCAGTACTTAACACCTGTGAAGGTGTTTTAGTGAGGGGTGTCCATATTCTTGGCAGAGGTCTGCTAGGATCTCTGCCGCCCTCCCTCTTGTCACCCTCCCCGCGATTACGAACTTCTTTTTGGGGCTGGGGTGAGGTTGGTTGCGCTTGTTTTTCCGCGGAAGAAAAACTTGTTGGCTGCAACCTGGACCATACAGAGTTCTGTTTGGCCCTCTTCTCTTTGCTGCGCGGTGATTCTGCCTGATGCGCTCTTTCTCTTGCCCTATCTTGGGCAATCTGTTTCTCATTTCTCGCGAAAACTCGCGATGCCTCCATTAACTTGGCCCACGTGGTGGGCATACCATCTTTGCTTACGAGAGCCCGGCGGAGTTGATCACTGCGCGCGCCTTGTATAAAGGCCACGCGCAGGAGCTGCTCAGTTATACCCCCGATTGCCAGGGATTCCTGATTGAAACGAGTGATGTAATCTTCAATCGTTTCATCATTCCTGCGTATGCAGTGCATGATGTCATCAGGATCGCGCGTGTGCCTGCGCTGCTGTACGAAGTGGGCTTGGAACTTTTCTAATAGTTCCTCGAACCCATCAATTTGCCCTGTCGGCAAGCTCTCGAACCATACCCGCGCTGCGCCCGTGAGGCAGCGAGCAAACATATGACACCATGTTGGCATCGTCCAGCTCTCTAGGTTTCCCGTGTTATAGAAACCTTGCAAAAAGTCATTTGGATCTGTTGTGCCGTCATATTTGCCCAGACCACTTGGCATCTTTGTCTTGTGCTGGATGGGAGCCTGCGCGATGCGCGCAGTAAACTTTGAGTGTTTTACCAGGATGGCTGGTCTGTAGGGCGTGGTTACGTCCACTTGCCCTCTGACCGGTGGGCTGTACGGCATGTGCAGATCCAGATCTGCTCTGGCTCCAGGCGCCATGTTCACAGGCGCGCGGAGCTGTGAGCCTCCTGCATGAGTATCCCGTGTCTTCCTCATGCTATGCACTTCTTCATCACTGAACTCAGTGTGTGCAGTGTGAACAGAATGTCCTTCTTCCGGCGCGCGCGGCCTCTTTGTAGTCTGCTTATCAAAAGCTTGCCTTTGTGTTTGGTCGGCTAGCTTCTTCTGCTTGACCATTTCGTTGTACTTTTCAATCAGACGCCGCTGCTCGTTTATGAGCCATTCACTCGGATCATTTGCTTCATCTTCTGGACCCATTGGTCCTTTCAGCTTCGCGCCGGCCATATTTTGTAACGTGAGATCGTCTGGAGGAGTTTCAGTCTGGCCGTGAGGGGTTGTGACGAAGGGACGGTTGCTGGTGGTACGCGTAGAATCACGCGGTACCCTCAGAACCTGCTGTCCGTCGTTAACACCCTCACGTTCAATATCCTCCAGAGCTTGATCAACGTTACGAACGCCCGAAACCATGGTGATTGATTTTTTTTTTATAGATCTGATGAGATCTGATTGCCGTTTGTAACAGTGGATGGCGCCAATGAAGAAACGTGGATCTACTCACTGGTAGCAGATCTACTTTCCTCGGGTGTGATTATACTATTTCACCGATGGTTCTTCTGGGTCTGTGTTCTTCCACCTACAAAATGAACAGCGCCGTTACTTACCCCTCAGAAAGGGACAGAGGGGTCCTCTTTGGGGTAACCCTCCGGCGTGAGAATCAGTATCTTTGTGGAGAAGATAATAATGTGTGTCAGAGAATCTCAAGAGTATTGCTGAATAGCTTAATACCCCCTGATTGTGAGACTGTCTGTTTTTTATGTAACTGACTGTGAGTGAATGTGATTCAATATGATTGAATGTGTTATCACTGCTTGTAACTGTCAATGATTGAGTATGAATGTGTCATCAAAGTGGAGTTGATGCTGTATTTATAGTGCTAAGGTTACCACCGGTTGGGCTCAACCTCGTTGGCTTCCTCCAATCGCACTGCGCCACGTGTCCTCTGGGACACCTGGCGCTTTCTCGTTGGTTGTAATCACGTGGTAACACATGTGTCATGCTGAGTTGTCGACCTTCCATTTGGCAGCTGTCAACATCAGCATATTCTTACTCCTTAAAAAGATGCCTTCTGGAAGGTTGTCTGACGTGCACAATCAGGGTTGCCCTAATCCTGATTTGGATAAGGACGAGGTTGATTATGCGCACGTGTGATATGCGCCCATCCTGAGGATGCGCGAGGTCTTCTCTTTATTCTCACGCGCAGATATTTCATGCGCAGATGTGATATGCACGAGCATGTGATATGCGCCGCGCGCTGATGCGCTGCGCGCATATGTGATGCGCGAGCATGTGTGTCTGGGCAGATGTGATATGCACGAGCATGTGATATGCGCCGCGCGCTGATGCGCCGCGCGCATATGTGATGCGCGAGCATATGTGTGCCTGGGCATATGATGCCTGAGCATGTTTTGTATGCGCCATGCGCATAGGTTTTGGCTTTGTGCCTTCATAATGTCTTTATCTTGTGGGTTGACCCGCCTTGCTCGGTGTTGAGGCGGGTACATACCTCTTCAGAATGTTATTATGATTTTCTGGAATTTGTAGACTGGAATTATAGGAATGTGAGAGTAGTTCAAGCAGCTATCTAGATTGGGATTGGCAATTGAGATGGAGGTGAATTTTTAGTTAACATTTCAATCTACTCATCAAGCAAATCATTCATGAGCTCTTTCACCCTTTCAGTGTATTAACATATCAGCCTCGCAAATCATTCATGAACTCTTTCACCCTTTCAGTGTATTAACATATCAGCCTCGTACATACCCTAAATTTGACACAAACCTGCACCGAGGCCTTTCAAGTTTGAATGCCAATGGAAAGAAAAACCTTATGATTATCAATTGCAATTGCAAAACGAACAAACTTTAAGTTGTAAAATCAGTTGGAGCAAATTGTGAATCCCGTTCCTTTGATAAATGTGAGATCAGTCCCGATGGATGTGAAAAGGGAGAGGGTGTGTGTTTTTTCACTTACAGGATGCAGAGGTCTAATGGTCCAAGACCATTTTAAAACGAGGTAATTCGGGTGTGGTTACTCATTCAAGAACTGATTACCAGTAGGTGGGAATTCTAAAGTGTTAGTATTGGTTTGATGTCAAAGTTAGCTTGTATGCTGAATGTGAAATTATAATTCCATTCATAATCATTTTTGTTTAGCAATTGTGACATGGCAGATGCCAAACGATGGCAGTCAAAACACACTTTTTAATACATTAACATTAATAATACTTTCAACTAAAGCTGAGATATCTATGGTTGTGGGGGGCATCCAAACAGCTCCTCAGTTCATACTAAATTAACATATAGCATAATAATGTCATTGAAAGGAAGACAGCATTAGTCAACTTAATTCTACCAAATATCCACATACCAAAGTTTTTGTTTTTCTCAAATTTTGGAATCAAGTAATAAAAGCAAACAAGAAGACTGCGGAAGAGAACATTACGGTTGAAGCCAAGTTGCAATATCTTGCAAGGAGAAAGCTTTCTGCATTAAACAAAAGAGAATTATTATTATAATTATATGAATAAATGATCAAGTTATTTTTTGTTTCAAATGATTACCGTTCTAATTAAGACACAAAGGAAATGTGATATGTATATATTCTGAAAGTCAAAAGCAACTATTTACTATGGGTAAAAATTCTGCTGCACATATTTGGATTAAAAGGCTGCCTGCGCTCTTTGGGGTTAAAATACTACTGTACAAATTTCGGTTGGGGTTAAAACACTATTGCAATATATCAAGATGTGATGTTATAAACACCAAGGTTTAAAAAGGCGGAAACGAGCCTAGAGGCGTTTTCTGTTAGACTCACGAGGCGTAAGCCTCGAGGCGAACCGAGGCGCAAGCCTCGAAACATAATTAAAAAAAAATAAAAAATATATATAATCAATAAAAATCACACTTTTAACATAAAAAAATTAAAAATGTATATATAATCAAAATAAATAATGTTAGTTTTATAAATTTTATGTAAAAGTTTATAAGTTTATGGATCAAATATAAACTAGTGATGATAACGGGTTAAATGTTAAGGTACACACACTAATTTTACACTTTTTATGTAAAAGTTTACAACTTTTAGGGACTAAATGTAAACTTGTGTTAGATAGAAGGTTAAATTTAAAATACTGATACTTAATTAAACCTAAAAGGCTGAAACGCTTATTCAAGCAGCTTCTACTTATTCCTACAGCCACTTTCGTAATTTCCGGTAGGTTTCCGGCATGCTTCCGGGGGCGGAATTAGCCGTTGGAAGTCGAGAAGTGCCTTGTAGCTCTATTAATACCATATTCAACAAAAAAAAGGTCCAAAAATAATTTTTTTTGCATATTTTACAACTTCTAGTGAGGCTTAAGCCTCACCGCCTCGAAGCGCCTCACATAGGTTGAGGCTTAGGTTTCAGTATACTCTTATGAGGCTAAGCCTCTAAGGCGTTTTTCCATCGAGGCAAGCCTCGAGGCGCGCCTCGAAACGCCTTTTTAAACCATGATAAACACTGACTTAATAGAGGCAACCAAAGTAAGCATGAAAACACGTATTTGTAAAAGTTATTTAGTCAACTTGCATACAAGTGAACCAGGCTTTGATGTACAACATGTGCATATAAGAAAAAAAAAACATACCTGTTCCTATGACTCGTCAGTCCTGCCCCTCACCTGTGTTCTCCTCCTTGTCACCACTTTCACATGCCTCCTCGTCGTCACTGTCATAAGCGGCATAACGAACAGGTAAACAAAGAGAGTCTCTCTCGTCACCACTTTCACATGCCTCATCCTCGTCATTGTCATAAGCGACAAAACCAACAGGTAAACAAAGAAAGTCTCTCTTGAACTCTTCACAGGTCATGTCTGAAAATTCGGTCAAACCATAAACCCGGAATTTTTCTTCTAACTTAGCTTGAGTATCTATTGAACGGAGTCTTTCTTGAAAGGCCTTGAATCGTTCTTCCATTTCATTTGGATCACTATATATATATATACTATATATAAAGCATGAGAGGTACATAAAACCATGCAAAAGGTATAACACACAATGCATAAATTTATTAGATTTTAGGGGTAATATGGACTTTTCAATCTCTTCTATGGTTAACCAACAATATATGATTTAAAAATATTTACAAGTATAGTCCTTAAATTTCAATCACATTTTGTTAATATATATGATAGTTACATATTTACCCCCTTATTCTAAATTAACTACCCCTACAACTTTTAAATGGCCATAACTTTTTCCACGTTAATATTTTTCAAAAAAGAAATAAACCATAAAAACGAGCATTTTATGCTCTTTAATTTGAGTATGATATTGTTATATTTTTAAAATTTTAAAAACTTCACGCGTTATGTGATTACCGGTTAGGACCGGGAAACGGGCCCCGTCGAGCGGGTTCGGGTCATGGGTCAGAAATGGTTATGAACAAAACACGTGATACATAGAAAGTTAATTTGGCTCAGGTCTGGTTGAGACCGGTTATGCACGTACCGACACTGGATTGTGCATGTACAACCGTTGCGTGAAGCGTGTACCGACACCGGGTACACACCCGATGTCGCATTATATGCACACTATTGTTGGGTTGCACGCATGTCGATGCGAGGTCAGGTGCGTACTAATACCGGTTACGCGTTTGATGTTGTGTTTACACGCATACCCCACGACATCGTAGGGACACCCGGTTAGTATATAATGCAGGAGTGATAGGAAAAAGTAAGAGTGTTGATTTTAATAGTTTTACTACTTATAAATCACATACTATAAGCTTAAAGAGGGTTAAAAGGATAATTGATATCACGTGTCTTTCCATTTTATTTAAATTAGTTGCAACATCTTTAACCCGCAATTTGACAACTTTATTTAAAATTCTTGTTATATCCATATTTTCTAATATATTAGGATATATAAAAAAACCGACTTACCGTCGCGACGCGCATATTTTTGTCGACGTTTTGATAATTTTGCTCAATACCGACTTATCAATTATAATATACAAGTCTACTATGCATCAATGTACAAGTTGTTGATGATTATGTAAAACACTTAATGCATGCACTATAAATAAACATTTTTCCTTCAATATAGCAGTTAGGTTTCATCAAAATTTTCTCCTCAAACCACCCTTCTTTAACCATATGATTACAATATCCGTTTTTTTAAGTTGATATTTTAAATGATCATTCTAAGGCTTGTTACTAGATTTAATTATGTATTTATGTGAAAACATTAAAACTTTGTCATTCCCGCAACATCGTGCGGGCTTACTGTTAGTTTATATATATGGGTTACCAAGAGAAATAATAGACATGGTACGATCTAATATACCCCAAACAGTTCATTTGGCTATGGAATTGGCTAGATACTTAATCAACAGTATGGTAAGGAATCAAGAGGAAAAAAAGAAGAAAGACAAAGAAACCGACAGATTTCAAGAAGTTAGAAAAAGAAAATACTCCAAAGTCAACATGCAAGACTTGTGGAAGAAAACATACTGGAAAATGTCGATTATAAAATGGGGTTTATTTGGTGAGAAAAATGGACAAAACTGCCCGTCATGTGAGGGGGCACGCATATGGGTTTAACGTCCAGACTTAACGGGGTTAATGAATTCGGGTTTAATTGCAAGTCAAATGAAACCACAAGGACGAAAATCGCAAATTTGAAACTATTGGACTAAAACTGCAGATTTGGACAAACCACTCTGACGAAAACCACAGTTTACTCTATAAATAATATCTGTATAAAAAGTTAATAAAACAAATATATTGTAAATAGTAATGCTCCAAACTTGTTTTGTAAAACAATTTATGAAGTTTAAGATTATTCGTTGATTTAACTTTTAAACTGTCTTGTTGTTTAATTTTTAGCTAAACTTTTCATTTATCACTTGACCCGTTTGGCCACTATTAATGAAATGTAATGTAAACTGAGCCTAGGGGTGCAAACGAGCCGAGTCGATCGCGATCTACGCGAGCTCGGATTGATAAAATCTTGAAACGAATCGAGTTTTTCGAGCTTGAGCCAAGCCCGAGCCTTAAATAAAGCATGTTTAGTTATTAAGCTCAAGCCTTCTATCCGAAGCTCATTAAGGCTCATCGAGCCTCAGTAAGTTCTGTGTAGAGTTTTACCTATTTTGAATTTCTTTAATTAATTTCACAATGCACAGTCGAGCTTGTGCGGATTTTTGGCTCGTTTAAGGTACTCCACGAGCTCGAGTTGAGCTTAGGCTCGTTTTAAGTTTTTTTTTGTCAAAATATAAGAATAATGAAAAACGCATATAAATTCATTAATAAATAATTAATGAGCTGAGCCCAAGCTTGAAAAAACAATTTATGAGCGGAGCTCAAGCTTTTGAAAAGGAGCTCGAAACAAGATGAGCTCTACTCACTATAATTTTTTATAAATTTTATGCATTCATGCATGTGTGTTATAATCACCATACCCCGTGCATTTTTGCATCTAGCTCATTAAGGTTTGTATTTGCAGGGTCTGGATTATGGGAACTCACGGGTAATTCTAATTTGTGTGCGCGCGTGTATACGCATATGTGTATGTGTGTGTTGCATAATTAGATACTAATTTCATAGTTAAAACTTGACATTTGAAGGGTCAACGCATGGTTCCAATGCAATGCAGGCATTAATATTAGTAGGTTAGAGGCCTGATGTGATTTAAAGCTAAACGGCGTTGGCCAAATAAGCAGGTATTGTTCTAAACTCGAGCATCTACTTAGCGTGCTCTTGATTCCTTGGACTATGTATAATGTATTCTCATATTTTATTATAATTTAAACCATTTTGGTGGATTCTAGAAAGATGATTCTACTTTGAATGGATTGTGTTTTATATGTACTAGGATTTAGGATCCCGTGCTTCGCGACGGAGCCATTAAACCGAATAGAAAAAAATGTGTAAAAATGTTAAACCATGAACGCGTTGTGAGTTGACGTGATTAGTTTCGAAAGTACCATCACAAATTGGTAAACATGAATTAGTAGGCTAAAAAACCATATTTTAACGGTGTGGTATCAAGCATTGAGACACGATATACAACATATGTGATGGTGGGATAATTTTAAGTCATGAAAAAAGTTTCGGTCATTTTAAAGACCAACTATAACAAATACAAAATCAAAGTTTGGGAAAATCGTTTAACCGACAAATAAAACATGTATAAGGACACATGCCCAAGTTTAAGGTTTAGAAATATAGTTTGTTAAATGTTAACTTAGTTATAACAAAAAGTAAAATAAAAAAAATAAAATCATTTGATAATGTACTGGCCTCTACTATGATTTTAAAAGTTAAAACATATGTAAATAGTAACAAATAATAAAGTAAAAGTTAAGTAATAAAAACCAGATTTGTGATTGGTCTAGCGGTAAGAGGCATGCACTCCCTTAGTAGAGACGCATGCTCGATTTTCACTTGGACCAATTCGAAGGTTATCTGGATGAAGGGACGAATCAGGCTTTAATCCCAGGGTCGAACCCGACAGGGTGCGATGGTTTACGGATTCTATCCGATTCTCACGCGTCAGGGAAGTACGGTCTCACTGCGTTCGATGAGTCAACCTTGGACATAGCCCTGAAATGATAAGTTTATACGTGAGGTTCTTTGTATTTAAAAAAGTATTTAAAAAGGTAATAAAAAAATAAATCACAATATATGTAAAAAATAATGAAGTTAAAATAGAAAAGTAAAAATAAAAAGTAAATATTAAATTAAATAGTGATTATGTGAGGTTTAAGAATTCCTCTTTTTAATATATATAATAATTTCATATGGTTGTGTGAGTATGTATTAATCTTTTTATTATATATATATATATATATATATATATACACTACACTATAATAGAGATAGGTACCTTTTCATCTTTCAACATTCTCTCTCTGAAACGCTATTGTATTTATTGCAATTTACACCCGCGAAATCAACCAACATTGTTCTTCGTCTCCGGCCGTAATCAATTCTACGATGAATCTTAAGTGCCAATTGAATGTTGTAGTTGTGCAATCAATCGAACCGTTATTATACAATTGATCTTCAGACGTTGCCTTAACTCCCAATTGCAATAAATAGTATTAAAACCCAAAACCCTCTATTGCAATCAATATTTTTTAAATCCCATTTGTTCATTCACAATCACTCATCGGGGACCCTTTCCTATCCCCTGCGTGAAATTGGTGAATGCAAATTGACCGACGACATTGAAGACGCGACCTTAAATCATCAAATGCTATCGACTTCTCTATTCAGTAGTGATGGTGATGAATTGATACTCGCCCACCCCAACGAAAACCCTAAATCTAGCAATTGAATCCGATCACCTTTGTTATCTAATCATCACCATGTAAGTATCCATTTCATTCGTGTATTGTTGGTTCATTTGATTGATTTCGTTGTTTAGGTTAGAGGAACACACCCTGTTGTTATATCTTCTCTTTGTTATTTTTATTTTCTTTGCTAACAAGGAAAAATTTTTAAAATGGTGTGTATGGAAAAAAAAAGAGGAAAATGGGAAAGTAAAAAAAAAAAGGGAAATGGTTGAGCCGCTATTGGGAATAGCGGCTTAGGAGTAAATTTATTTTGCTTTTCTAACTTAGAGAGAGGGAGCCGCTTTTGGCAATGGAGGCTTAGGAAGAAAAGAGGGAGCCGCCATTGCCAATCGCGGCTTAGGAACAAACCAACTTAACCCCGTTTAACCTCCATTAGTTATAGTATTGGGTATAAAAAAAACCCACCAAAACCCTATCACACATTATAATTTTATAACTTTAAAAAAACCCACCAAACAACCTAATACACATTTACATATCTCCATTTATATTTTATAAAAACTATACCTATTTACATATGTTAATTTATATATTTTATAAAACTAATTTGTTTATCTCCATTATAATTTACATATCTCCATTTGTTTAATTTTTATAACTCTAGTATATTTAAAATATATATAAATGATATTTTTTTAATAATACTATTTATTAAAACAATATTATTTTTTAAAATAAGATTTATTACGTTAGCTAATTTAAAATTTACAATACAAGTAATAATCTAATGCCTATGAGGATGGCAGATCAGACAGCCGCCGGTGCCACAATCAACAGGTCTAGGATGTCTTTGTGGTCGTCCTCGTCTTGGTGGTGGATCTTCGGCTTCATCATCATCCGGTTGTTCGGAGCTTTCTGGTTGACTCGTGTGCAGGTCCAAGCTTATTGGAACCGGAGTTAAATGTTGGTATCGCAGTTGTGGAACATCAAGACCGGTATTATCAAAATTCTGGAAGTTCCCCGGCTGGTCGGAGTACATCGGAGCAATCATATTGGTATCAGGAGTTTGTTCAAAAAATCCAGCCCAACTGTTTTCTAAGTTGTAGTTAAAACTCGATTGGCTACCAAATGGATTGCTTGATGATGCCTCTCCAACATTCTGAAATGAAGGTCTATAACCGGAATCCCAATCTATTGCTTCCCCTCCAACTTGTGAGGTACCCTCCCCATGGTAGGGTGTTGCACCTCTAATAGTAGAGGTACCATCCCCATAGTTTGGCCCTGTAAATTGTTGGGGTTCCGCCCCCTCACCTCCACCATAGTTTGTTGAAGGCCGGGTTCTTTGCCAACCACGACGACCCCGAACACGGGGAGCATGTTGGGAGATAGTGTTATCCGGTCCTACATCCGGTTCATTGGTCTGTATGTAACTAGGCTGACCAAATTGACTAATTGATCCGACCAGTTGTGAAGCCATTTGTTGGACCCCTCCCAAATTTGCGTAGTAATGGTCAGGATCCATGTTTTGCATACGCGTTGCTTCTTGACCAATGAAGCTTATACCATCCGCCTACAAAATGAAACCAATTAGAATCTACACGCGTTACTTAATTATTAATTTTAATTCAAGATTAATAATCATACTAACCAAGTATCTTGCATGTCCACCGTGATCATGGAATCCAGTATGGAGATCACCGCGTACGTGCCTCGGGTCCGTTACATAAAGGACCGTATGCTGATGGAATCAGTCACTGTAATTGTTGAATGTCGTAGGCAGGTTGGTGTCCAAACCTTCCAACACGTGTTCGTGTCTACTGTTCCAGTCGTCGACATATCTTGCATGGTAAACAGACCAGTCCGTTCCAGTTCTCCCTTTTCTTTCCGTTTTACGTAGTTTTGTAACCACGGCACGGGTAATAGGGAATGAGGGAGGGATCTCTTGAAGCAATCCAAACTGCCTCTTCACCCTTTCCACCGGATGATATTCCACCATGTTATAATAGATTAAATAACATTGTGATCTCCAACTGTGTTGGCCTGATGTGCACATTCCCGGGAGTCTATGGATCACGCCCCGATAAGGCATCCAATTAAACTGTAAGAATACAAATATGTTAATACATAGTATTTAAAATTTAATTAATAAAACCATTATGTTAAAGAAAACATACATCGGACTCTCGTAGACTCTGTAACGTTGTACGGTGGGCCTTTATAACATTTGAAGGCATCTCTCTTCTACTAATTTTATTATACGTCCACCTTCAGGAAGACATTAACGACTATTAGAATATTAATATTTATCTTAGTATTACAATAGTACGTATTTAATTACCTTGCACCATATGCTTTTTCCCAATCTATTTGCTCACTGATAATTGTGGGTGCCATTGGCCGAATCCGGGTCCATGCCCATATTTGTAGGAGTGACATTGGGCTGCCTAGAGCCCTAGTTTCTGGCTTGGTTCCCTTAGTCAGTTCTCTATACAAAAAAGCTAGCGCGGCTGAACCCCAACTCATTTGCCCACAAGTATTAAAGTCACGCAAATGATTTAACACATGTAACGACGCATACGAGTTATTCTTATCTGCTAATAAGTTATTAGTAATCAGTATTAGGCAGATACAACGCGCATGCTGCATACATAACAAGTCTGTTGAATGTTCATGTATTGGATTTTCTAATAAAAACTCTTGTATTTTGCCGATTTTTAGCGTGTGATTTTTCAAATCATCTTCATCCGGAGTAAAACCTAAGTAAGTTTGGCACATATGCACGCGATCAGCAGGGCTGTACGACTCCTCAACCGGTGCTATTGCCAGGCCCTCAATGGGTAAACCTCATAGAACGTTAACATCTTCCAACGTTACTGTGGCCTCACCAAATGGCAGGTGAAACGTGTTAGTTTCGGGCCGCCACCTCTCGACTAGTGCTTCTACCAAAGGTCTATCAATTTTTCGACCCTTTCCACATGACACCAAGCCGCCAAAACCAAGCATACTGATGAAATTTCCAACTCTACCCGATATAGATATTCTCTCTTCGTTAATATACGCCCAAAGAGTACCATCACCCCGTTTAAAATCAATGGTATTGACATCCCCCGCTTGTGGATTCAAAAACAATTTTCTGGCTCTGTGTTCGTCACCCAGGTACAACAGACTACTATCCATTGGACCCGGGTTGAGATGTAGGTTGTAATTCATTTTCTGGTGGTGTTTGATGGTTGTAAGGTGTATGAAGTATTTGTGGTGTTTAATGGTTGTAGGAGAATTTAGAATTTTGTGGTGTGAGAGATTGATGAGAATTATGGTGGTGTTGGATGAGAATTTACATGGACAATACATGAGAAAATATACAGGGATGTAATTTGCTTTCACATGTTGAATTCACATGCCATGCTGAAGAAAATGCTGAATCGTTTCCATAATGCATGTCCTTTGCTTTCTTACTTTAATCACATGTATTGTCTTCATGCCTGTGCCTTGCTTTAATAATTTGGAAGCTTTAATCACATGACATGCATGCATGCCTGTGCCTTGCTTTAATAATTTGGGTGCATGCATATATTGTCTTCTCATCACATGTTTTGGACTATTAGGGTATAATAAAGAGGTAGGGATAAAAGCTGAGTGAGATAAATATATTGCAGATCTATTAGGGTTTCGGAATTTTGAAAAAAAAAAGTAAAGGGGGAGCCGTGATTCCCAAAAGAGGCTTAGGACAAAAAAAGGCTGACACATGCATTAGGGTTTTGACCAAAAACCATGTGTGGGGGAGCCGCGATTCCCAATGGCGGTTTAGGAATAAGCTTTTTAAATCTCCTAGACATGCATTATATTTTTATTTATCATATAAACTATATTATATATATATACGTATTATATTAATTATTATATATACATAATTTATATAAATAATATATAAATTATTTATATATATAAACTATATTATATACATATATATATAATAACATAATTTTCTTATATATATATAAATTATATGTAATATATATATATATATATATATATATATATATATAATAACAGAAACATAAAATATATTTTTACTTTTACCCAAACACTTAAACATCATAACATTACATAAACTACACTTAAACATCATAATACAAACCAGAAACATAAACTACACTTAAACATCATAATACAAACCAAACACTCACACATAACACAGTTAAACGTCACAACCTACAAAGAGTTTTGGGACGCTTAAATTAAACAAGACTAACAACTAAACATTATCGGGTTCCACGCACCATTTATATAACACGTCAGCCATATGATGCCGGTAGTTAAAACATGACTCTTCAACGTCATTTTCAATCACTAAGGGCTTCTTTTTAACCAGCATTTCCATCATCATACAAACCAGAACCCCTGAATTAGCAGTGTTACCCTTGTCTTGAGGCACGTCAACTTCACTTAAACCCATGACCATTTCTTTTTTATCGTATATAATATCCGAGTTTCGCCAGTATCGTATACGATCAAGAAACCACGGAAAAAACACTGATAACATCTCCATTTTAGCACTTTGAAGTCTTTCACTTCTCCACCTTTTATCAGTCCAGTATTGGGTAATTTCCATCGTCTGCATATCTATGCGAACGAGTAACCAATTACCATCCTTAAACGAAAAAGGAATATACACTTTGTTAACCTCCCAAAGTTTTGGATATGGCCATTTAGTTCCGGCCAGCTCTAAGGCAATTGTAGAGTCTTCTTTTTTCATTTCATTATAAAAACACGGGGGTAACACCGTCCAACGTTGTGCTGAATCTGGTGCAGTTCTTAATTTTTCGTATCGATGGATCATTAATCTTGCGGTCCACGCTTCAATGTGCTGTAAATATAATTAAAAATCATATAAGTTACACAATTAGGAGATCATATGTACAAGCATATGTGAGTTTAGAAATTTACCATCTCAGAAAGGCTTCCATTGGACTCGTACCCTAACAAACTACCCCAGAAACTTCGATCTAGTTGTTTCGTGGGTAAAAACTTCGTATAACAAAAAGGGGCATCTCCATTAGTATAAAACTCAACTGCATCTTTAGACCAATTTTTACCCTCTGGGTTCAAAGTTGCCTCTTTATTTTGTAAAGAGGGGTTTTCGGGAACGGATAAAGAGGAACCCGAAATAACTGTATGAGGGTTCCTCAAACGCCTCCAAACATCATCAGTCCATCGTGCTGATTTGGTCACTGGTTGAGAGGAGTAAAATTTCTCATTATCTTCTTGGTCCCTTCGGTGCGCCATTAGGAAGAAACTTAGTGTGTCGATGCAAATTATGTTTGATAAGAGATGAAGTATTGTCTTTAAATACTGGATAAAGAAAACCCGTGATACATCACATGCTGTTAAATGTCACAGAATCACGGGTGGCGGGTAAGAGAGAAAGGCCAAAATATGTTTAATGTTGATTGAGACAACGCATCAATACTGTAATTATGCATGTCACAGCTTTAATTTATTTTAAAACCATACACTGACATGAATGACCATACATCAGCTTTCATTCATCTCAAAACCATACACTGACATCAGCTTTAAATGTAACTCATTGATTAAAGCCTGTAGTAATAATGCAGTACTGGTAGAGTAAGGCCAAAATAGGTTTACTATTGATTGAGACAACGCATCAACTTTAAACATCTCCTAAGCCGCTACTAGAAGAAGTGGTTTCTCCTCATCCGACTTGTATATAAATAACACCCCACACCTCTCATTTTATACCCTGATTTCAAACAAATTTCATAATTTTATACGCATCTCAATCTTTTTTCTAGTAAAAATGGTGATTTGCAACTTCGGGAAAGAGATGGAAATCAAGATCTCAGACCATTTTACCAGTCCAGGTAGACCTTATTACAACTGTCTAGAACGGTCTTCAAACTGTGGAGTCGGCCGTGGATTTAGGTAGAGTCACAGATTTAAGGATAGAGTCAGGCCAACTTAGTTTAATACAGTACTATCTTTGTTGTTGATTGAGACCATACATCAGCTTTAATTCATTTCACAACCATACACTGACATGAATGAATTAGGGGGTTGTCACCAGCTTTTTCTAATCATAGTTTTAAAGGTTCACATGTCTAGAACTAAAATACAAACATGTCACTGTATATAGAGCAGTAGTAACATTTATCCCTCATACGTAATTGAAACCCTTTTTGACATCTACCTAGCTTCATACATAAATCACTCAAAATTCCACAGAACCCTTACACTAAATCAAAATGGATTCTTCTTCTCAACCATATTATCGGTTTGTGGTACAATTATATTATGGGGGTGAAGTTTCATACACACAAGGGGTTGTTGTAGGTGCTCCGGGAACTCGTAGCACAACGTTTTTAGTTATGAATCGTATGAGTTATACAGAGTTCGTTGATAACATATGTCAATGGGTTCAAATTGACAGAGAGTCTTCTTGTCCGCAGTTAACTCTCTTATATGAATTCAATGGTTGTTCATATACAACATGTGTTAATGGAGAAAACGGTATGGACTTAATATACCAACTAGCTTCGCATGTCCATCCGTACACCTGTAATATTCATGTCACATGGACGCCGGTAGTTCCCACCTTGCAGCAAGGTGGTTCCATGAATTTGCTACATGCTGGTTCCTCACACGTCTACCAAGAAGACGAAGGCAGTGAAGAGGACGAAGAAATGGAAGAAACTGAGTGAAGCCTCTCTTTCTGAGTATGAATCAGAGGAAGAGGACGATGGAATCCCTCTTTTTCCTCAACAACAAAGTCAGGGACTAACTCAATTTCCTGAACTTAATGTTGTTGGTACAGGATGGGATGAAGACTATACTCCCCTGTATAATGATGGGGAAGATGAGATGGTGTTCTGGGACAAAGACAATCCAGAAATACGTTTAAATATGTATTTCACTTCAAAGAAACAAGTTGATTACGCTGTCAGAATGTGGAATATCAGCCATAACAGAGAGTTGTATATGGCTGAAACAAGACCAAAAGTCTGGACAGCGAAATGTAAAAGTATCAAGGATACAAACAACCAGTCCCAAAGCTCTCAACCATGTCTTTGGACATGCACAGCCAGAAAGCTAGTAAATTCAAATTTTTTCAAAATAACAACATGGACTCCTGCCCATTCATGTTTCACAACTGTTTCTCGCAACAACAACCGCTCCCTAAGATCAGATGTTGTTGCAGCCCACGTTCAAGAGCAAGTTCAAGCAGATCTATCGATTAAAGTGAAACAAATTCAGTCTCTCATCAAAGAGAAATTGAATGTTGATATCATTTACGGTAAGGCTTGGGCGGCGAGAAAAAAGGCCGTCGAAAACATACACGATAGCTGGGAAGAAAACTTCCATGAATTGCCAAGCTACTTATTGGCACTACAACAAGCAAACCCCGGGTACCGTTGTCCAGTGGTTACACCATCCAGGGAGTCCTGCGAGAAAACCAATATTCAACTATCTTTTTTGGGCATTCCGTCCAAGTATCGTGGCCTTTAGTTATTGCATGCCTGTAATCTGCATAGATGCAACCCATCTAAGGGGAACTTACAAAGGAAAAATATTGATGGCAGTTACGAAAAAGCAAATAACATGATCTTGCCGCTTGCCTACGCCGTGGTTGATGAAGAAACAAATAACAGCTGGAGGTGGTTTCTTCAAATGTTAAAGGAGAACGTTGAAGACCCCAGATCCCGAAGGTTGTGTGTAATTTTTGATAGGCATGCAGGAATCAAGAACGCCATGGAAAACTTGGAAGCCTGGCAGGAACCCAATGCCTACCATCGATTTTGTCTTAGGCATGTAAAGAGCAATTTCGCCACGCATTTCAAGGGTGTGAGCTTGAAGAAGATATGTTGGGAGATCGGAAGCACGACACAAAAAAGAAAGTACGATCGCCTAATGTACAGCCTAAAGAGAACAAATAAACAGGCGTGGAAATACCTGAAAGACATTGATAGAAGTAAGTGGACACTCCTGCATGACAAGAAAAATCTCTGATGGGGTAACCTCACCACGAACATCTCCAAAAGCATGAACAATGTGTTGCGTGGTGCCCGGATGCTCCCGATAAGGGTATTGGTTGAGCATACCTTTACAAGAGAGGTTCACCAATACGTCATAAACTACCAACAGGCGTATAATTGCTCAACCCAATTTCCGGACCGCAAGTGGACATTGTTCCATGGTCGTGAAATAAGGGCTCGAGAACATAGAGTATTCCATTATTCAGTACCTGAGCAAGTGTTCATGGTGAAAACATGCCTACAGACCTCCGATGAAACCGGCGATAGTCCTTATACGGTCAAATTCAAGAAGAAAACCTGCACTTGTGGTAAGTGGCAAATTTACCGGTTCCCTTGTAGCCATGCAATTGCAGTTTGCCACTATCTACAAGAAGATCCAAAAAGTATTGTGAATAGCAGGTTTCACACAGACACATACCGTGCGTAATACAACAACAACTATCATCCGGTGAGTCATAAAGAAGATTGGAACGACGCCGGATGGACACTTTATGGGGACGCAAATAAGATAACCATACTAAGAGGAAGACGTCGTGCGAGGAGGATGCGTAACCTGATGGATAACAACTATGCACAGGAAAGGACAGGGCGTCTGTGCTCTGGCTGTAAACAACCGGGTCACATGATCAACAATTGCCCAAACCGACCAAATTAGTGCTGTTAGGTCTTGTATCTCGTGTTACTTTGTATGTGTATTATGTTAACCAGTTTAATATTTTGAGGAATGTTAGGTCTTGTATCTCGTGTTCTTGATAGTATTAAAGTTTTTTATTTCATTATCTTAATATTATTAGATGTCAAATAATTTAACATATTTATACTTATTTAAACCATAACGTGCAATATTTATACAAATTAATATTAGAGTTATAAAAATTAAATTACTGTTATAAATAATGAATCCTACACTAATAAATTATCATTTAAACAAATTAGTTTTATAAAATATATAAATTAACATATGTAAATAGGTATAGTTTTTATAAAATATAAATGGAGATATGTAAATGTGTATTAGGTTGTTTGGTGGGTTTTTTTAAAGTTATAAAATTATAATGTGTGTTAGGGTGTGTGATAGGGTTTTGGTGGGTTTTTTTTATACCCAATACTATAACTAACGGAGGTTAAACGGGGTTAAGTTGGTTTGTTCCTAAGCCGCGATTGGCAATGACGGCTCCCTCTTTTCTTCCTAAGCCTCCATTGCCAAAAGCGGCTCCCTCTCTCTAAGTTAGAAAAGCAAAATAAATTTACTCCTAAGCCGCTATTCCCAATAACGGCTCAACCATTTCCCTTTTTTTTTGACTTTCCCATTTTCCTCTTTTTTTTTCCATACATACCATTTTAAAAAAAAATTCTTGCTAACAGACAGCTTTTTATTTTTTTAATTTCTTTTTTTAGAGTAAGGCCGATGATCAACTTAGCTGGAGAGTCTTTCAAAATGTGAAACTTGCTGGCCACATTAACAAAGAAGATTCATTTTCGTTAACAACAACTTGGAAAATGTTAGTAGTTCTATACTTGCAGTTAATATATAATAACTGCCAGTGATATCATACATAGTTTTTTATATCATTTTGTACTAAATTCGTGTCACCACAAAGGTTCACCTCTACCTATCTAGATGCTCGAGGTTGGAAATTATCAAATTATTACTTTGGCTAATGTTATACATATTTTTTAGTTTTTGTATCGTAAAGTATACCGAATATAGATTTTGGTATAGCTAAGGCCGGTACTATAACGAATTAAACCGATACTGACCGGATAGATTTTCATAGACTGTTATTATTATTATTATTGTTATTGTTATTGTTATTATTAGTATTATTATTATTATTGGTTATTATTATTGGTAGATTTTTACACGTAAAACAACAAATCTTATTAATATTTGACATGTAAAACAACAATTCTTTGAGATTTTACATGTAAAACAACACGTTTCGTTATAATTTTAATGTATATTCAACAATTATATATATTGTTAGTACACGATTTTGCGTTTAGAGTCTTTGTATTTATCGTTATTGTATTTATCGTTTTATTTATGTAATAAAGTATTAAGTTATCATTGTAGTTCGTTAAAGTATAGTCTAGTTCGTTAAGGATGTTTAACGAACTAGATCTAAGTTAATATTTTATGTATGTAACGAAGTGAATGCTAGTTCGTTACGGAGTGTGTAACGAACTAGATCCATCTTCTATTTATAGTGGCTTCAGTCCACAGTTTATTTAAGTTTTGAGTTAGATTATCGAACCTCTGCGAAATATCCTCTCAAGCTTCAATATTAATATTATACACATACATACAACTAATATATGATATACAACATACAATCAAGCGTAATTATGAAGTAGATCCGTATTAAGTGTTAATTATAGATAGGTCAGATCTGAAATCTGTGTATTGGATTAACGTGTTCAAATAAGTGGTATCAAAGCTTTCGGTGCTTGTTTACACTTGAATTGGATGTTAATTGATATTAATTAGATTGTTAATTGGTATTTTTTTGTTTAAGTTTATCGCAGGTTTGATTTTGGATTGAATTGAGTCGATTCAGAATTGGATATGGTTTGAAGTGGTTTGGATTCGAGATTGGTAAAGTATTAGGGAGGTTTGGTAGTGAGGAATTGGGATTTGGACTGTTGTTGATTGAATTGGTTTGGTTTTGGATTTGGCCGAAAACAGAGGTTAAGTTTTGGTCAAATTGATTGTGTTATATGGTTAATTGAGTTACGGGATAATACGAGATGGATTTGCGATGTTTTGGTAATTAGATTGAGCGATTTGGTTGAGTATCGAGTGTGTATTACAAATTTGTTTCTGGGTTGAATGTTCATACGTTTTTCCAGATTTCTGGAAATTTGTGTTTGAAGGTTTGAAGATTCAAGTAGTTTGTTAACTTTTCAGCCTAATTCGTTAACCTTTCAGCCTAATTCGTTCACATCTTTAAGCTGATTCGTTAGGATGATTAGCTGATTCGTGAACTATTTCGCTACACATTTCCAATTTGTATTACACATTCTAATTCGTGTTATCTAATTCGTGTGACACGTGTCTCACCTCGTTAACTGTAATCATAACAACTTTTTTCACGTGACAACTGTTGTCAGAAGTTTGTTACAACCGTTGTAATTTACCGCCCTAGCTAGTTAGATAGCCGGGTGATCGAAAACCTAGCTAAATAAGGGAAAGGGGAGTCTTGACAACAATGAATATTATTGTTCATAAAATATTATTAACCATTGTCTAATAGTTCATGTAATACTTGATACATTATTGTGAAAGTGAGCTAAACAATTACATACAATCATATATAAAACAACTTTATTTAGATTCTTTATATTTTTTCTTATAATCCAAATATCACATGTTTTGATCAACTCCATCACTACCCATGCACCGTTATTAAATGTAATTAACACCACATTAATAAAAAAAACTCAAGGGTCAAAATTGATGGCACCGTATGAGATCTCATCTCAAAATCCAGTTGCTCATGCTATAAATCATATCACATCAAACTCATCATTCATCAAAACCCATGGCATCCAAAGATTCCATAATAACCACTAAAGAAGAAGTTGAAAAACATGTAGAAACCAATAATATTCCCATCAGTGAAGAATATGTTGTGAAAGATGCAAAAAACAAGATCATGGTTATAGATTCTAATGACAACACCACCGGTAAAGAAGATGTTGAAACGGAAGCAACGATCACCAATATCGTTGCTTCTGATAGCACTGATCGTATGATCAGTGAAGACGAAGATAATGAACAGGAAGCATTAAGTAATTTAGGCATTTCCATGGATAAACTTAACCTTGGTCCCCAAAAGAAACTTCTTGTGCTATCTATCACTGGGTTTCTTGTTCACCGAGCTCATCGTAGTCGGCCAAACAGCAACCCTAAGAACCGAAAGCACGATTTCCGTTTAGGAAATTATGAGAGTGAGAACAATGCTATTCACTTTTGGATGTGGGAACTCTAATGTTTCTTGTTTTCTAACACGTTTATTATGTTATATATACAGTTTACAAGAGGCCGTTTTGTGAAGAATTTTTTAAGTTTTGTTTTGAGAGATTTGAAGTAGGAGTTTGGTCGTCTACTATCAAGTCAGTATCACAAATTATCTATAATTAATGCTCTTTTATCTGCTCTCTATTTGGTTACTGTTTGTTTATAGACACTCATTAAATTTGTTTTATGTTTTCTTGGGGTTAACATTGGTGGAGTTCTGAGCAATGTTTTTGGTGAACTCAAAAGCAAGCTGTTGTTTACTTGGGTGAGTTTAACATCATCTTGATCTTTTCTTTGAACGGCAAAGCAAAAAGTTTTATTAAAATGACGCCAAAGCAATTTGTTAGGACGCAAAGATCTGGTTATAAAAATGCACATGTAAATGTGTAATATGTTAATGAAATATTTCTTATATATAGAGGTGTTACAAAGCCTCAACTGATAACCACAACCAAAAATATATGTTAACTTGCATTACTCTCAATATTATTCATGCAACACTTGTATACTGTCTATTATCTTTTATTTAAGATTTTCTTTTTGTTTCAACTACTTTTGTTAGGATCAAAACCAATGTACCAAGACAGAGTTCATGTGTTTGGACAACAAAGGCAAGCCATGTTCTTGAAGGAACTCAAGTCAATATGGAAGAAAGAGTTTAATGGATCATCATACTCTGCGTCTAACACATTGTTGATCTCTGATCCTATCAAGGCTCTTCTAAATCCCGTATTAATCTCTATATACTTTTGTTTATAAGTTACGTTAGTGTGTGTGCACGTGTCTAAGTAAACGTTATTGTTAATGATATATGTGTTTTATGGCAGCCAAACACTTCGATTTCACAAAAAACATTTCTACGTGCTTAGAATGGTTTTTGCTTACAATAAATCGGTCGATAAAAGTTTTATTCATATACATTAGCGAATAAAATTTTTTTGTTAAGGCCTACGGGCCTTTTTATTTTGGCTCGGCCAAGGTATTTAAATTCTCGGAGACGGCCCTGGTCGTCATCCACCGTCGCTGCCAAAGACGGCCGGAAAACCGCCGTCAATAGCAGGGCAACAACTCAGTTTCTTACTCCACGAACCATGATACCATCTTATATCTCCACAATCGAAATCACCTGGGGCTTACAAAATTGAAACTTAACAACACAGTTTCCGAAATGGAACCCGGCAACGCATAGACGACGGATGTGAGCACAAAAGCTTTAATAGAGAGAGAGAGAGATTTGGTAGAGAGTGAATTATTTCTGATTATTGTTCAATTTTTATACAGGTGTCATTTATATATCAGTCTCCTCTTTTATTTTTACTGCATATTATTTTGACACCTTAGCCCTGCTTGTGGTGCGCACATATGATGTATATATGTGTGAACCCTCGGGTGGGCAAAAGTGAAATTGCACTAATTTTGACGTTATTTTACTAATCTCGTGAAAATAACGTTAAAAGTGACGGACGGTTAATCAGGCATCATGTAGTGGCGTTGATAGCCGAAAGACAAGGGTACATGCACCGATCAGCCGGTGTCCCACTACTATCGAGCCGGGGGTCTCACCGAAAGCAGCCTCTCTATCCTTATAGGGTAGAGGTAAGGCTGTCTACATCTTACCCTCCTCAGACCCTACCATAGCTTTGCTATTGGTGGGATATACTGAGTACGATGATGATGATATTATTTTGACACCTGTCTTCACCATAAGAGAGAACGCAGATTTAGGCCTTTTCAAAATTCAACCTGTTCCCTCCAACTTCCAAGCAGTTACCACTATGGCGGTTTAGATACTCAGGGTATGTTTGGCAAAGAGTTTTTATTAGCTTTTAGGAGCTACAAGCTTTAAGCTTTTATGAAAAAGCTCATTTAATAAAAAAACTTTGTTTGGTTGAAGTAGCTTCAAGCTTTTAGATTGGTAGAAAAAACTACTTTTTCAAACGCTAGTATTGGTAACGTTTAAGAAAAAGCTAGCTACAAGCTTTTACATTTGAATTTACAAGTTTAGTACTTGAACTTATATCAATTTGTGTTAATTTATATAATAGTTACACATTCAACCATTATTCAAAACTAATTACCCCCACGACTTTTTTAGGAGCCATTACTTTTTCACACGTTAATAATTTTTTAAACAAATTACATCATAAAAACGAGCATTTTATTCTCTTTAATTTGAGTATAATACTGCTATACTTCTTTAACTTTAAAAAATTAACATACTACGTGATTATCGGGTAGGATCGGTAAAAAGTCGAGTTAGGTGAGCTCGAGTCATGTGTAAGACCAAATTAGGAGCCGAGTCAGACGAACTTGAGTCATGTGTAAGACCAAATTAAGGTCAGAACGAGTCGATACAAAAAAAGTTTTAAATCAGTTCGATTTGTGTCGGTATGCTTTTGAGTCGAAAGGGGTCAGGTCAGAACATGTTTCAGATTAGAACACTGCATGTTCAAAAAGTGATTCATATCAAAATATGTTAGTTTAAAAAATTATTTATTTGAAATTACTGTATATTTCAGCTTTGTTTCTTGATTTTCGACATCATTTACAAGCTTACTGCTTTCCATGAATTACACGTCTACATTCAGGTTATGTATGCACTGTTATCAGGTGAATCATGTACTGGCACTGATTATGCGATTGATGTTAGGTTGTGCGCCCATTCCGCCGCACCACACGGGAACCCACTTAGTTTTATTAAAAGCTTCCGCTACTCTGCCAAACACCTAAATATTTAAAAAGCTACAGCTAACAGCTACCAGCTTACAACCTTAAGTTACCAGCCTTCAGCTTCCGACTTACAGCTATCCGTTACCGGTTAGTTTTGCCAAACATACCCTCATTCGATCTCTTTTTCCTTCAATTGACATCATTACTTCCTTTCAATTGGTGATCCCGTTAATTCATTAGTGACAACCCCTGCTACAACATGGTACTCAAAATCGTAACAAAGTTGGAGACGCCGCTATCATCGCCTATTGTCGTCTTCTTCGACACGGCACTACCATCGCCAGTTATCGGTATATAATGTATTCATATTCATAGCTATTTTGATTATCCATTAATTTTGCTTTGCTGTTAATTTATGTGATCCATACACAAATCTATGCTTGGAATTGTAACAGTTCCGCATTTGATTCACACCAGGCTGTTTCAATCAATTTGAGTGGCAGGTTATATGCGATTGTATCCGCCAACTGTTTGATGAAATGTCTCAATGAACTTTTTATAACTCTAGATTTTGCTTAAATAGTACACTTCTTTTCCCACTTTTGATCTTATCAAATTTCTTGTGTGGTATTTGTACAAGATCAATATGGTTTCCCTCATTTGGTTTTTTATTTTCGATGAACATGTTTAGTTTAGAATTGATTTATATAGCTAGGGACATTTTTCTTCACATATAGAAAAAAGGTCCTGATTCTGATTTTTTTTTTATTTTAAGGGATCGATCTTGTGGAAGCATAGAAGATTTACAAGCTATTATGGCATCTATCAATAACAACAGTTCCCTTTGTGAAATCCAGTTTGCTGTTGACCTCAAACTTGCTTTACCAAGTTAGTAAATGAATTAGCTTTATATAAATATTATAAATAAATAAATGGTTTAGAACTGAAATAGTTAAAGCTTCTGCAATATAACATGAGAGGCTGAGAGGATTTGGTATCTACATGCCAAACATGCAAACTTTGTTAATATATAAAATACAAACTATTAATGTTACAGTTAATTAGGATAATCGCTCAAGAAGTGATAAGGAGAAGGAAGATGTAGATCGAGCAAGCGCACCTTCTTTGGCTGAACAAATGAAAAACCAAATGGTAAATTGTCACTAATAATGCGTAAATTATTCTAATATTCATTTTTAATGTTTATCTTTCCACGTGCATTTAGAGTTCGAATTCTTTTTCCAGGATACGGGTGGCAAACAAGCAATAATAAACCGTTCATGTGTGCCAATTAAATATAATCCCATTAGATATAGGTGCGTATATCTTTATGTTGCCATCAATTAGTATTTTGATTTTGAGTAATTGCTTAAATGCTTAATACATCTTTATTTTTCAGAATATGTGGTGGTTGCAACCGCAACATTGGTTATAGCACTTATTTGGGTTGCGTGGGCACCTTTTTTCATCTAGGGCGCTTTCTTTGTCGCACTTGTGGTCATCCGATCACTGAAGTTGAGGTAAATTTGTTTTGCTCGAAAAATATGACGTGCCCCAGAAGACGGATCTTAGTTGCAACGTATGCAAATAATGGGTAGTTAACTAATGCAATGAATCTGCGTGCTACGCAGGTCTGTTTTGCACTATTGCTTCCCTGTTATATAACCAAAACTTGATAAAAGACAGGGCCTTGCAACTTCAGGGTCGATATGTTTGATTAAGGGTATAGTATTTATATATGCAAATTCCTTTCTGTTTTGTTTTCAAATGGTTTTCATATCTTGTCTATATGTTTTAATCAACCCAGCACATGGAAAGTCTTGCATGAGATCATATACTTAAGGTGGCAGTCTATAAATTACAACAAGGGCCGGTAAAGAAGAGAAATACTTTTTCATTCATTTTCACATGTCTGTTAATTGAAATTTTCTTCGTTTTTGTTGTTAACTCCTTATATATCAAATACTAAATCACTACTTTCATTTTTTAGAGTTGAATTATACAAAATGAATAGCATTGCTTAAGTTATATGCAGCTTAATCAACTCTTACGTTTTATATAAATTCTTATTGGCAGATGGAGGGTGTGATGATTTTAATTGAGAGTTATATATGTTTTAGATAACTTGGAAGTTATATTTTTTTTTGATGGATTGTGTGATTTGGTTGCAGAACTTGCATGTTAGTACAAAAAACAAGAATGCCTACAAGTCTCTAATTTTTTCGAATGGTAAAACTTCTTTATAAGTCTCTAATTGCTGCTGAATATGTTGTCAAAATCAAAGTAATTGAATATTTTTTGATGGGTGTGAGTGTGTGACAAACAAGACTCCTTAGTTTCTTAAGATGAACCCCTTTGGAAAGGTATTGTTTTTTTTTTCAAGAATTTTTTTTTATTTTCAGTTTTAGCATCTTTCTTTAATTTTTGAGCATATATTACCTATAGTTTTTGAGAAACAAGGGTTGTAGTTTTTATTCAAGTTTAGGTTATAAATATTGTTGCCTCTCTATTTCCACCGTATAGTTTGTGAGTAAACCTTTATCATTATTAGAATGATGTTTTACTAAAACAATTACTTGAGATTATAACAAAATAGTAACTTCTTTCTTAGATTTGATTTGTTACGTCTCTCATTTTTCTGGTAGTAGATGATATAAATGTATACATTATGAACCAAAAGAAAGAAGAAAACTAACTTTTTATTAAATTTATATATAGGTTGCATATGATTTACTTGAAGATTCCTACCCACGCCTTTGAAGCAAGGTTAGATATTTGGTTTCTACGGTTGCCTATCTTTGGAACCCAAGATGCAAAATAACTAGGCATCTATATATGGAAGCAATACATCAAATGCTGGCTTATGTTGTGAATTTGTAGACTTGGATAAATTACTTGTAGTGGCAAAATAGCCGGGTCGGGCCCGTAAGGTTATTGGCCAAAGTGTGTTATTTGTAAATTGTAATATAACATTTATGTTATATATAAATAAGTTTTTAGAGACGTGTAATTTGTATTATAGTTGTTTGTAGATTGTAAATGTGACATTAATTTTTAAAATTCAATTGTAAAATATTCAATATAATATATATTTATTTGTTATTAAATTTTCTAAACTTTTGATTTTTTTAACCCCATCGCTGTGTATCACACGGGTTATAACCTAGTATATATAATAAAACAAAGCCTTTTTGACGTACGTGTCACTCATTCAACAACCCACCCTATTATTTTGACATCCTGTTTTCTAGACACGTGGCATATCTCTCCGTTAAGTATTTGCCGGTTACATTTTTCAGAGAAGTTGTGTGCAGTTACCATATGCCCATATGGTTTCTTCCCCGTCAGTGAAACAAATTAACGAAATCGTCGACCATTTGCTCTTCTGCGAAAATTGAATTCCATCAACGTGATTCAAAATCAAAATTTCATTGGTTACATTGTTTTTAGTGTTTAAATACATGTTCTTGTAAGTTAGCCCATTGAGTCATGTCATGGAGGGCTGCTGATGTAATTCCTCTTGATAAAGTCAATCAGAAAAACTACAAGGAAGATAGGGCGAAAGATGTGGCAAGTAGTCTTGGTGACACCGTCATGACTGGAACAGTTACTACTGCCTTAGGAGCACCCTTTTTATTGGTTCATCAACATTCACTGACTTCATAGTTCGTTCTTTTCAAGTTTACTAAGATGGATAATGTGGTTCATTGCTTTGGCGGTTTCAGCACATGTATGTAATCTGATCTATTTAAGTTATTTACGTTAACAATTTTATTCCATTTATTTGGAAACGGGCCAATTGGGTTGCACCTGATTGGTGACAGTCAAATGGGTAAACACATAATTAGCTATAGAAATGAAATGAGTCGAACCAGTAAATAGTCAACAAACACGTTTTAAGTGTTTACAATGTCCTAAATACTTTACAAAACAAATTTATTTTATTATTTTAAGAATTTTTTTAATGTTATATTCAATAAGTTAATAATTACAAAAATTTATAGAAACGACCAATATTGACAGGTTGGCCCAACCTAAGGCCGGCTATTCACGAGCCAAACCGAACCGAGCTTGGGTAAGAAGCTCAAGCTTTAAACATGCAAGCTTGGTTTGGCCCGGCTCAAATGTGACAATCACTAATATATTGAATGGTTAGTGATGTTTCTTATTAATTCTTTTTTTAGAAGTATGGATTTCAATTTGTATGATGTTACTACATTTTCACTTTTTTGCAGGAATTGGTTCTTTGCAAAAACATTGCCAAACGGATTCAAGGTAGCTACCATTTGGATTTTAGTTTTCTGTTTTCATATGGGATTTGACTTTTGTTGGTCTTTATAGATTTGTTTTTTAGAACCGCTGGTCTTTGTAGATTCTTAGAAGGAGCCGGACAATTTCTTCTAGACCTAAGTTTTGCTTGATTTAGTTTTTTTCCTTTTTTTTTTGCTCAATGTATCTCCGTATTGTTCAATTTATTCAGTCTCATCAAGTTTATTCTTTGATTTCATCAGGTTCTTTGTTTTAGGTTTTCTTTTTCTTGATTTAGGAACAATAATTGTTTATGAATCTTTTTTGTTTGGTTAAATTTACTGTTTATGTTTTTTTTTGTTTTAAATTTATGATAGTTTCTTGATTTATATTGGATCATTGGAGGTCATGATTAACTTTGTTGCTGTTGCCTATGTTCGAAAGTAATTGAACCTTGACATTTTGTTGCTGATGCCTATGTTCGAAAGTAATTGAACCATGACATAAAGACAAATACAAGAATTGTAGGAAAATGTAGGAAAATATTTACTTTTGAATGGATTTTTTAAGGCAAAAATGTCTTTCTTAGGGCTAAATGCATAAAGAGAGGAACCTTTTTCTTTTCTTTTTTTCACTCAAATTTGTATTTTAGTTGATAAAATGGCTTGTCTCTTTAGAGGACAAAATTGTAACTTTTGTTTAGATATTGGATAACTGATAGAAAATTATTCTGAATCTACTATTATAATAAAACAGGCTTTTATAAGACACCTGTCATTCACACAACAGCCCTACCCCTTTATTTTTCACTTCCTATTATCATGATACCTGTGTTCACCACAATCCAGAACGACAATTTAGGAGAAGTTACAAGCAGTTGTTGAAGGATGTTTTATTTTCTCACCTCCGGTAATCTGGCTCAACCACCATACCATACCTGCCGTTCTCCATCTTCATCATTCACGTTTCCAATTTTCAATATCTATTCTAAATCGATCTCACACCTCCATCATCGTTCGTCAGTTATATTGAAGAAAACAAAGAAGACGGAACGATGATGGAGGTGTAAAAACCCTAATTTATTTTATTCTCTCATGCTAATCACTTCCTTCTTGCGAATGCGTTAATGCTAATTGAGCACTGCTGACCAGACCATATTCATAAATCATAATGGTTTAACTATAAGTAAAATTCCATCTTTTAATCATAATTTAGGTTTTTTTTATGCTGACCCTTTTTTTTAAATGCTGTTTGTTTTTACAAATATTTTAGCCAAAGTGGAGTGATTTAATTTGTAGTTGTATTGTTTTATCTATACTATATTTAATCAAATTTTTTAGGTAACTGCATAACAAGCATAATCGAATAAAGAGAAAGCGAGCGTAGACGAACGAATATAAACAAACGAATGAACTTAAATCAAATGGACGGTTTTTTTTAATAATATAAACGAACGGTTCACTCACATATCTGAACGTATATGAGAAAACATAACCGAGTGAACACCAATTAAAATTAAACAAGAACATCAATCCGTGAGGCCTAGATAATTAATAAAATTAGACTTAATTGTAGTGGGTCTAAACATTTTCTAACTGAATGTATAAATGAACTTAAGATACAATATTGATATCTGAAAAATGATTGAATCATCTAAAATGAAGCCTACACCGAGTATAAAAATCAGATCTAGAAAGCAATAATTGTGCAAGTTTATTCAAAGAGATTTGGGTGATTAGTTTAAAATCTCACTTTCTTACAGAGGTTGCATACAAGCTATTTAAGTTCAGAGTGTTTTTAATTTGCAATTTTTTTTTTGCTTTTCCATTTCATTTAGCTGGATGAATTACCATGTCCAAAATCACAAAAAAAGATGAAGTATGTTAGAAGCAAAAGGCAAAGAGAGGGTTAGTTAGTTATATTAGCAATTTTTTTAAATAGCTTTGGAATTCTCATATGTATTTCTTCAAGTTTCGACTGTGTTTTCTTGAGTTTTTATCATTGCTGCATATGTAGTGTTACATTGTTACGCTAAGGATGTCTGCATTGTTCACCTGGTTTTTCTACTTTTCTCAATCTTATAAATTTTATTATTCTTGCGATCCTAACTGTTTTTAAATTGCAGCAACACTTTTTCGTGAATAATGTTGTTTACAAGCTTGGTGATTTTGGTTGTGCAGGTCTTATTGATGGGAGTTTACCAATCAATTAAGGTGATGCAAGATACATGCCAGAAGAAATCTTGAATGACAACTACAATCACTTAGATAAAGTTGATATCTTCTCTCTTGGAGATACTATTTATGAAATAATAAGGGGTTTAATATTCTCGGATTCTGGACCCTGTTTTCAAATTCTTAGAGAAGGAAACTTCCTCTTTTTCCTGGTCACACGGTGCAGTTTCATAATATACTTAAGGTACTACTAATTTCTTGGTTTTATATGTTAAAGTGGCTATTATTTGTATGTTTTATTGTTGATGGTATATTTTTATTAACCATGTATTCATCAATCTGTTGTTGCAGGCAATGTATGACCTGGATTCTCTTGGTGTCCATCTGCTTAAGAATTAGTAGGCAACTCAATTTTCAGCAGCCCCTCACAGAACCGTTAAAATCAAATAAACTCAATTGCTTTGGAGAACACGAAGTACAAAAGCCGTAAAACTTATTTGCACCACATTATGTATTCCAACGGTGCTTATACTTCCCCCCCCCCCCCCCCTTTCCTTGTAAAAAGAAATTTTGTGCTCTGGTCATTGCATTATAAGCATTGTTACCTTCTTTGTAACTCTTTTTTGAATCTTTTGGGGTTATCGTTTTCTGAGTTTTGGAATGGTAGATTGAGATTGAAAGTGATTTTAGTTGTTTGATGGTTTTGGATTGAAATATGAGTATAAAAGTCAATAGGTTTAAACCCAAATAAAAAAACTCGGTTTAATTATTAACCTCTACCCGAAAATAAAAAAATAAAAAATGAAATAAAAATCCTTTAAAGTATATAAAGCTATTTTAATCATGTGAAATCTTTTTATAAATACTAAAACAACTACACCTATAATGTTTGTTGAATTTATTTTATTGCCATCTCTTATGATACACGACTACACGAGTTCTAACATACCTGAGTTGTAAATAACTACTACTTTCAGGTAATCTTGAATGAGTATAGTGAAATTAGTTTATAGGTTTTGAATAGTTGTTTAGAAATAGATAAGACATGCCTCTCTACTCAAGTGAAATTAGCGTCTAATCGTAAATAAAAATTGTTAAAAATATAATTCGTATTTAATTTTATAAAATTTTCTTAATTTCAAAATGTTTCGTACCCAGAGCCCCGTGTAGTATACGGGTTATAACCTAGTTTCATATATTTAATAACAATTTTATGAAATTTTGTGCCTTTTGGGAGAAAGAACACGGTATGTTACTCTAATAGATTGGTTTTATCATGCAAAACTGAGTAATGTCAATATTTGATGTACATTACTTTTGTCATAAGTCAATATCATAGATGAAAGCACAATTTCGGTTTTCAAATCATATAAATACGTGCATACATCATTAAAGCGAGGCTTATGCTTTTTTATAACCTTTTGGCCTCATGAAATGCGATTAACTACCATAGAGGAACCCAAGAAATGTTATTATTGCTATCCATTGTTTGGTTTGGGGGCAAATGTTGCTCTGATTTTCTTTGGACGTATAATGAAATACTTTTCAAACATGAGAAAACATTGCCCTGGGGTCAGCGGATAGGCCATTTCTTTGAAATATATGATGAGCGATAAGAAAAGACTAACACTCTTAATTTTACATATCTTTGTTCCCATTTATTACTTTTTCTTAATTTTAGTAGTATGAATTGAAATTTGTAATATTAATTTTTTTTTCATTTTTGTTTTATAACAATCTCATGTGATACGTGGGTTCTAACCTACTGAAGTTAGTGGCTATTATTTTTAGGTCTTAAAATGATTGTTCGGAAGTGTGTTTACTCATGTGAAATTAGTTTTTAGGTATTGAATGAGTGTTGAGGAGTATATAAGACTTGAATGTCCATTCAAATGAAACTAATATATATAATTGTAAATGAAACATTATTAAATATAATTTGCATTTATTTATTATAAATTGTTTTTAATTTAAAGATGTTCGTTATCCAGGCCCGTGTAATATACGGGTTTATAACCTAGTATGAGGAATAAAGTATAAAATACAATGCTATACGTATGAAACATGTACAACAAAAGTTGCCAAAGGTACAACCTGTAATGCACCAAAAAGTTCTAAATTAATATATATATATATATATATATATATATATATATATATATATATATATATATATATATATAAATTTGCAAATTTTGTGTTTGGTTACTTAAATAAGATAAAATCTTGTTCATTTTGGATATTCAGTTTTAGTCTATACAGATTGTCATTATTTTTGTTCATATATAATTAAATTAATTTATGGTTTTTTCAGGCATAACATAAGTGGAGTTCTAAGCGAAGTAATGGGAGAACTCAAAGGCAAGTCGCTGTTTACTTGGGTGAGTTAAAAATCAACATGATTACACTTTAGACTAGTTTTCTTGTTAATTATCTATTAATATTATATTTCTATGATGGTTTGGATTTTTTTAACGACACTTGTTAGGATCAAAACGAGTGCACTGAGACAGATTATATGTGTTTGGACGACAAATACAAGCCAATTTTCTTTAAAGAACTAGCATATATGGGAGAAATTATATACGAATCTTCCTTGGTCTAATGGTGAATACTCTGCGTCTAACACGTTGTTGATCACCGATCCTGTGAAGGCCCTTTTGAATCCCGTATATATCACTCTTTATATACATCTTTCATGTGTTAATATTGTTGACCCCTTTTCTTTAATGCTATATGTCTTAATTTGCAGCCAAACACAGCGATTTCTCTTGCAGATTACAATCCGAGAAATAACCAAGATGATGTTTTAGGTAGTTAATTATGTGGATTTGTTTAGGGGTGTTCATAAATCGTTAAATACATACTAGCCAAATCGTAAAAAATAAAGCAAAATGGTTGGTTTATATCTAAACGGGTTATAAGTTCACATTTGGTTCAATTTTGAATACACTGAAATATTATATACGTATTATATCATATATTCATATTACATCTATATTATTTCAAAATTATAATATGAACTTTAGTATTGGAATCTTAAAAAACCGGTTCAACCATCAAAACGTACCGAACTGTTAATTAAACTTTAAACTACTGAAAGTGTAAAACCGGCTTACCCCTAACCTGATCGGTTTAATGATATATTTGTCAGGTCCGAATGGTGAGCTACGGGCATTCTTGGACGGGCTTGCAGAAGCTAAAGATGTTCAGGCATATGTGAAAGCTCACCCGATCGGGGAGCCAGCAATAACACCTCATGCCGATTGGGACTTTTATTCCGAGATAATCAGTGTATGGCAAGAACAAGTGATCTGAATCGTTTAGATCGAGAGTGGTGTTTCATGTTTCCGTATTTTGATTACCAGTAGTCTTTAATTTTCTTTTGGTTTTTTGATTCAGACATGGTATATGGTGGTACAAGTTCGTGATCTGAAACTTTTGCTACTAAGTTTTGTTGCATCAATTATATAAAAGTTAAGTTTAATAGTTGTGGTGCATGAATACACATCATAAATTAATCCTACAAATTTTGTAACTTATAAAACCACACCGTATATAATTATGAATATTGGTTGCTAATTACTCGTCGTAATTTGTTGCAACATGTGTTGGATTTAATGGTCGGTTCGGGTCAAGTCAACGCGACCGACCCGAATGTGACCCGGTATGAGTTACACCGGGGGTAACGAAATATAAACCCACTTAAACGTTTACTTTAACTGGGCCCGACACAATCACTTGAAAGGATTAGTTGGTGGATTAGGCTTTGTTTTAACATTTGGGCTTAAAGCCCAATGAGATTTAATTGTTAAACCCTAAATATGTTCCCTATAAATACATAAGTATTATTCTATTTATTGTAACACTTAAAATCACAAACCCTAGCTGCCACCTCTAATTCCGGCACCGAAATCCGGCAGTCGGTTTTCCGGCGACCACTTCCGGCCACCGGAACTTCATCCCGGTCATCTTCTCCGGCTACCATACACAGCATATCACCACTATAGCCTTTATTGCCTATTCGTGTTGTATCCTACTGCTGTCCGCCGCCTATTCAAGCTTTTTCGGCGACTCACGGTTTTCTGGTGACCCTTTTTTTGGCTGTTTCTTGTTCCGGCAGCCTCTGTTGTACCACCAGTTGCCCGCCGCCACTATTTGTTGATCCAGGCTTCTATCGCCGCACCACCATAGTTCGCCGGAGCGCCGCCGCTGTCTGCAACCACCAACAGCCGCCGGAAGTTCTTGGTTCTTTGATTGTGTCATCTAGCTCTCATATCGTTAGCCCTCGGTGTCTTCCCGGTTTCGATAACCGAGGTATATCGACACTCTTAATCTATGGTTGTTCTTTTTGTTTATCGTGCTCGTATTGTTGTAATCGGATCCAGGTTCGGGTTTCCGTTTATGGTTCGTTTAAATCGTTTTATCGTCCGCTGCGTTTATAGTTCGTTTATGTCTATCTATGTTAATATTGATTAAATATATTTGAAACAAATTATTAACTAAAACGGGTTTTATATATTTGACCGTTTTCGTTCCGAACCACCGTTGAAACCCAACAGTGGTATCAGAGCCGCGGTTACAACGTACGAGTCGATACCGGTTCGTTTAAAACCGGATCTACATCTTAAACTTTAAATCATTTAAAGTTTTGATCTAAATTTATTTTCGGGTAATTTTAGATTTGGTCAAAGTTTTGTTTATTTTATTTGACCAAGTCAAAACGACCCGAAATTTTATTTATTTTGAATATGTAAATCCGGCCCCGACCTATGTTTGTTTGGTTGTGTTTGATTGTTGAGCTTGTTTTGGCCATATGGTTGGTTCAAAAGTTGTAAACGGTTATTATTTATTTTTCGGTTTTCTTTTGGCCATAAAGATGGTTCAAATTTGTAATAGGGCAAATAATTGTTAGTTTCTAAATTTGTAATTAAGAAGATGCGAAGATAACCGAGGACGAGCTCAAGCATTTCTTGGAGTTAGTGGGAGTTCGGGCAAGATGACGGGATGTGTAACACCCCGTAACCGCAGCGGAAACGTACACGGGACGCAACAGACACATCTGATATCAACAGCATTGCCTATAAAGAAAATACCACTATATTAATTTATATCATATTACATTGTTGCTAGTTTCGTTACTGTCTAGATGTTACACACAAGTTTTACCGATAAGACGTTAATATATTCATTACAAAACATAGATCAGCAAGCTTCCAACAAGTAGCACAGATCATTAAGCACATATCAATCATTCCAACTTGGGCATACCTAGAAAACATGTAAAGAAAACGGGTCAACTACGAATAGTTGGTGAGTTTCACTAATTTAAATAAACACTGACAGATCGTTTTAATAATCATTTATTAGCAATGTAATTATGCTGGGAACTATGTTTCCCCAAAACATTTATAACCTCTGGGAACTAAGTTACCCCAGAACAATAATAACCTCCGGGAACTATGTTACCCCAGAACAATAATAACCTCCGGGAACTATGTTACCCCAGAACAATAATAACCTCTGGGAACTAAGTTACCCCAGAACAATAATAACCTCTGGGAACTATGTTACCCCAGAACAATAATAACCTCTGGGAACTATGTTACCCCAGAACAATAATAACCTCTGGGAACTAAGTTACCCCAGAACAATAATAACCTCTGGGAACTATGTTACCCCAGAACAATTCCACACGATGAACAATTTATATATTCTGTGCATCAAACCATATATATATATATAAATATACAAGTATTTCCATACGATCGGAATGTACTTAAATACTTTATTAAAGACATGCTTTCCGCCCCGGGAAAATACTTAAAACAGTTCAGTAAAAGGGGCTCGTGAAAACTCACCTTTCTGTGAGTCGGGACGTGATATAATGAACTGCTATAAGCCTGGATCTGTAATATGATATCTAGTCGTTACTATATAATTCCCATAAATTAAATCCGTGTTAATCGGTACATCTGGGGACATTGTTAACCCAGTACTGTACTCGATCCGGGGACAATGTTAACCCCGTGACACTTCTAAGGACTCAGATTGTGACATTACTTAGAGTCTGACGGTCAAAATTATCATTTTTATGTTTTCCTTGATTTGCGTGCCTAGCACGGTCATCCGTTTTTAGTTTCAAAAATGGGTTTGTTCACACCCGACCCAAAAATGGTGTTTGACTGTTATTTTAGTTAAAGTGATGAAATTAGAGCTCGGTTTGGACACCCCGTTTGGCCACGGGGCCCGTTTCCGTCATTTTGGTGCCGGAAACAGTAAAATCGGGTAAAATTACCCAAATCATCCGAATTATTTTCGGATGATTTACTTTTATTTAATTTACTTAGTATTATGAAGATGGTTCATTTTTAGGTTTTTTTATATACCAGTCAGCTCGCTTATGCGAGTTTTGCCGGTTTACACGTTTTAAGCTTTAAAAATTTGTTTTTATGTTCTTTTTAGCACAAATAATTACCCGTTTAGTCTCGGGTCTTGAAATTTTGCACAAAACTTATTTTGACAGTAAGAATTTTTATAAAAATTTTCCAGATTTATTTTTTTATATTTACATTTATTTATCTATTTTTAAACATTATTAAAACACTAAATATGTCAAAAATACCAAAAGACTTTAGAAAAATCCCAAATTTTTCTGGGACGATCCCTGCCATCCTCATAACTCCCTGGAATTTTTTCAGAACCCAAAACTCATTTTTCAAGCCGTTTTCACAAAAACCGAGCTAGAAAGCCCTAGAACTCGTTTTACCAAAAAGCCCCCTTAGACTTCTCCAACTGAGCTCAAATTTTGTGTGTGACGTTTATATGTTATAAAAAGCTTATCCTAAATTTTCCAGAATTTTTCATCAAGTTTAGCTATTTTTCACCATTTTTGGCCAAAACCGAGCATTAAATTCACCAAATATTCATCTTTTATCCAAAAATTACCAAAAATTCACAGATCTCATATTTTCATGTGTAGATCATCTCTGTGAAATTTCATGACCCGACTCTAAGCACACTACAATCTGTCCAAAATCATAGATCCACACGAAAACCGAACTATCTTGTGTTTTCTAGCGTTAGATCGCAAAGATCTTGGTTTCTAGCCTTTGCTAGCCACTAGATACAACACTTACAAGCACAATAACACCATACCAAGCAAGTTACACCAACAATCAAACCATTTCTTTCATAGTGTCGGTTTTGATATAAAAACAAAGGTTTTAACCGTAAAAATCCGTTCTCGACTCTTTTTACTCAATTCTTGGACCAAGATCCCTTGTATAACTTGTATACATCTCTTGATCATGCAAGAGTCGGTTTCATCTCGGGTTTTCACCCGTCTTTCACATGGAAACTCATTTTACAAGATTTCAACCGTAAAATTTCGTTCTAAACTCTTTTAACTCATTACTTGGATCAAGATCCTTTGTATAACTTGTATACATCACTTGATCATGCGAGAATCGGTTTCAACTTGGGTTTTCACCCATTTTTACATTTGAAACCTCCTTTTCTCAAGATCATGAAGTTGGAAACAAGATTCAAGCATTAAAACATGTGTTATACCTTGAGTTCTTGCCTAAAAAGCTTGGGTTTTGGATGGATGATGAAGAGGTTGAGAGAATTTGGAGTTGGAGAGTTAGAAAAAAAGAAAATGAAATGTGTAAATGTGTGTGCATAGGGCCGGTTCTATTGGTGGTGTGGGGGGGGGCCCACATCTCAAACCATGGCCACACATTTGGATTACGCAATCCGGATAATGTTGTGGATAATCTGGTTCAGTTCGTTTCTCGTTTAAACTCGTAATTCGGCTTGAAACGAGCCTAAAATGGTCGTTTTTCGGGTTAAAATAAAATTTACATAAAACTGATTTAAAAACTTTAAAAAAACTTAACCCATGACATTAAATGACTTAAAACATCATATTATTAATAGTTATGCATCTTTTTCGGCTTGATCGATCGTCTCTTGCTTGGTTTGATGTTAAATGTTTCGTTTATCGTACCGACGTACTAATAAATCGAAATCCTTTTTCTGTGCTATAATTCACTTATCTCGAAGCATTACTACTTCGTAAACATCACTAAACATTATATACTTTGTCTATAATGTAATTCCCGATTCGTTCGGGTTTCAATAATCGTTCATTGGTTAATTGTAATTCCAATACGATTCACTATATAATCGAGTATGATTCGTACTATGAATCATATATACTCGTATATACGTACTATAACTCATATAATCAATATTAAATGACACGTAAATAGTATATACCGGCTAGGGTATACCTGGATTTGCCGGAATCGTTACATTCTCCCCCGTTATAAAAATTTCGTCCTCGAAATTTTACACGTCAACTACTTCCTTTTGAGGAAATAGGTGGGGGTATTTCTTCCGAAATTCATCCTTTCGTTCTCAAGTAAATTCTGGGCCTCGTTGCGAATTCCATCTAACTTTGACCAACGAGATCTTATTGTGTCTAAGTTGCTTGGTCTTACCGTCCACTATTTCAATGGGCTCCTCTACGAAGTTGAGCTTATCATTTATTTGAACACCCTCTAAGGGTAACACCGGTGTCTCATCCGCCAAACATCTTTTCAAATTTGACACATGAAACACGTTATGAACTGCACTTAGTTCCTCAGGCAGTTCTAATCGGTAAGCTACCGGACCGATTTTTGCAGTGATGCTGAATGGTCCAATGTATCTAGGGGCCAACTTCCCCGCCTTTCCAAATCTGACCACTCCTTTCCAGGGTGATACTTTCAAATATACCTTTCCTCCCTTCTCAAATGACAACGGTTTTTGACGGGTATCGGCATAACTCTTCTGCCGATCCCGCGCGGCTTTCAGGTTGTTCTTAATTTCAAGAATCTTGCTGGTCGTCTCCTGGACCAGATCCGATCTAATGACCTGCGAGTCACCCACTTCAGACCAGCAAAGTGGTGATCGGCACTTCCGTCCATACAATGCTTCATAAGGTGCTGCCTTTATACTGCTATGGTAACTGTTATTATAGGAAAATTCAACGAGTGGGAGATGTTGATCCCAGTTTCCCTTAAAGTCCAGTACGCAGGCACGAAGCAAATCCTCCAAAGTTTGAATGGTCCTCTCAGACTGACCATCGGTCTGAGGGTGGTAAGCTGTGCTTAGGTCAATACGTGTTCCCAATGCTTCTTGGATAGCTTGCCAAAGTTTGGAGGTGAAATAGCTATCCCTATCGAAGATGATCGAGATGGGGATGCCATGACGAGACACTATTTCATTTATATAAATCTGCGCAAGTCTCTCAGTGTTATAATTATTTCTAATCGGGATAAAATGTGCCGATTTGGTTAATCGATCCACGATTACCCAAATTGCATCATGTCCCCGGGATGTCTTAGGGAGGTGTGTCACGAAATCCATCGTGATTTGCTCCCATTTTCATTCGGGAATTTCCGGTTGTTGTAACATCCCAGAGGGTTTCTGGTGCTCCGCCTTAACTCTCGCACACGTCGTACACTTGCCGACGTATGTGGCTATATCCTTTTTCATACCTGGCCACCAGTAAAATTCTTTCACATCCTTGTACATTTTATCTGATCCCGGATGTATGGAATATTTTGATTTATGTGCTTCGTCCATGATCAATTTACGGAGGTCGTGGAGGGTCGGAATCCAAATCCGATTTTTGAAATAGAGAATTTCGTCCACACGCTGTTCGAAATTCTTTTCGTTACAGAAAAGTCCCTCTTTTTACAATTGGTCCCCTTTCAACGCCTCGCGTTGAGCGATTCGAATCAAATCCGAAAGGTTCGACTGGACTATCATTCCCAACGCTCGCACGCGTAGTGGCTTAACTCGATCTTTCCTACTCAAGGCATCGGCTACAACGTTAGCCTTGCCGGGGTGATATCGGATGTCACAGTCATAGTCACTCAGTAACTCGACCCACCTTCGTTGTCTCATATTCAGTTCTTTCTGATCGAATATGTGTTGCAAACTTTTATGATCAGTGAAGGTGGTGCACTTTGTACCGTAGAGATAGTGCCTCCAGATTTTAAGTGCGAAGATGACTGCTCCCAGTTCTAGGTCATGAGTAGTGTAATTTTTCTCGTGAACTTTTAATTGTCGAGAAGCATAGGCTATAACCTTACTATTTTGCATCCATACGCATCCTAACCCTCTCCGGGATGCGTCACAATACACGAAAAAACCATCGTCTCCGTCGGGGAGACTTAAGATTGGCGCTTGACACAATCTTTGTTTTAGCGTTTGAAACGCCGTTTCCTGCTCTTCACCCCATTCATACTTCCGATCCTTTTGAGTCAGGAGGGTTAAAGGTTGGGCGATGCTGGAAAAGTTCTCTATAAATCGACGATAGTATCCAGCTAAGCCTAAGAATTGGCGGATTTCCTTTGGAGATTTAGGCGCTTGCCAATTCTTAATTGCTTCAACCTTACTCGGATCAACGTGTATTCCTTGGTGGTTTATAACGTGACTGAGGAATTGCACCTCTTGTAACCAGAAGTTACACTTGGAGAATTTGCATATAACTTCTCCTGATCCAGGAGCTCTAAAACTAACTTTAAGTGTTGCTCGTGCTCTTCTTTACTCTTCGAGTATATCAAAATATCGTCAATAAATACAATGACGAATTTGTCGAGATAGGGTTTACAGACTCGATTCATGAGATCCATGAATACTGTTGGCGCATTTGTTAGCCCAAAAGGCATAACTAAGAACTCGTAATGGCCGTAGCGAGTCCGGAATGCGGTTTTTGGGATATCCTCCTCCTGAATTCTAACCTGATGGTATCCCGATCTAAGATCTATTTTTGAAAAGTAGCTCGCACCTTGTAGTTGGTCGAACAGATCATCGATTCGGGAGAGAGGATACCTATTTTTGATTGTCAACTTGTTCAATTCCCTGTAATCAATGCACATTCTAAGGCTCCCGTCCTTCTTTTTCACGAATAGTACAGGTGCACCCCACGGGGAATAACTAAGACGTATAAATCCTTTATCCAACAATTCCTGCAACTGGTTGGATAATTCTTGCATCTCGGATGGTGCAAGTCGGTAGGGCGCCTTAGCAACAGGGCCAGCTTGAGGTAACAGATCGATTCTGAATTCGACCTGTCGGGTTGGCGGTAATCCAGGAAGTTCCTCTGGGAAAACTTGTGGAAATTCGCGTACCACGGGAATATCGTCCACCCGTTTTTCCTCAGAATCAGTGGCCGTCAGGCTCGATAGATACGCCACACATCCCTGACGTATATATTTTAACACCTTGAGATGGGATATAAATGGTATCATGGTGCCGGATTTTTCTCTTTGCACTAATACCTCCTCGTCATCCGACACTCGGATCTTGACGATTTTCTTTTCACAGTTTATTTCTACCCTGTTACGTGCTAGCCAATCCATTCCCACTATCACGTCAAAACTACCCAATTCTACCGGTAACAAGTCAATCAGAAAGGATTGTTCGTTCAGAATAAAAGGGCAATTCCGAACTATCTGATTAACTATCATGGTTTTACCGTTAGCGACTTCTACGGTGTAAGGTTCTATGGTTTCACCAATAGGAAGGTTTGCTATCGAAAGGAATCTAAAGGAGACAAAACTTCTATCGGCGCCTGTATCAAATAATACAGAAGCGTAATGATCAGAGACGAGGAATGTACCTGTCACTACGCTGGGGTCCTGGCGTGCCTCGTTCGCCCCCATCACGAATGCTCGGCCTCGCGCCGGATTGGACGACGATGCCTGACCCGCGGGTTGCCGCCCATTTCCTCCCTGGTTCAGCTTCGGACAGTTTCTTTTAAAGTGATCCGTGCTGCCGCATTCATAGCAAGCACGGCTGGTGGTCACCATTTGGTTTCCTTGCGGGTTCTGCTGTCGGGCTGGTTGAGTCCTAAATGGTTGCGCACGGATAGGTTGTGGTTGTCGGTTCAGGTTGTTCAGATTTGTCTTACAATTTGGTGCGTAGTGTCCAATCCTGCCACACCGGTGGCACACCACCTCTTTGCAAACGCCACCATGGTGGTAACCACATTTCCCACACTTAGGAAACGTTCCCCTCTGAGGTTCTTGCCTTCCGCCCGAACTAGTCATGGCGTAGTTCTAGGCAGTGGGTCTAGCACGTTTACCTTGCTGCTTTTCCTGGGTCCTATGGTCATGTGTACCCCGTTTTCCCCCAGCGGATTCTCCTGTCACCTTTAGTGATCCGCTCCGTAAGAAATCATACGTGACAATGCCAGCCTGTGTCGCTGCACTTTCATACGTCTGGTGTCCCCCCGCGTTAACTATCCTCCTCACTACTGGAGTAAGTCCCCAAATATAACGTTCCACCCTCTTCGTCTCTGGGGTGACCAACCACGGTACTAATCGTGACAATTCATTAAACTGGTTGGTATAACCCAAGTGGTCCGCCCCCTTCATCTCCAGATTCCACAACTCATTTTCCAGTTTCTGCAATTCATTCTTTGGGCAGAAATGTTCCAACACAAGAGCCTTAAGCTCTGTCCAGGTCATGTGGTTTGTCGCCGCCTGACCTCGAGTCTGTACTATGGTGTTCCACCATGTCAAGGTATGGTCTGTGAATGTACAGGTGGCGTACTTAACGACACAATCCTCGGGACAGTTGCTGATATTCACCACTGATTCTATTTTCTCTATCCATTTAACTAACCCATTCGGTCCTTCAGACCCGCTAAACTCTAATGGCTTGCACAACATAAAGTCCTTGATCGAACATCCCCTGGATGCACGAATCGGTTCAGTACTGTTCGTCTCTACCGTAGGTATAGGGCCATTACTGTCTGTAACGACCACCCTAGGCGGTGCGTCATTACTCGGAATCGTGTTATCATTCCTTGGAGGATTAGCATTTTGTTCCCCGTCATTATTTATGGGCGTTTGATTGCTCGGAGGGGTTGGATTGGTCGAGTTGTTAATACTGGCGGCGATGCGCGATACTATATCCGGTATCGCCGCCTCCAACTGTTGAGCAATCAAACGACTCACATCTATTTCCGATATTTTCGTTGATCGTTTCGGTGCCATTCTACACAACATCAAGAAAATACATATAATCAATACCATCTCAAATCATAAAACACAATACATATTTCATTCATTAGTAAACATTGATACATATTACACAAACATCAGTTTACATACTTTCCAGTCAACATTACATAACTAAGTTTTAATACAAGGGCCCTATGTCGGCATCATCTCGACATAACCCGTAAAGGGGTCAGTGCTTGAATGATACCCAAAAGTATCTATAATGATATGCCCCAAAAGAGACCCACCCTAGGGGCCAGTGGTTGTATTATAACTAAACAAGATTCACTCCATGTTAGCATCACCACTAACTACTTACACTGAGTATCAAAAAAAAATGGTCCCTGTCTAACCCCAACCCAAAACCAACTAAACATGGTGGTAAACCAACCACACCAACACCGCCGCCATCCCCACAACCACTGCCATTAAACCCGGATCCGTGTTTCCATCCGGTCAATCAACCCCAGGGAGTAGGCGTCCTCCCTCCTCAGCCGCGCGATCGCATGCTGGCTGTCCAATCCACCAAGAGGTTCCTCCTCTGAATACCCACCGTCAAGGCGGTGGTGTGCTCATTCATCCGTTCGGTGAGCACCCGGAGCCACGCCGCCTCGGTGGAGGGACGCTCATCCCTCACTGGCCTGGGGGTACCCCACACAGGTGGCGGCACAGGCCCGGGCTGGGGGCGGGAGGACTCGCCTCTGTGGTAAGTGGATCTGGGTGGGGTAGAGGTAGGTGAAACATACGGGACACTGATCCGCGCCGTGAGGCGGGGACCGGGTCTGGGGGGGGTGAGGGTGACCTGAGGTGCGGGTGGGGTGGGAGACCTGGTAACCCTAGCAGGGGAGGACAAGCTAGCACTCCTAAGGCTAGTCTCAGAAGGCTCGGTGCTAGATGCTACAAGTGGGCTCCCGGAGTCCCCGGAGCTGACCTCCTCCGGGTCCTCCTCGATCGACACACTGGGGGTTCTTGACATATTACCTGCACACAAGTTAACAAACATATAGTTCTTTCCATAGTGTAAATCATAATCAAATTAATATGCACTTACTTATACAACTTGACCACATAACAATATTATCACATATTTGCACATATGTTGCCAATTTTACCTATTAAAGTCCCCCGTGACTTCCCCTGAATTCCCTCGTGTAGACAAGTCTGTTATTATGTTCCGGACCATAATAACTCACTTGTCCATCCAAGTTCATCCCGATCTCGTCACAATATATATTTAGTTGATATTCAGATACTATAATACTTGAGCTACTGGTTATATTTTAGGTATCTTTTAAAGACATCCTAATTCTTTATAACCAATGGCTCTGATACCAAGTTCTGTAACACCCCGTAACCGCAGCGGAAACGTACACGGGATGCAACAGACACATCTGATATCAACAGCATTGCTTATAAAGAAAATACCACTATATTAATTTATATCATATTACATTGTTGCTAGTTTCGTTACTGTCTAGATGTTACACACAAGTTTTACCGATAAGACGTTAATATATTCATTACAAAACATAGATCAGCAAGCTTCCAACAAGTAGCACAGATCATTAAGCACATATCAATCATTCCAACTTGGGCATACCTAGAAAACATGTAAAGAAAACGGGTCAACTACGAATAGTTGGTGAGTTTCACTAATTTAAATAAACACTGACAGATCGTTTTAATAATCATTTATTAGCAATGTAATTATGCTGGAAACTATGTTTCCCCAAAACATTTATAACCTCTGGGAACTAAGTTACCCCAGAACAATAATAACCTCCGGGAACTATGTTACCCCAGAACAATAATAACCTCCGGGAACTATGTTACCCCAGAACAATAATAACCTCTGGGAACTAAGTTACCCCAGAACAATAATAACCTCTGGGAACTATGTTACCCCAGAACAATAATAACCTCTGGGAACTAAGTTACCCCAGAACAATAATAACCTCTGGGAACTACGTTACCCCAAAACAATTCCACACGATGAACAATTTATATATTCTGTGCATCAAACCATATATATATATATAAATATACAAGTGTTTCCATACGATCGGTATGTACTTAAATACTTTATTAAAGACATGCTTTCCGCCCCGGGAAAATACTTAAAACAGTTCAGTAAAAGGGGCTCGTGAAAACTCACCTTTCTGTGAGTCGGGACGTGATACAATGAACTGCTATAAGCCTGGATCTGTAATATGATATCTAGTCGTTACTATATAATTCCCATAAATTAAATCCGTGTTAATCGGTACATCTGGGGACATTGTTAACCCAGTACTGTACTCGATCCGGGGACAATGTTAACCCCGTGACACTTCTAAGGACACAGATTGTGACATTACTTAGAGTCTGACGGTCAAAATTATCATTTTTATGTTTTCCTTGATTTGCGTGCCTAGCACGGTCATCCGTTTTTAGTTTCAAAAATGGGTTTGTTCACACCCGACCCAAAAATGGTGTTTGACTGTTATTTTAGTTAAAGTGATGAAATTAGAGCTCGGTTTGGACACCCCGTTTGGCCACGGGGCCCGTTTCCGTCATTTTGGTGCCGGAAACAGTAAAATCGGGTAAAATTACCCAAATCATCCGAATTATTTTCGGATGATTTACTTTTATTTAATTTACTTAGTATTATGAAGATGGTTCATTTTTAGGTTTTTTTATATACCAGTCAGCTCGCTTATGCGAGTTTTGCCGTTTTACACGTTTTAAGCTTTAAAAATTTGTTTTTATGTTCTTTTTAGCACAAATAATTACCCGTTTAGTCTCGGGTCTTGAAATTTTGCACAAAACTTATTTTGACAGTAAGAATTTTTATAAAAATTTTCCAGATTTATTTTTTTATATTTACATTTATTTATCTATTTTTAAACATTATTAAAACACTAAATATGTCAAAAATACCAAAAGACTTTAGAAAAATCCCAAATTTTTCTGGGACGATCCCTGCCATCCTCATAACTCCCTGGAATTTTTTCAGAACCCAAAACTCATTTTTCAAGCCGTTTTCACAAAAACCGAGCTAGAAAGCCCTAGAACTCGTTTTACCAAAAAGCCCCCTTAGACTTATCCAACTGAGCTCAAATTTTGTGTGTGACGTTTATATGTTATAAAAAGCTTATCCTAAATTTTCCAGAATTTTTCATCAAGTTTAGCTATTTTTCACCATTTTTGGCCAAAACCGAGCATTAAATTCATCAAATATTCATCTTTTATCCAAAAATTACCAAAAATTCACAGATCTCATATTTTCATGTGTAGATCATCTCTGTGAAATTTCATGACCCGACTCTAAGCACACTACAATCTGTCCAAAATCATAGATCCACACGAAAACCGAACTATCTTGTGTTTTCTAGCGTTAGATCGCAAAGATCTTGGTTTCTAGCCTTTGCTAGCCACTAGATACAACACTTACAAGCACAATAACACCATACCAAGCAAGTTACACCAACAATCAAACCATTTCTTTCATAGTGTCGGTTTTGATATAAAAACAAAGGTTTTAACCGTAAAAATCCGTTTTCGACTCTTTTTACTCATTTCTTGGACCAAGATCCCTTGTATAACTTGTATACATCTCTTGATCATGCAAGAGTCGGTTTCATCTCGGGTTTTCACCCGTCTTTCACATGGAAACTCATTTTACAAGATTTCAACCGTAAAATTTCGTTCTAAACTCTTTTAACTCATTACTTGGATCAAGATCCTTTGTATAACTTGTATACATCACTTGATCATGCGAGAATCGGTTTCAACTCGGGTTTTCACCCATTTTTACATTTGAAACCTCCTTTTCTCAAGATCATGAAGTTGGAAACAAGATTCAAGCATTAAAACATGTGTTATACCTTGAGTTCTTGCCTAAAAAGCTTGGGTTTTGGATGGATGATGAAGAGGTTGAGAGAATTTGGAGTTGGAGAGTTAGAAAAAAAGAAAATGAAATGTGTAAATGTGTGTGCATAGGGCCGGTTCTATTGGTGGTGTGGGGGGGCCCACATCTCAAACCATGGCCACACATTTGGATTACGCAATCCGGATAATGTTGTGGATAATCTGGTTCAGTTCGTTTCTCGTTTAATCTCGTAATTCGTCTTGAAACGAGCCTAAAATGGTCGTTTTTCGGGTTAAAATAAAATTTACATAAAACTGATTTAAAAACTTTAAAAAAACTTAACCCATGACATTAAATGACTTAAAACATCATATTATTAATAGTTACGCATCTTTTTCGGCTTGATCGATCGTCTCTTGCTTGGTTTGATGTTAAAGGTTTCGTTTATCGTACCGACGTACTAATAAATCGAAATCCTTTTTCTGTGCTATAATTCACTTATCCCGAAGCATTACTACTTCGTAAACATCACTAAACATTATATACTTTGTCTATAATGTAATTCCCGATTCGTTCGGGTTTCAATAATCGTTCATTGGTTAATTGTAATTCCAATACGATTCACTATATAATCGAGTATGATTCGTACTATGAATCATATATACTCGTATATACGTACTATAACTCATATAATCAATATTAAATGACACGTAAATAGTATATACCGGCTAGGGTATACCTGGATTTGCCGGAATCGTTACAGGATGCACGAAGAAGTCCATCCTTGTGGTTGTTTTGTGTTGTGAACCCCTTGACCCGATCGGTCTCCCTAATTGGCTCAAGCGAGACCGATCACCTTTTGGCCGTAAGGATTTACATATTATTGTTATTTGATATTTGTAGTTGCTTGGATTGTTTATAATAGGATTATAATATCACCGACTTAATACCAAATAAATTTGAAAATAAACAATTTTATTAACCAATTATGTTTTGCAAATTAAAAGCGTTTTGATTTCCAAAACTAATAACTTAATAGATTTTCTATTAACTTAAAATTGGTTAGTTATATCGCGACAAAATTAGTTTTTAATAGGTTATTTAAAACTAAGTGTCCTGAGAGATGAAATGGTTCATCAATTCGTCCCGATAATAAATACAGTAAAATTTGACTTTTACTCTATTTGGTAATTTTAAAATTAATCCCAATTTAAAACCAATAGTTTATGCCAATCCTACTACAAGTCACACTTGAGGCATACTGCGAAATTTCGAGTGTTTGGAACTACAACACCGCACTTGTATTCTAGCCTATCCCATCAATGTGAAAGCGTTTCGTTGACACATTCGGCCCTTTCACAAGTCACGGTACTAGGACAGCTATTACTTTACTCTCCTGTTACGTGCTAAAGCTGTCTGGAGACTTAAAGTGGGCAAAGATGAGGCTAAACGTATCTATACAGACAATCTTTGTCTCAATAGGCCTCATAACCGAGAATTGTGCTCTATTCACAATTGACAATCGTTGTCAGTCTGCCTAACCACTTATTAATGTTGTGTGCTACAGCTGCCTTTAACAACTGGAAGCCAGATTCTCATACTTCTAATTAATTAATGTTATTGGGTCATTAATAATAGGACTACAATGTAAAAAAAATACTAATTAAATTTACTTTTGCTTAAATAATCAGATGTCGTATGTTCTCGATGGACCTGTTCCAACCGAGCCTGAAAACAACTCAGCCGTTGCTCGAAAAGTTCTTGAGAAGCATAAGGATGACTCGGCTGATTGTCTCCTGCATTATGCTAGCCACCATGACTTCTGAGCTTGCTAAAGGCTTAGAAGACTTTGGTGCCTATGAGATGCTTGAGCAACTCAAGGGCATGTTCCAGAAACAAGCCCGTCAAGAACGTTTCGACACCATGAAACAACTCATAAGTTGCAAGATAGCAGAAGGGTCTCCCGTCAGTGTGCATGTTCTTAAGATGAAGGGGCACATTGATCAGCTCAAGAAACTTGATTATCCCATGCCCAATGAGATGGCATGTGATTTCATCCTCAACTCTCTCCCCAACTCATACGATCAGTTCGTAATGAATTTCAACATGAATGGTTGGGTGAAGACAGTGCCGGAGCTTCATAACATGCTCAAGACGGCTGAGATGAACATTCCTTCTAGGACCAATCAAGTTCTGATGATTCGATCGGCTGGTGTCAAGAAGCCAAAACCAAAGAATCGGGGTATTAAGGGAAAATGCAAGAAGAAAGTTACTGTTGCTGCGAAGGTTGTCACCAACACTAACAAGATAGTTGCAAAGCCAAAGCCGCCGCCCTTTGAGGAGCGCAAGTGCTACAAATGCAACCAAATGGGGCACTGGATGAGAAACTGCCCCGAATACCTTGCTGAGATCAAGAAGAAGAGAGCCAATGGTGAAGGCTCTTCTGGAGGTATTTCCATATACGTTACTGAACTTTTCACTGTCTCTAGCAACACATGGGTATTTGATACCGAATGTGGTTACCACATCGTTAATGTCTTACAGGAGCCTGAGAAGTGGAGGAAACTAAATAAAGGCAGCATGGAACTCATCGTTGGAGATGGGAAGCGAGTACCAGTTCTGGCAACTGGAGTATTTCATTTTACTTGTCCATCTGGCCTAGTTTTTCCTTTAAATAATTGTTTGTATGCTTCTGGCTTGACCAGAAACATCATTTCAGTTTCGTTGTTGTTTGAACAAGGATTTAAGTATGTTCTTAATGGCATGGCTATTCTGCTTACTTAAATGATATCTTTTATTTTGAGGCTAAACCTCGAAATGGTATTTATGAGATTGATGTTCAACCTGACAATAACGTATATCATCTTTCAAAACGTATCAAGACTAGCATCAATGATACTTTTCTATGGCATTGCCGACTTGGCCACATAAGCAAGGCATAAGTTAAAAGACTCCAATCCGAAGGGATTATTGAATCCACAGGACCGGACTCTTTTGACGATTGTGAATCTTGCTTAGCTGGCAAACTCGCCAAAGACTCATTCACTAATAAAAGTGAACGAGCAAGTGATCTGTTAGGACTCATACATACTGATGTATGTGGACCTTTCAGAACCATAACTAGAAACCATGAAAGATACTTCGTTTCTTTTATCGACGATTATAGTCGATACGCTTATGTGTATCTTATGAAACACAAGCACGAAACTTTTGAAAAGTTCAAAGAGTTTCAAAGCGAAGTGGAAAAACAACTTGATAAAACCATCAAGATACTTCGATCAGATCGAAGTGGAGAGTATCTCAGCTCAGAGTTCATCATTCATCTAAAAGAGCATGGAATTGTTTCACAGCTCACTCCACCTGGCACACCCCAACTTAATGGCGTGAGCGAGAGGAGAAATCGAACTTTGCTAAACATGGTTCGATCAATGATGTGTAGAACTAACTTGCCTCACTCCTTTTGGGGTTATGCCCCTATGACCGCCGCCCGCATTGTGTAACATCCTAAAATTTTAATGATGAATAAAGAAAGCTATGTTTAGTGATTTCGCGTTATTAATTAATATCGGGTAAGGAGCGGATCATGGACTTAGATTAATTGAGATGGGTTAAATGAGAATGAGATCTAAGGGATATAAATATCCCCTAAACCCAAGATATCTTTCATTCCTTTCATTTTCTAATACTCCAAAAAGAAAAACACACACACCACACACCACACTTCGCCGGCCGGACCAAGGGAAGAACCGGGCAGATCCGAGAGAGAGAGAGAGCGATTAGTGTGTTAACAAGTTAAACGAGATCCTAACAAGCTCAAAAAGGTATGATTCTTGATCTTTGAAGTTTAAAGATCCAAGCTTTTTAGTGTATAAGCGACCGAAAATGGTCGGGAAGCGTAGTGGGTGATGTTGAACCATAGCAAGGGTGTTAAAATCGCTCGAAATGCTGGTCAGAAACCGAACAGCGGCTGATCTGGACAACTTCGCCTGCAACTGGGCAACTTCGCCTTCAAAGCGATGAACTTCGCCTGCAAGCTAAGTTCGCCTGATGAACTTCGCCTGCAAGCTAAGTTCGCCTGATGGCAACTTCGCTGTAAAGTTAAGTTCGCTTAACTGGTAACTTCGCCTAAGGCCAAGTTCGCCTGATGACAACTTCGCCTGAAGCCAAGTTCGCCTGATGGAAACTTCGCTGTAAAGCTAAGTTCGCCAAGCTGGTAACTTCGCCTAAAGCTAAGTTCGCCTAAGGTTAACTTCGCCTAGAGCTAAGTTCGCCCGAGGGTTAACTTCGCCTAAAGTCAAGTTCGATTAGAAAATAAATTAAAAATCTAATGAAAAATGTGTTAAGACAGTTAATGGAAATAAAATTTTTCCAAGCTGACCTGGCAGCTCGACCCCTGCCAGGGGCTCTGCCCCTTGGACCCTGCTAGGGGCTGCCGCCCCTAGACCCCGCTGCCAGGGGCGCTGCCCCCGGACCCCCGTTCGTTGTGGGTCATATAAAGATAGAAATACATTATGAGAAGTGATAGTTAATTGATACGTATACTTGTTATACAGTCAGCCGTGCACAACTGAAGAAAGGGATTACGATTAACGGTGAACGTAAGCGTGTTCAGGTGAGTTTCTAGCCCCATTTATGTGTTATGTTTTCGGGGCTGTGTGCATACTCAATATGTTTGTTAATACGCTTATCCTAAGAGATAAGTGTATGCATTATGTGGATAATGTGAAATGTATGAATGATTGCTTGATGGTACGTGAACGATCTTCGGATATTGCACGTACTGTCAGGTTGTAACGCTATGTATAAGATAAGTATGATATGTATGCTTATGTGTATGAAAATGTTAAAGTTAATAAAAGAAAGAAATGACGGTTGCATGGTTGTATGGTTACGAAAAGGGTACCGAGCCCTAATAATACTCGAGGTATGATGTATGGTTGTATGGTAACGAAGAGGGAATCGAACCCTACTAATATTCGAGAACTAGGGAACCGAACCCTACTAATATTCGAGGAAAGAGGGAAACCGAGCCCTAATAATACTCGTGGAAAGAGGGAAACCGAGCCCTAATAATACTCGTGGAAAGAGGGTACCGAGCCCTAATAATACTCGAGGAAGGAGGGTACCGAGCCCTAATAATACTCGAGGAAGGAGGGTACCGAGCTCTAATAATACTCGAGGAATGTAGGGCGTAATGCTCTTTATAACGTAAGATATGAAGGTAAGTTAATACAAAAGAAAGAATGAAAGTATGAAAGTATGAAAGTATGAATGAAAGAATATAAGTTTATGTGTATTGTATAGTGTATGATTAACTAGAACTCACTCAGCGTAGCTGACTTTTAGTATGCACGCAGGTGAGTAGAATGAGGCAGCTCGCTTGAGGAGACACGTGGCATTGAACAAGAGCCTGGCATCTGAAGACTTATGATGTTTTAATTTTAATGCTTTAATGTTGAAAGACAATGGATGTTTTTAGACAAGTTATGAATTATGTAATGTTTAATGAAAGTTTTATATTCCGCGTAAATGTTTTAATTAACTCTGATATTTAGAACTGTGTTTATGAGTAAATCCAACACGAAAGTAGGGCTACCGGTAACGGGGCCTTACACATTGTCAATCTAGCTCCAACTAAGAAGATAGACAAAACTACGTATGAGATATGGCATAAGGGAAAGAAACCCAAATTGTCTTATCTTAGAGTATGGGGATGTGATGCATATATCACAAGTGAGTCTGATGACAAACTTGATCCCCGCGGCGAAAAAGTTATTTTCGTCGGATACTATTACAAAAGCGGTTATTACTTCTTTCATCCTGATACAAATACGATTTCTGTAAGGAGGAAAGACCACTTCCTTGAGAAGAAATTTCTCAATCTAGGAACTGGAGATAACATTGTCGATCTTGAAGAAATTCAAGAACCACAATCAACCGCTGAGGAAGTTGGAGAGTCTGATCAACAAGTTGTTGTTGCTGATACATCAGACGTGAACACAAGCGTTCGCAGAAGTAGTAGGACTCCCGTACCAAATTCTAGATACTTATGTCATCTAGATGGTCCTGAAGTCTTATTATTAGCCGAGTCTGGGGACGAGCCTACTAACTACAAATCTGCTATCTTGGATCCGAAATCCAAGAAATGGCAAGATGCCATGAACGCAGAGATGCAATCCATGCATGATAACCAAGTTTGGAACTTGGTTGAGCTACCCCCTAATAGTCGGGCAGTAGGGAGCAAATGGATTTTCAAGAGAAAAACCGACATGCATGGAAATGTGCAAACCTACAAGGCACGGCTAGTCGAGAAAGGTTTTACTCAAACTCAAGGTGTTGACTATGATGAAACCTTTTCGCCCGTTGCCATGACCAAGTCAGTTAGGATATTGCTTGCCATTGCAGCATACTATGACTATGAGATATGGCAAATGGATGTCAAAACCGCTTTCCTTAATGGACATCTTTCTGAAGATGTCTATATGGTTCAGCCTGAAGGTTTTGTCGATCCAAAATATCCTAATAGGGTTTGCAATTAAACAAGTCCATTTATGGACTTAAGCAGGCATCTCGAAGCTGGAATCTTCACTTTGAAGAGAAAGTCAAAGAGTTTGGTTTTGTCAAAAATGAAGATGAACCTTGTGTTTACAGAAAGTCTAGTGGGAGCACTATATCATTCCTCATCTTGTATGTGGATGACATACTGATCATTGGAAACAACATTCCTATGCTTAAGGAAGTTAAGCAATGGTTGGAATCTTGTTTTGCAATGAAAGATCTTGGAGAAGCCACATATATTCTGGGAATAAAGATCTATAGATATAGATCTAAGCGGATTCTAGGGCTAAGTCAAAGTACTTACATAGACAAAGTAATGGCACGCTTCTCAATGGAAAACTCCAAGAAAGGAGCTGTTCCAATGACTAAGGGAACCGTGTTGAGCAAATCGCAATCTCCGGCAACGGACAGAATCTAAACGTATGCAAGCAATTCCATATGCTTCTGCGGTTGGCTCTATCATGTATGCTATGTTGTGTACTAGACCTGACGTCTCGTATGCCTTGAGCATGACCAGTCTTTTTCAACAGAGTCCTGGCATTGCCCATTGGACTGCTGTGAAGAACATTCTAAGGTACTTGAATAGGACCAAAGACATGTTCTTGGTGTTTGGGGGAGTGGAAGAGGAGCTCACTGTAAAGTGTTACACTGATGCTAGCTTCTAGACTGACCGAGATGATTCTCGCTCACAGTTAGGTTTCGTTTTCACTCTCAATGGAGGAGCTATTTGTTGGAAGAGCTCCAAGCAGAGTGTAGTGGCAGATTCTACCACCGCATCCGAATATATAGCTGCATCAGATGCTGCTTGGATGAAGAAGTTATCATCGATCTCGATGTGGTTCCGAGTATTCACAAACCAATCGAGATATTCTGTGATAACACATGTGCTATTGCTCAAGCCAAAGAGCCAGGGTCTCATCACAGAACCAAGCACATTCTAAGGAAGTTCCATCTTATTCGGGAAATATTGGAACGAGGTGACATCGTGATAAGTAAAGTAGACACTGATCAAAATCTAGCTGACCCGTTCACTAAGCCGATGACTCAGGACAAGCATGATCAGAATAGGGATGCTATCGGGCTTAGACTTGCTAGTGATTTATTTTTGATTTAGTATTTGGATGTATGAACGTTTAATCAGTTGTACTTCTCTGTTCACTTTTGATTTAATGGTTAAATGCAAACGTTGAATAATACAACTGTGTTCATTTTATTACGTTTAATCCGTGAATATTGTATTCTAAATTATCCGTAGTCGGTCAGACTCGTGGGAGCGATTCTGAATTAAGACTATTCCGACTTTGGACTCAAGCAGTTGACTTCCAAACTCACAGACCTCATTATGAATGACATTGGATGTAACTCGCATTAAATCATCTTCATGGATCTTGATCATAAGATGTTTTGATAATAGTATACTCATTTAGTATCCTTAAACCTAAGATACATATTAGAACTTTCGTTTACCGAGGAATATTCTTTGATAATGTCAACCACTGTTGCGTAACTGCCAGCCATAAAGGCATTGGTTGGGAATGTTCTGGAGTTCAGTGGGAGTTGTATGTAGTCAATATGGGATACTCTTACATTAAAATGTAACAGTTAGACATATTGGCGCCCTCGTTGATTCAAACTGGTAAAGTGTGAGGCCTCACCCAAACTTACTGTGTGTTTGGTTGGACCACTTTAACTCTATAACGAGAACTACAATAATTGAACACTGTATGAGATTGATTTGATCCATATCTCATTGTTCAATTGATGTCTTATACAGAAAGGATAGATGACAACGATTACTATAAATTCATTATCTTGCAATAAGGTATTCCAAGATACTTTGGTTATGGATTTAAAAATGTCATATTTGGTTGGGGACAGCCATGTGTAGCTAGAACGCCTCTGGCTGTTAGCGTTGTGATACTTGACCCGAATCCGTCCAAGTGGGAGACTGTTGGATTTATTGGTCGGTTCGGGTCAAGTTAACGCGACCGACCCGAATGTGACCCGGTATGAGTTACACCGGGGGTAACGAAATATAAACCCACTTAAACGTTTACGTTAACTGGGCCCGACACAATCACTTGAAATGATTAGTTGGTGGATTAGGATTTGTTTTAACATTTGGGCTTAAAGCCCAATGAGGTTTAATTGTTAAACCCTAAATATGTTCCCTATAAATACATAAGTATTATTCTATTTATTGTAACACTTAAAATCACAAACCCTAGCTGCCACCTCTAATTCCGGCACCGAAATCCGGCAGTCGGTTTTCCGGCGACCACTTCCGGCCACCGGAACTTCATCCCCGTCATCTTCTCCGGCTACCATACACAGCATATCACCACTATAGCCTTTATTTCCTATTCGTGGTGTATCCTACTGCTGTCCGCCGCCTATTCAAGCTTTTCCGGCAACTGTTTTCCGGTGACCCTTTTTTTTGCCTGTTTCTTGTTCCGGCAGCCTCTGCTGTACCACCAGCTGCCCGCCGCCACTGTTTGTTGTTCCAGGCTTCCGTCGCCGCACCGCCATAGTTCGCTGAAGCGCCGCCGCCGTCTGCAACCACCAACAACCGCCGGAAGTTCTTGGTTATTTGATTGTGTTATCTAGCTCTCATATCGTTAGCCCTCGGTGTCTTCCCGGTTTCGATAACCGAGGTATATCGGCACTCTTAATCTATGGTTGTTCTTTTTGTTTATCGTGCTCGTATTGTTGTAATCAGATCCGGGTTCGGGTTTCTGTTTATGGTTCGTTTAAATCGTTTTATCGTCCGCTGCGTTTATAGTTCGTTTATGTCTATCTATGTTAATATTGATTAAATATATTTGAAACGAATTATTAACTAAAACGGGTTTTATATATTTGATCGTTTTCGTTTCGAACCACCGTTGAAACCCAACAACATGATTATAAACGAATGACATATTCTATCATATTGTACAAGTTATAAAAGAAAATAATTTAAGATCCGTCTCCATTGTCAATTTATCTACCCGTTAATCCTCACCAACTTCATGCTAAAATAAGTGCCAGCTTATTAAAGCCGAGTAAGATAAAGTGTTAATTAATGAAACAATTAACCATATTATATAATAAACCACTATTTAAATCATTCATGCATGGATCGTGAAATTGCAAGTTATGAATCAAACAATACAACATACTCAAACACTCATCCAAAGGCCATGCCTAGCTTTCGTTAAGCAATATAATCTTATCTTTTCAAGTATTAATCCTTTTCTTATCTTTATCACGTTGTTTTATTTGTTATCATTCATCTTACATCATAATCTTTGCATCAATAAAACCACGTGGAGGCTAGGTGTAGTCCTTGGGTCACCTGAGAAATCCATGTGTAAAAATATATATTCTTTATGAAAATAATTTAATAATTTAATGAGCTAGGTGGCGAGCTTTTTACGAGCCAATCTAAAGCTCAACTTTTCGGTTAGTTAAGATAAACGAGTCAAACACAAGCTGAGACTGGCTCAACTCATTTACAGCCCTAGCTAGTTAAATAACCGGTGATCTAACACCTAGCTAAATAAGGGAAAAGGGGAGTCTTGACAACAATGAATATAATTGTTCATAAAATGTTATAAACCATTGTCTAATATATAGTTCATGTAATACATGAAAAATTATTGTGAAACTGAGCTAAACAATTACAATCATAAAAACTTTATCTTTATACCTTTTCTTATAAATTAACCAAATATCACATGTTTTGATCAACTCCATCACTACCTCATGCACCGTTAATAAATGTATTTAACACCACATTAATAAAAAAACTCAAGGGTCAAAAGTGATGGCACCGTGTGAGATTTTCATATCAACCATTTGATGAGATCAATTTTTAATTTAATGATATGCTATAACCTGTTTAAGAAATATCTGGGTTTGGTGAGACCCATATCCATAAATTTGAATCAAATCCATGAGAAGCCTCCATTTGAAAATCACGCAAATCTGGTGACTCCTAAAATAGAGGGAGCGACCACATCTCGACACGTAGGATTTTTATGTTTTCGTTTATATATATTATTAGTTTTTATCCCCCGTATTACAGGGCTGTTTTACATTACTCGTTTTTAATATTCATATACTTTTTTGAGTTTAATTTTATTTGGTGTAAGGAAATTTATAATATATTTAGAGTTTGATGATAAAAGAGTTTCACAACTAACTAAGATGTTATAACCCGGTTTAAACGTCATCTGGGTTTGGTGGACCCAAGACCCATTTATTTTTTTTACTATAAAATTGTTTTTCTAATTATAAATAATATCTTTTAAAAAAATCATATAATATTTTTAATATATTCTATTTTATAGGATCAAATTAATAATTTGGTGAGAATAATTTATAATTTAATGAGATGTTATAACCAGTTTAAGGAATATCTGAGTTTGGTAAAACCTATACCTATGAATTCCGGGTTAAATGCATGAGAAGCCCCCATTTAAAAATCAAGCAATTCTGGTGACTCCGGAAAAAAGGGAGCGATCACATCGCGACACGTATTATTTTTATGTTTTCGTTTATATATATCTAACTATCTATATAATTGCCTACCATAAAATCATAGGTGTCGCTCTCAGGTTGTTCCCCCATTCTCTAGAGCCACCAGATTGCTTGATTTATAAATGACGGTTTCTCATGCATTTGACCCGAATTCGCGGGTATGGGTCTTACCAAACCCGGATAGTCTTTAAATGGGTTATAACATCTCATTAATTTATAAAACTATATCATAATCAAACAATAATTTTCACGGGTTATGGGTCTCACCAAACCCGAATAACCCCTAAACGGGTTATAACATCTCATTTATTTTTAAAATAACCCCTTATCATTAAAGAATAATTTTCACGGGTTATGGGTATTACCAAACTCTAATAGCCCTCAAATGGGTTATAAGATCTAATTTATTGACAAACACTTTTATCATTATCATCAAACCCTACTTTAATTTATATGCTTTATACATGTTCTCCATTGCTGATCTATCATCTCCATCATCGGTTAACTTCCGATACTACCCAACATTGTCAACTACATCAACGCCCCTTCTTTCATTAGGCAAATATTTGTGTTCATGTTTGTACATTTAAAAAAATCAACATGCTCATGTTCGTTAAAAATCTAAAAAACCTAAACATCTCAACCGATAAACCCACACTTTAAAAAATATAATAACAAACGATAAACCGATAAACCCACACGTTAAAAAATACATGTATTAAATTAAAACATAACTACGTTAAAAATAAAATAAATCATCATAAGATAGCGAAACGATTAAAAACAAAAATTTAAATAAACTCCCGTAACACGGGAGGATCAAACTAGTTATAGATAGATAGAGGTACCTAATTAAATCTATCATAACATAAAATAAAAATGACCAAATTTCAAAATCCAAATTCTAATCCATAACAAAATTGAAATACGAATTGCTTCTAGTTGAATATATGTATAATATTACTAGTAAAAGAGCCCGTGTTTTACGATGAGGACGTAAGAAGAATTCGGTTGTTAAAGGGTTCAATTCGTGATGGTACAAACATTTGCTCTAGCCAGATTTATAGTCAGCATAAAAAATAAGAAATTTATATAGCAACATTATCCTATAAAATATAGAAAACGCCATTACATATTTACTCCATCCGTCCCATTATAAGTGTCCTAGTTTGATTTTTCAAGTCTTTTTTGTTTTACTTTGACCGACAATATTTTTGTTTGTGTCATATAATACTTGATGAAAATTATATCAATGTAAAATACATTTAAAACTCAATCCATTCATATATTTTACATGAAGTATTATATAACACAAACAAAAATATTGTCGGTCAAAATTAAACAAAAAAGACTTGAAAAATCAAACTAGGACATTTATAATGGGACGGAGGGAGTAATATTTTTTTAAGTTAACAGACATAACTGATGTATCTATGTATCAAGTAATGAATGAATGTTTTCTTATAAAGTAGGAAACCCACGCGATGTTGGATGGTTTTATGGTTAAATTGTAAACTTCTCAATAATAATGAATGTGGCTGCAAAGTGCAACCACTTATGGCAAAAATTTTAAGCAATCGCAATCCGGAAGCTCAGGTTTAAAAAGCCAACTTCAATAACTCAAATTCTGAGGATGATGTCTGCATTTAGTGAATTCAAATGTGTTAATAATAACCAAACTAAGTTAATAGATACTAATCAAATGTATTAAAAAACATACTATGATACTGACTTTTCGTGCCACATCACCGCCTCAATGCTAGGGATCGACAACATCTGGGTTTTATCACCGCCCGTGTTTGCCAACCAAATGAACATCATCTTAAATATTTTATCGTAACATACACAGCTGACCGAATTTGTGTCGACTTATCGTAGTTACGTTCGGATTTTACCAACGTTCGGGTTTTAACGTTCGGGTATTACCGGGTAGTATAAATCTTAATAATTACCAGCTATTTATTTAACATATTTTAATTCAACCATTTGTTTTCAACCTTTTAGTATAGAAGGACGTGGTGAAGATTTTGTGGAAATACTCAAATACAAATACCAATCTCAAAAAGATATTGGTGATCCCAAATGACCAACATCACATGCCAGCCTCACATGCATATGCAACTGAAAGATTAATTAAAATTAATAAAGATATAAAAATTTTGAATTGACCGGCAAATATAGATCTAACTATTAGAAGATAAAATATAAGTCCGTTCATAAAAAAAGAAGATAATTAGATATAACTTATTGATAGATTTGGTTTATTTATCTTATTATATATCTACTTCAACATAACTTCATTGAAAGGAGCAAGTTACTAAGGATCCATGAACACCCAAAATGAAAGCCTGAGAGGCCAGGCACAAATCTTGCAGTACATATACAGTGCTCTTGATGGCATGGCTATAAGATGTTGTGTTGAGCTCCACATCGCCGACATAATAAACAAGCATGGACGTCCAACCACACTGTCCGAAATCTCAACCGCGATTGACTCCCCATCGATAAACGTTGATGGGCTGGGACGGCTCATGATGTTCTTGGTCCACCGAAAGGTGTTCGATATGAATATGGTTCAATCAGACAATCCAGTATACTCACTAAACCACTGTTCAAAGTGGCTATTATGTGACACCAATGTGACATTAGCACCCCTAGTTATGTACCGGACAAACCCAGTTACTAGTTTGCCTCTCCATGTCCTCAGTCGATCGATTAAAGAAGGTGGGACGGCTTTTAAAGCCGTTCATGGAAAAGAGTTGTTTGATTTTTGTTTACATAACTCTGAGTTTAATCGAGTTTTCAACGAGGGTATGGCGTGCACTGCAAAGATCACCATGGATGCGATTGTTTCAGATTATAAGGATGGATTTCTTGACTTGAAAGGGACTGTGGTGGATGTTGGGGGCGGTATTAGGACCGCGATATCCGAGATTGTGAAGGCGTATCCACATCTTAAAGGTATCAACTTTGATCTGTCACATGTTATATCCACCGCGCCAACATATGATGGGAATATTACACATGTTGCTGGGGACATGTTTAAGTCCATCCCTCCAGCAGAAACAATTTTCATGAAGGTAAATATGCTGTATATAATTATTTACATATGGTGAAACATATATATTTACTTGCTTTTGCCTTTTAATCAGTGGATTTTGCATGATTGGAACGATTTGCATTAAGATACTTCAAAACTGTCAAAAAGCGTTACCAAAGGAAACTGGAAAGCTTATTATCGTGGACATAGTTCAACAACCTATGACACATGATGTTTTCGACGACATGCGTCTGACATATGATCTAGTAATGTTTGCGCACTTTTCGGGTGGAAGAGAGCGGACCGAACATGAATGGAAGAAACTACTTGATGAAGGAGGCTTTGATCGTTACAATATCATCAAGATTCCTGCACTTCAGTCGATTATTGAAGCCTTTCCACACTAATCCATAGTCAATAATATTCTAGGGCCGGATTTGTGATTTTCAAGATGATTTAATAAACCACCAGTGTTATTAAATATTATTGATATGATGATTTAAATATCACCATGGTTAATTATATTTTCTTAATATAAGACATATAGTATGTCATAAAATTTGTTTTTTTATAAATCTGTTTATAATAATATTAATGAGCATTTCGTTCGAGAACTTGTTACTCTCTATTTGATCCCTCTTTGAATTCAGAACATGAGTTAGGTTACAACAGGAAGTATATTTTTTGTTGGAATACAAGTTCTGGAATTCGTGTCAAGTTACCGTCTCATGTTCGGGATCACAACGCTTGTGTTTTACCACCGCCTGGGTTTGTCAACCAAATAAATATCGTCTTAAATATTTTGTTTTCATATATGTTAATCTGACGAATTATTTTTTTTTTTTGGTTTTAACGCTAAAATTTTACCAATGATGTCTATATCGTAACGAATGCAGCCGACATTGATCGAATTCGTGTCAACTCAGTTTCACAACGCTCGAGTTTTACCAACGCCCGTGTTTCAACAATGAGGTTTTAATAGCTGCCCGGCGCAAAGCGCCGGGTAAAAAAACTAGTTATTATATATATAATGTATAAAACAAAATTTGGTGTAGCGAGACATCTTATTGAGCTAAGTGACGGTCAGGCCTTCGGTCTTGCCATTGCATACACAAGTTTGATGAGTTAGCTAGTTAATGTCTCATATACGTGATAATGATGTGACAATACTTTTTTTTTATGAACTAACCATCATCTAGAAAACTTAAACCACATGAAATATAACCGTTGGCCCAAACGGTCAAATTGAAAAAAAACAAAAAACAAAATTATTTTAGACAATATACATACATACATACATATACCCCTTATTCTTCAAACTCATATCCATTTCATACACTACACATAACCAAATTCTTCAAAAAAACAACAAAAATGAATCCTAGAAACAACTCGAACCACCCATTCCCTCATTTCGGTCAATTTCATGGTTCGCAAAACCAACCGAACGTATACATGCAATGGAACCCGAACACCCGAAACCAACTGAACCAAAACTATCAGCTTTCTTTTCCCGACCCGAACTTAAACATGTATGCCAACTACCTCATGCCCCAAAACCTCATGCCGGCATTCGGGTATACCCAACCGAAGCCGGAGCTGGAGATATAAACGACACGGGACTCCGGTTCAAGCCAAAAGCTGGCGACCCATAAACACAAAAAAAACAAAAAAGATCCATACAAGCAATGAACCGAGGAGGAGGAAGTAGCGCTAGCAAGGGCTTGGATCGTCGTTTCGGAGGATCCCGACGATGAGTTGAAAAAAATGCACGAATATTATGAATATTAGATTTTTTTTTTGTATTTCTTTTTTAATTTTAATGTATTTTTATTTAATTATTTAATTTATTGGGTTTTTATTTGTTTAGTTTAATTATAAAAATAAAATAATAATAAATGGTGATGTGGCAAAGGAGGGGCTATAAAACCATTACACCCTAAAAACAAATGTTTACCCTTTGCTGACTGCGCCCACGTGTCGCAATTCCCCCCAATTGTAGCTCCTTCACTACACATAGGCTAAGTTTGAGTTTTTCTTTTTAATTTACTTTTCTAATATGTGGGGATCCACGTGCAAATCTATTTACCCTTCGGGTTCGACTTCTCGACCGCCATGATACAATAACTTCTCAATGCATGAGAACCGGATGGAATCCGTAAACTCTCGCTCTCTGTCGAATTTGAACCTGGGATTAAAGCCCAGACTCGTCACTTTACCAAGATCTCTTTCTAACTAACCCAAATGAGAATCGCACTTACGTCTCCACTTAGGAAGGGTAGGCATCTTACCATTAGACCAAATTCTTAGGACGCTTGAGTTTGGTTAGAGCCAATTTTTTTATAAACTTGAGTTTAAATGGTTTATTATGATTAATTAATTAATTTATTTATTTCTAATGGTATTAATTAGTTTTACGTATTTTAAGAAAATTCTTAAACGAGTCTATGTTTGGCTTGAGTTCGTCTAGTACCATAATTTATCACAATCTTAGCTTTAGCTTTAGCTTTGCTATGCGAAATGTAACTAATATATAGAAGTCTAAATGAGATTAGCTTAACAATACACGAAGCTCGATAACTAAACGAGTTTCATTTGAGGCTCGAGCTTGAAAAAAACTCGACTCGTCTCGAGTTTTTTTTGATCGATTTTGCCAGAGTAGCTCGCGATGTGCTCGATTCATTTGCACCCCAATAAAGAGTAGGAAAAACTTTTGAAAACCATACAAGTAGTTTTTTCACAAAGTCAAACTAGTTAGGGTTAAAACTTTTCTAGTCAAAAAGATATTGCTATGTTGCAGTAACGGTCCACCGGTTCAACATGTAATCATCATAACCGGGCAACTAATTTGAAGACTACTCAAAAGGGATCAACACGAAAATAGGTATCTTGATGCATGGGTGAAAGTATGTGTTTATAGGATGTAATCTCGTGCGTTTTATTTGTTTATATGTTTCGAACACGAGTACTTTGAGTGGTTTAATCTTTACAGGTGTGCGGAGCTTACAGAACTAATTTGGAGCATTTATGATGAAGTGTAAATGAAATTAATGATATATTATACGATAGAGAATTGAAAGACGAAAATGTGGCCGCAAATAGGGAGGAAAACGGAGTTGGAATGAAGATATTAGAGTAGAAGGGGCACTCATGGGTATTACCCATGCACCGGTCAATCACGAACTGCCATCTCATTTCTACCCTCTTGTATCCATAAATCACAATATCACTGGCGACACCTACCCACAAATACCCTAGAACATTTATATGTAATAATAATAATTAACACACATTTATGTCTTCCAACATTCATATATTCTTCATGGCAAAGGTTTTCCATGAATTGCAATTTGGCAATATACCCACATGGGTCGGGGTGGGTTTCCTTTGTGGGTTGGAACCCATAAAGCTTACCCTTGCATGTGCCCCTTCCCCTCTTATAAAGAAAATGATGTTCGAAAGTGATTCGTGCTCACCTAAAGTAAAACGGGCATATCAGGTATAGAAATTGAGTTACAAAACCCATAATATATGAATTTTGGGTTTCTCAACGAGAAGAATATGAAAATGGTATAATGGGAGCCGTGAGGCAGTGATTAACGTAGGATACGGTGGCCTGGCCTTAACCTTTGGCCAGGTCTGACAGGAATTGCTTTTTGGGCTTGTTATCTACCATATTTAAGCCGGGATAAACCCTAAATCGAGAATCCTTCATACCCTAGCCACAGATGACGACTTTAGAGCAATTCTTCACCATATTAACACCTCTCAATCACCCAATCATCCATGGTTTCATCCTTTCTATCGATATTCAAGTCAATCATGATGCATAGGCAAGGCTAAACCACTTGTGACCACTTCAGGTCTAGGGTTTGCATATGAACTGATTATTTTTATGAACATTACATGCATTCAGATGTAGTTTTGATTAATATTTTGGTTGATGAATCTATATGTTTATTGGAATTGATTAAACAATTGTGTTTTAGGAACTTTCGTTTATCATCAATTATTTGGTTTGTGTTTGTCACACCCCGACCAAAGGCGGCGGAACATGCCGGGGTGCAATGGATTGCCCAAGAACACAAGACACTATTTAAAGTGACAATATTTAATCAACTCATTTAAATTCATAAAATCATAAAAGAGTCACGTAACCTGATCATACAATAACCGAATTCAATCATAGCAAATAATATATTGTTGGTTTTGCTAATATCCTAATGGTCTTGATAACGTTTTTCTTCAAGTTCTCGAGTCAACCTAAAGTCAAACATGTAACATTGCATAAAATAGAATTTGTCAGCACAATGTTTGGTGAGCAATTATATAGTTTTGAACAATAAGTATATAATAGGAAATTCCACAACTTGCATACAAAACAATAAATAATAGCAACAATTTAGATAATGAAATCGCTAATAAGAATACATTAGCGTGTAACATCCCGAAATTTCTAAGATAATGTTAATTATATTATTTAATAGTAGGGGGAAGTTTACTCGGGTAAGCGGATAAATAAATAAATAGAGTAGGAGCTAGTATGGGTCGAGCTGGTGATGGTTAATAGATATGGGTTATGGACTTGGGTCATGAAGGAAAGAAGAATGAGACCATGGGCTTAAGCCCATGATCCATAATTATAAAAGCCTTAATCACCCAATTATCATTCATTTTTCTCATACTCCATACACCACCCAAAACACACACTTAGCTCCCTCTCATCCTACTCTCTCTCTAAGCCGAAACCAAGAAGAAGAAGAAGAATTGATTTCTGACCCGAGGTAATGATAGTATGATATTGTAGAGATACAACCCGTTAGATTTAGTCACGAAACGACGAGCCGACACCGTTAAACCATTGAAGTCACAAGATCAAGATGGAATCGGGTATAAACCGAACCTAAGATGAGCTTAGGGATTACCCTAGCTCAGATCTGGATCGAACGGGACGAAAAACGGTGGCCAAACGAGTGAGATCACGCTTTTCCGGCGAGATTCACGTGTTTCCGGCAACGGCGGCGCCGGAGGTTATGTCACATCAGATGTGACGTCTGACAAAACCCTAACCCTAATTCGTTACGGAATTCTAACGAATAAGCGGTAATTCGTTAACGAAAGGGTAGCCAGTTCGTTATGGCAATTCGTTATGGTGGGGGAACGAACTAGAAGCAGCTCGCTAAGTTATTCGTTAAGGAGAAATGACGAATGAGGGTAACGAATCAGACCATGTTAGCTGATTTGTTACTCGCCCATTCGTCATGGCAAGATAACGAATTAGCTCACTCAGTTCGCTAAGTCAAGATAACGAACTAGGCAGTATTTTGATAACGAATTAGGCAGTATTTTGATAACGAATTGATAACGAATTAGACAGCTCGACCCCAGCCAGGGGCTCTGCCCCTTGGACCCTGCTAGGGGCTGTCGCCCCTAGACCCCGCTGCCAGGGGCGCTGCCCCCGGACCCTCGTTCGTTGTGGGTTATGAATAAACGAGAAACGCGATATAGATAGTGATAGTTAATTGATACGTGTAATTGTTATACAGTTAGTCGTGCACGGCTCAAGAAAGGAATAACTACTGTCGGTGAACGTAACAGAATTCAGGTGAGTTTCTAGCCCCACTTCCTTGCTATGTTTTCGGGGCTGTGTGCATACTCGATGTGAAGTGTGAATACACTTACCTTAAGTGGTAAGTGTATGCTATAGTGTAAGGCCCCGAACCCGGTGACCCTACTTTAGCGTCGGATTTACTCATAAACACAGTTCTTCAAATCAGAGTTTATTAAAACTTTTCGCGGAATATAAAACATCAATCATTTGTTACAAAACATTAAATCTTTTTTTGATACCATAACACAAAACTTTATATTTAAAACATCTTTACTTCTTTCTTCAGATGCCAGCCGTTCAATCCATGCCGTGTGTCATCCTCATGCTAACTCTATAATCAGCTCACCTGCGTGCATACTAAAAGTCAGCTACGCTGAGTGAGTTCTAGTTAATTGAACGCCATACAATACATACACATACATACATATCCGTAGATACATATCCATACTTCACTAGTTACCCTTCTGTTCTACATACATACTTGCTACCATACATACATACATATCTACAATCACTAACCTCAGTCTACCGAGAGTACGTTCATAGTTCACCGTCTATACCTGTACTCAAGGTCGTGAACACGTACAAGGTTCGCAGTCCTTACATATGTTCACCATTTATGGTACGTACAAGGATCGCGGTCCTTCCCTATACCATAGTACATCCACAACACGTACAAGGTTCGCAGTCCTTCCCTATGTTGCAACCTAATTCATAGCACGTACGAGGTTCGCAGTCCTCCCCTATGCTACAAAATCAGCACGTATAAGGTTCACAGTCCTTTCCTATGCTGAAATACATCCACAACACGTACAAGGTTCGCAGTCCTTCCCTATGTTGCAACCTAATTCATAGCACATACGAGGTTCGCAGTCCTCCCCTATGCTACAAAATCAGCACGTATAAGGTTCACAGTCCTTTCCTATGCTGACACCTATCTACATTACGTATAAGTTTCGCAGTCCTTATCTACGTTTACATATATCATCTACTTCACGTATAAGGCTCGCAGTCCTTAACTACGCCATCACCAGCCGAGTCAATGCCCGACAGAAGCTAGAGGGATTTGCCATCCTAACTTACTATGTCGAACGTAGAACTCACATGCCATTCGTGTACCTAAATACACATACTTACATTATAACATAAGAACACTCTAGGCATTCTTTACCTCATTCATTTAACAACCATACCCCTTGTCGTTACGTGCAATATCCGAAGATCGTTCACGCCCCGACAAGTATTCATTTGAAATATTCATACATCTACGATATATAATATTCGTACCTTTATTTTTAACCTGACAGTACGCGCAATATCCGAAGATCGTCCGCGTACCGACAAACAATCATTCATATCTATCACACATATCACATATGACATACACTTATCACTTAGGATAAATGTATTAACAACACATCGAGTATGCACACAGCCCCGAAAACATAACAAGGAATGGGGCTAGAAACTCACCTGAACACGGTTACGTTCACCGTTAATCGTAATCCCTTTCTTCAGCTGTGCACGGCTGACTGTATAACAAGTACACGTATCAAACAACTATCACTACTCATATCATCTTTCCAGTCTTAACTACTACCCACAACGAACGGGGGTCCGGGGGCAGCGCCCCTGGCAGCGGGGTCTAGGGGCGGCAGCCCCTAGCAGGGTCCAAGGGGCAGAGCCCCTGGCTGGGGTCGAGCTGCCAGGTCAGCTTGGAAAAATTTTATTTACATTAACTGTCTTAACATATTTTCCATTAGGTTTTAATTTATTTTCTAAGCGAACTTAACTTTAGGCGAAGTTAAACCTTAAGCGAACTTAGCTTTAGGCGAAGTTAAACCTTAGGCGAACTTAGCTTTAGGCGAAGTTAAACCATAGGCGAACTTAGCTTTAGGCGAAGTTAAACCTTAGGCGAACTTAGCTTTAGGCGAAGTTAAACCTTAGGCGAACTTAGCTTTAGGCGAAGTTCATCAGGCGAACTTAGCTTGCAGGCGAAGTTGTCGTCTGCAGGTTCTGTTCGCTCTTAAATCCTTCGTTCCTTAACCAAATAACTCGATTTAGGTACCCATGGAATCGTCTGACCAGCGCCTACAAACCCCAACTATCAAATCGACCTAACATCGATGTTTAGAGGGTGCGATTTAGGCATATAGGTTACGGGTCCTTTTTATCAATCTATTAACCCATCAAATCATAACCATTTTCAGTAAGTTTAGCTTTGTTGGATTCGTTTTTACCATACAAACTCAGATCTACCATTTCTCAAATCAAACCGAACCTATACGAACGATTTCTAACCATAAACGTACCTTGAACGAGTCGAACTTACGAACACGAGCTGGTCTTGTTGCTTTGGTTCGTCACGACGATCTAGCACCAACTAACGTTTACTCTCTCTCGGATCCTGCTCGTTTATGGTGTGTGTGTTTTTGAATGTGTAGAGATTAGAATGGAAAGAGATGAGGTTTAGGGTTTTATAGTGGTTTAGGGGATATTTATATCCCTTAAAGCCCATGGACCTAAGGCTCATTCTCATTTAACCCATCTCAATTAATCTACACTAGCCCGACTCATACCAACTCCTACTCTATTATTTATTTCCCGAGTCAACTTTCCCTCTATTATTAAGTAATATAATTAATATCATTTTGGAAATTTCGGGATGTTACATATAGATGTTATACGAGGTAGCTATTATATAATGCTTGTCGGTACGTGAACGATCTTCGGATATTGCACGTATCGCCAAGGATAGTGATTGCCAAGTGGTTGTTAGTGTGTATGAATGCTATGATGTGACTTGCTTATTATGTAAATAATGTATTGATATGAAGTGTGATGTAGACAAGTAGAGGTAGAGTGTGTTAGAAGTGGCAAGAGTCTAGTAAGAGTGTTAGTGGTATGACGATAGTACGTGGTAGGGTAAGCCTATACGTGACTTCGTTATTAAAGTGGCATAACGTTGTACGTTATTAAAGTGGCAAAGTGGCATAACGTTATTCGTTATTAAACTGGCTAAGCGGTAGGGGTAAATAAGAGGTTAAGTGGTAAGGTGAGCAGGTTAGATAGTGGGCTATGTGTCTTCGGATACGTATATAATTGCATGTAGTGGTTGTATGATAAGTTGCTTGATTAACTAGAACTCACTCAGCGTAGCTGACTTTTAGTATGCACGCAGGTGAGCTGATTGTAGAGTTACATGAGGATGACACATGGCATGGATTGAACGGCTGGCATCTGAAGATAGAAGAAAAGATGTTTTATATAATGTTTTGTGTTATGGTATCAAAGAAAAGATTTTATGTTTTGTAATAGACGGTTAAAGTTTTATATTCCGCGAAAGTTTTAATTCACTCTGATTTGTAAGAACTGTGTTTATGAGTAAATCCGAAGTTAAAGTAGGGCTACCGGGTTCGGGGCCTTACATAGCGACACCTTTGTTATAAGGGGATGCCAAATATACTCGGATTTATATAAAATCGTTAATATGAATACATTAACGACACCTTGTTATAAGAGAATGCCAAATAGCCTCGAATTTATATGAAATCGTTAATAAGAATACATTAACGACACCTTTCTATAAGAGAATACCAAATAGCCTCGGATTTATGAATCAACCAACCAAAAGCGATAAACACATTAGCAAGTAAAGTATACGATAAAGTTTGTGGTTTTAGACTCAAGTATAAAACATTAGTTTGAATAGATATGCAATATCACCCCCAAAACGAAAGATAGAAAACGGGGAATGAAAGTACTCACATTCAAGTAACAAACTTGATTGGTAAAATGACTAGTAACTGGAAGGATGAGGTTTAACGAGCAAAGCCTAAATGATAGGAAGTTTTGTATTAGAAAGGTTGTCTAGGAAGTCTTTAAATAAAGTAAAAGAATAGGAAATACAATCAATTTAAAGTTTTAGGTTTAAAATGTAAATATTTAAGAAATTATAATAATAGTCCTTTAAAATATAAGTTTGCTCGAAACCGGGTTAAAGTATCTAGCCCTTAATTTTACTCAACCTATGTCAAGTAATAAGGTGAGTAAAAATGCAAAAATGCAAGTCCCTTTATAACATAGATACTAAAACAGGTTTTAACGAGTGTTCGGGTTGTTGATTCGGGTCTTGGTAATTGGTCAAACCAAAAGTCAACTTTTCAAAATAACAAATGTTATGAGATAACTCAATAAAATTTAAGAAGACTTAACCAAGTATGTAGATATATTGTCTTAGAACTAACAATGTCCGTTAAGAGGGTGTTCGGTTTTGTCGGTCCAAACTTTGTTATAAGAACAAGTTGGATTCAACATTCCAAGTACTTTGAGAAAATAATTAAAATCAGTTTATAAATGATTTTTAAATAAATATACAAGTCTTGATAGCTATAAACACACTTGTGTGTCTTACGCAATGTTTTCAGACCCGGCCCGGACGTCGACCCGGAAGCCTTACCGGGTCAAAGGTCGGACCGACCCGGGAGGGCGAACCGGTGCTTGACCCGGATGACGTCATAAATAAATTAAATATATATTTATTTTTATATATAATTCATATACATATAAAAAATAATTATAACAAAAAATAATAATAATAACAAATTTTAATGTTTATTTATGTTACATACATTGGATTTTGAGTATATATGATTTATATTTGATCAATAAAAATAACAAGGAAGCTTGGTTGGTTGGCTACTAGGTAATTATTAAAGTTTTTGTCTAGGAAATGACTCAAGTTCGAATCCCATCATCCACATTTCATTTTGAATTTAAGGAATATATAGGTTTTACCTGTTGGCCCGTCGGGTCACCCGGTCCGGGCCGACCACCACCCGCATGACCCGGCCGGGTTTTTCAAAAACGGCCCAAATACCTCAACCCGGCCCGGTTTAGAGACCGGGTCCCGGTCAGACCGGTCCGACCGGCCGGTCCGGGCCGGGTTTCAAAACACTGATCTTACGCGAGTGAAATCGGTTTAGTTCGGTTTCCAACTCGGAATAAGATCAAGAATGGTTACCATATGCGCAAACATCAACGAACTTGTATAAAGTTTAAAATGATGACACTTCAGTTTTACAACCAAAAAGTCAATAATAAAGTCTTTAAACGAAAGTTCGGTTTTCAGTTCAGATCTTGTTTCGAGTTAAGACCGAGGTTAGATTCTACAAGCCCATAACCATGGAACTCATAAAAAATGATTTTAGAAAGTTAAATTTAACATAAAGCATGTTTATAAAATTATTTAACAAAACTAATAAACAAAGTTCGGTTTACGGTTTGAAGCTATTTACGGTTAAACCGAGGCTAATCTCTACAAACCCATAACCATAGAACTCAATAAATATGATATACAAACTAAAATGAGTAGAAGTTAAGCAAGGTTAATAAGCATAAACAAGTTATATAATATATATATATATATATATATATATATATATATATATATCAAGGACTACGTAAGTCCTCCATGAAGCCTTGCCTTACGAGGCCCGACACTCCACCGACCGAGACCGAAGAAATGACCACCAAAGGTAACAAGGGGTATTATATTATATATATGTTGTGCCATAAGTTATAATTAATAATATGGTTGTTAAAATCAAGTATTATGGTCAGTTTGACTTTTGAAAGTCAAACTGCTAAGAACAATGAAAACAACCTTGTAGAACCTTGAATTTGAGAGAGAAGATTAAGTATGAGCAGGGATTAATGAGGTAGGAGGGTGTGTGTATATAAAGGATAAGCTTGAAAGGGTCTAGCAAGAGATCTAATGTATAAAATTCGGATTGGGTAATAGGATGTAAAGTATAAACAACAATCAACAACAAGTTGCTGATCTGATGGGCTTCGCGCTACGCGACCAGCCTCCCTGCCCTGACTGCGCAGCGCGGCATGATCCGGGGTGGGGTGGGTTGGTCCAGCTCGTCTTGCGTGGTTCGTTTTGCGTCCCGAAAGTGCATTTTCAATGTAATTTGAGCGTTTTAAAGGCGTTTTCGAATCCGTAAAAGGGGTTTTTCAAATTGAATAAGCGGGAAAGATTTAGTAACAAAAAATCCAATATTTTATGTATTTGAAATGTTCGGGATATAAATCGGGTCGGGTTACATGATAAACGAATACACAAACGAATAAAAATAGGACCCGAAATTGACGAATGTCACAGTGTTCATCAACATTTAGGGTTAAGTTTTTATCGTCATTAAACCGTTTACCATTAATTATTGATATATGCTAAGTTTTATATTAATGAACTGGTAATTAAGTAGACCATGTTCAGTTGTGTCAATTTTTCGGATTAAGTTCTATGAATCATCATAAACAAACTATTGAGTCTAGTAATCATTTATATATTCTAATACACGAATCATGTCTATGTGATTTCCCGATTTGTATAAATAATTGTCAGTCAGTATATTGCATATCCCGAACCTGAATTATGGTCATTGTTTTCATATTATTGTTTTACAAACTACTCTTAAACCGCTTGACATTGTTGAACTTGAAAGTACTGAAAGTGTAAAATCGGCTAACCCCTAACCTGAATGGTTTTACAGCCCTATGATAATACAGTATACCATAGGAGTGTGTAAAACCTCAGTGATTGAATACCAAAATAATCTATCATCTACTTCATACTCTTCAAATTTTCAAATAATTAAACTAATACAACAAGTACAAAGTAAATCATAATCGATTCTTACAATGCAGATGATGTAGTTGTAGTCATCAGTACAGTCACATCAGGTCTCCGTTCAACACACCGCTTAATCATCGAAACCACACACATTCCTTCACCTGTTAACCATTTTCACAGTCGTAATTAAGTAACTCATGAACATCATTACATTAGGGCTACAAGCAAACACAACCGAACTGAACAAGGCCTTGTTTGTCCATTAAGGTTTTATCAAAAAAGCAAACGGTCCACGAACACAAACAATACTTTATTTAATCTGGCTAACCGAAAATGGTGAATGTCAATAGTTAGGTCTGGCTACCAAGTTTGTGTTGGTGTTTTTTCTAATACTCATATTCATACGTTAATTTTACATATAAATTAAACACATAATACTCTTTTGTTTTATAGTTAATATCAATGTTGTAAAACTCGCTAGGTGGTTCCTAGGCGGTCGACCCCCTTGTAGGGAGTACTCGACTTGTACTCGGACATGATAAATATAACATAAATTAATTGTTGGATATTATATGTATGTTAAGATAAGTATAATTAATGTCAAAATAAGCATAATTCATATGAAAAAAAAACATAATTTAAAAAATTCATGTTTTGTTTTTATTTTTAATTATATTACTAAAAAATAAAAATAAAAAAGTTAAAAAAATTACAAAAAATAATAAATAAATAAATTTTTTCGGCCGAGTTGACCTTGGAGGCCGAGTAATCCCGAGTACTCCGACTTTTGACCGAGTTGGACCTTGGCGAGTAATTGCGGCCGAGTTGGGAAAATGCGGCAAGGTTGATGTCTGAGGACCTTGGAATCGCCGATTCCAAGGGCTTGAAACCCGACTTTTACAAAACTGGTTAATATCTTTGCTTAAATGTATTTGATAAGATTAGAAAAGTCATTAACAAGTATTAAATATCTTGCGAACAAACAAACAAACATTAACATGCATAAGAACAAATTATCGAAGGTTCACAAACACAGTTGAATAAACATAAAGTTGGTAAAACGTTCAGTTCGTTTGCAACCATAATTACACTATGACGAACTTGGAGAATCAAATTCTTATTGAATTAGAAAAGGTATTAAAAACCTTTAATGAAGAAACACAAACAAGCAAACATTAACGAACACTTTTTCAAACGTTCACAATGTTCATTTATTACCTAATCGAACAGTTCGCTGAACTTTCTGATCGTTTACATCCTTAATTACACTTAAAAATAATCAAATATAATAATATGAAGCAAGTAACTGATAATAATAATAAGAAGTGGTAGAACCTAATGAAACAGCGTGGAACCAGATGAGTGAACCATTAGGACGACAGAGAGACGGTTGACCGAGCCACTCCGGCCACCGGAGAGGATGCTTGAGGCCGCGGAACTTGCGCCATCGGAGATGAAGGTTAATTAGCGGTGTTAGGGCATACGTCGCTGCTCTGTAGATCCTATAAACCGTTTCACCTCTTTTACTCGCGACCATTGTTGAATTTTGTTTTCAGTTCCACGACTAATAACGCGGAATTTCTGTTATTCCTCGCGGTCAGGCTCGTTTTGATCTTTTTTTTTCCAACTATATGTAGGGTTTGGATTAAATATAAATGACATTAACGTGTTAATTTATAATTATATATACAAAATTAGCACGTTAATTCCATTTGTACGCTAACTTTCCCGTATATATTACTACATTCGTCCCTTTAAAAGTGTCCATATTTTCTTTTTAGTTTGTCTCATTACAAATGTCTACTTTTAAAATTTATTAATTAATTTTCAAATTTCTAATAAAAATGCAATTATTCAAACTTTTTTAAATTTTGTCTTTTTATATATGTTAAGTGTGCGATATAGTAATTTGTTACGAAAAAAGTGCTATCATTCAAACTTTCTTAAATTTTTTGTTTTTCAAATCTTGACACTTGTAGAGGGACGGATGGAGTAATAATTAATAACTGATATATTTATTTTCTTTGTTATGGTTATATAGTTTGAGAAAAGCAATAAATGAGTTTATGTTTGGCTAAAACTCGTGTAGTATCTTATACAAGTCAAAGCTCAAGTTCAACTGAATTGTGCGGTTTGAAATTAATAAATAGTTCAAAAAAGGAAAATTTAAAGCCATCAGGCTCGCTAACGCTTGACGAGCCGAAACGAGCATCCCATACAAATCTCAAGCTTGCGCGTGATAACCAAATGAGCTTCATATGAGGCTCGGCCTCTTAAAAGCTCGACTCATTTCAAGCCTTTTATCAATCCGATCCTGAGTAGTCCGCGAATAGCTTGGCTCATTCGTACCCCTAATAAAGAGTTGAAAAGGTTTTAAATATCATACAAGTAATTTTTTACCAAGTTAACCCGGTTAAGATTTGGGTTGAAACTGTTCTAATCATAAACGATATTGTTATGTCGACGTAACGGTCCATTGGTTCAACGTGTAATCGTTGTAACTGGCTGGCCAATTTAGAGACTACTCAAAAGAGCTTAACCAAACTATTGGCCTCTACGAGTCTAGGTTTAACTAGTTCAACTGATCGGTTCGGTCTCACTAAAGCATATGTTAGTGCATCATTGAAGCGACCGGTAGTCACTTATCGTACCTTTAATTGCATGTATAACAAAATTCATTGTTTTATTAAGTTTTATTAGAAATTCATATTCATTCAACATGTTGTTTCTCCATTTGTCCCATCTGTAACTAAAATGGAAACAAGTATTAATCATTTTCATTGAATAATTGAATAGCAAGTTCTGTCACTAGCCTTTTCAAATAGCAAAACTAAGTTATTTAAAAAATGCATTCATAGATCTTATGTCATAACATTACTGTCGATCCCGATTATAGTTTGTATATATTAAAATTTGAGTTATGTATTTCTAACACATTTTATAAAATAAAATAGTTTTTTTTCAGTATACTTATCAATATGTGTGAAAATATAATTTGTTTTATCAATGAGCTATCTTGACGAACTTTTTATGAGTCAAGTTAAGATCAACATTTTAGCTCCACTAGTTGAGCCCTAGCCCAGTTCGACTCGTTTGCAGCCCTACTTCAGTAACCGGGTGATCATACTGCTAGACATCTTTGTGTTTTAATCAACTCATAACTACCCATGCATGCACCGTTATGACTTATGAGTACGCTTTATAATAAATGAAATCAAAACACCAAGTTAATTTATTAATAAAAGAAAACTCAAGGGACGTCAAGAGTGATGGCAACGTATGAGATCTTATGTCCTTAAAATCCACTTGCTCATGCATGCTATATAAATCATATTACATCCAAACTCATCCTTCATCCAAAACCATGGCATCCAAAGATTCCATAATCACCAAAGAAGTTGAAAAACATGCAGAAAACAAGATCGTTGCCGTTGCTACTGATGACAACACCGCCACTGAGGAAGATGTTGTGAAAGATGCAAAAAACAAGATCGTGGTTGTTGCTTCTGATGACAACACCGCCACTAATGAAGAAGTTGTGGAAGACGTAAAAAACAAGATTGTGGTTGTTGCTTCTGACGACGACGTCACCAGTAAAGAAGACGTTGAAACAGAAGCAACAACCACCAAAGTCGTTGCTTGTGACAGCAGTGATCGCATCAGTGAGAAAGAACAAAAGGATGAGAAGGAAAAAGAAGTTGATTTAGGTATGTCCATGGATAAACTTAACCTTGGTCCCAAAAAGAAACTACTTCTGCTTCCTATCGGCGGGTTTCTTGTTCACCGAGCTCATCGTCGTAGGCCAAAAACCATCCCAAGAAAACGCCAACCGGATTTCTCCTCCGGAAATTTTATGAGTGTGTAAACAATTTATATTATTCATTTTTTATGTTATTTGGGAATATTTATATTTTTGTGCACTAAAGAGTTTATATGTTATGTGTATATGTATATACATTCTACAAGAGACCTTTCTGTAAAGAGTTTTTGAAGTTTTGTTTTGTGAGATTTGAAGTTGGAATTTGGTCATCTGCTATGGAGTAAGTATCACAAAATATATGTTTTTTTTCTTTTATTTACATTATTTGGTTAGTGTTTGTTCATTTAAGTTTAATTGAACAAATAAGTAAACACGATAACTAAACCAATTTTTGTCTTTTTATTAGAAAATACTTGTGTTCTTTAAACTTAACAGATAATAGATAAACGAAATCAAAGGAATAATATAATAAATAGTATAAATCTAGTATTTTTTTTCTTATATATATGATAGTTTGCAAATTTTGTGTTTGGTTACTTAACTAAATAAGATAAAATCTTGTTCATGTTGGATATTCAGTTTTAGTCTATACAAGTTGTCATTATTTTTTTTCATATATATATATATATATATATATATAAATATAAATATATATATATATAGAGGTTTAAGTTCAAGAAAGAAATCAAATTATTGCAATAAATGAGATAAATGAATATGAGCCATTAGTTTTATTTTAGATTTTAAATATTTAAAAATATATAAAAAAGGTAAATGCAATAATAAATGCACTCTCTCTCTCTCCAATTAATACAACTAATATAACCATAATAAATCTAATTAATATATCTAACTAATTTAACTATAATAATTAAAAAGATAAAAACACTACTTTAGTTTTATTTTTTATTTACGCATTCTTCATTTTATTCAACATAAATACAATTTATTCATATAAATACTATTCTTTATATTAAAAAAATAATTTCCACTCAATTTATTAGCATGTTTTTTAACACTAAATATCAAAACATAATATATATATTTTTTCAATTGGTATGCCTTTAAAAATTATTGTCATAAATAATAATAAAAAAATATCATACAAATGTGTCTATTAAATGTAAACAATAAATATACAACCTACACAAAGTTATATAACCTACACTTGTTTTGAGCGATAAAAATGTACAACATAAAAAAAGCATACAACTTACATATGTAATTCGACATCAACAATTATATAAACTACACAAAGATACACATATCCTACACATGCGTAGGTTATATGTTTTTCATATGTAGGTTATATGTTTTTTTATTCTTAGAACAAGTGTAAGTTATATGTTTTTGTGTAGGTTGTATATTTTTTATTGACATTTAATGCAAACATGTGTAAGATAGTTTTTTGTATTATTCATCACAATGTAATTACGTGTTGATGGATATTGATATGTTGAGTTTGAAGAAATTGGTTTTGAATAAAAAGAAATTATTGTATGAATAAATTGTATTTGTGTAAGATAAAATTTTCGTGTGTAGGTTATATGTTTTTTGTGTGTAGGTTATATGTTTTCGTGTGCGTGTGTATTTCATTGATGATAAATTTGTGTGTAGGTTATATGTTATTCGTGTGTAGGTTATATGTTGTCTTATTCTTAGAACAAGTGTAGATTATACATTTTTATGTAGGTTGTATGTTTTTTGTTGATTTTTGATGCAAACACATGTAAATAGTTTTTTGGTATTATTCATTATAATGTAAGTATGTTTTGATGGATATTAATATATTGAGTTGAAAGAAATTAGTTTTGGATAGAAAGAAATTTTAATGTATAAATAAATTATACTTGTGTAGGATAAAATTCAAGACACAAATAATAAGTTATAAAATAAATGAGCTCTTAATATTTTTCAATTATAATAATTTAATTAGTTATATAATTAAGTAAATAAGTATTATGGTTTATTAGTTATATTAATTGAAGAAAAGAGAATGATTAATATTTTCTTTATTTAGCTTTAAACATTTAAAACTTAAAAACAAAACTAGTGGTCCATATTCATTTCTTGCATTTCTTGTAATAATATCAATTTCTCTCTTGACCCATCCCCTATATATATATATATATATATAAATTAATTTATGGTTTTTTTCAGGCATAACATAAGTGGAGTTCTAAGCGAAGTAATGGGAGAACTCAAAGGCAAATTGCTGTTTACTTGGGTGAGTTAAAAATCAACATGATTACAACTTAGACCAGTTTTCTTGTTAATTATCCATTAATATTATCTTTTTATGATGGTTTGGATGTTTTAACGACACTTGTTAGGATCAACACGAGTGCACCGAGACGGATTATAAGTGTTTGGACGACAAATACAAGCCAATTTTCTTTAAAGAACTCAAGGATGTATGGGGGAAAAAATATATGAATCTTCCTTGGTCTAATGGAGAATACTCGGCGTCTAACACGTTGTTGATCACCGATCCTGTGAAGGCCCTTTTGAATCCCGTATCACTCTTTATATACATCTTTCATTTACTTACAAAGTTACAAGATTAGTTACATCTATATACGTATGTGTGCTTGTGCGCTCATGTGTTAATATTGTTGACACTTTTTTTATGATGCATTTGTTTTTTTTTTCAGCCAAACACAGCAATTTCTCTTGCAGATTACAATCCAAGAAATAACCAAGATGATGTTTTAGGTAGTTAATTACGTGGATTTGTTTAGGGGTGTTCATTAACCGTTAAATACATACTAGCCAAATCGTAAAAAATAAGCAAAATGTTTGGTTTAATATCTAAACGGGTTTTAAGTTCACATTTGGTTCATTTTACAATTTTGAAATATTATAGATGTATTATATCATATTACATCTATATTATTTCAAAACTATTCTATGAACTTTAGTATTGAAATCTTAAAAAACCAGTTCAACCATCAAAACCGAACTATTAAACTTAAACTTCTGAAAGTATAAAACCGGCTAACCCCTAACTAACCTGACCGGTTTTATGATATATTTGGCAGGACCGAATGGTGAGCTGCGGGCATTCTTGGACTGGCTTGCAGAAGCTAAAGATGTTCAGACATATGTGAAAGCTCACCCGATCGGGGAGCCAGCAATAAAACCGTCTCATGCTGATTGGGACTTTTATTCCGAGATAATCAGTGTTTACGGCAAGAACAAGTGATCTGAATCGTTCAGCTCGAGAGTGGTGTTTGGTGTTCTCATAGTATTTTGATTTGCCAGTTGTCTTTTCCTTTTGTTTGTTTTTTTTTGATTCAAACATGGTATATGGTGAAGTTCAGGATCTGAAACTTTTGCTACTAAGTTTTGTTGCATCAGTTAAATAATATAATTGTGGTGCATCATGCATGAATACACTGTTGGATTTTATGGACGTTTCGGGTCAAGTCAATGTGACCGACCCGAACGTGGCCCGGACAGAGTTACACCAGGGGTAACGAGATAAAGGCCTACTTAAAGGTTAATTAGGCCCGACACATAAAATAATGGACAGGGTTATGGACTAGGCTTTGTTTGTTAATTGGGCTCAAGCCCAATTGGTTAACTTGGATAAAACTCTAATAATAATACTATATATATAATAAGATATTATTATTTTAAGATAACCTTAAAAAAAAGCAACCCTAGCTGCCCACTAAAAACCGGCGCCGTTTTCCGGCCACCGGTTTTCCGGCGAGAACTTTCCGGCCACCGCATACATCACACAGCCATTACCTATCATACTTCAGTCACCACAAGCTTCATCGCCGCTCTAACCTAGCCCCAGTGCTGCTAAAACACCACCCACGTTTTTCCGGCGAAGCTGCAGTTTCGGCGAACCTGCAACTCCGGTAAACCCGGCTTTCCGGTGACTGTTTGCTGCTGATTTCTGCTGCTGTGCTGCCGTTTGCTGCTGCCCGTTCTTGTCCTCAACTGCCGTCGCTAAACAACCCATCGGAATCTGCCGCCGCCGTCGTTCACAACCGCCGCCGCCGCCGGATTTTGTTTGGGTGTCTATTGTGTCATCTAGCTCTCATTGTTAACCCCTAGGTGTCTTCCCGGTTTGTGTATAACCGAGGTATATCGACATACCTTAACTATGGTTGTTTATTTACTCGTTTATTCGTACTCGTATTGTTGTAATCGGATCCGGGTTCGGGTTTCCGTTTATGGTTCGTATACTCGTTTATATCCGCTGCGTTTTATTGTTCGTTTATGAGTTTGATTATTAATATTGATTAATAATTATCGAAACGAAATTATTACTAAAACGGGTTCAAATAGTTTAACCGTTTTGTATCGAACCACCGTTGGAACCCAACAGTGGTATCAGACCGCGGTTACAACGTACGAGTCGATCCCGGTTCGTTTAAAACCGGATCTACATCTTAAACTTTAAATCGTTTAAAGTTTATAGATCTAGAATTATTTTCGGGTGATTTTGGATTGGTCAAAGTTTTGTTTATTTTATTTGACCAAGTCAAAACGACCCGAAATTCGTTTATTGTGAATATGTAAATCCGGCCCCGACCTATGTGATTGATTGGTTGTGTTTGGTGTTTGAGCTTGTTTTGGCCATATGGTTGGTTCAAAAGTTGTAAAAGGGTTATTATTTAATTTTCGGTTTTCTTTTGGCCATAAAGATGGTTCAAATTTGTAATAGGACATATTAATGTTAGTTTATAAATTTGTAATTAATAAGACGCGAAGATAACCGAGGACGAGCTCGAGGACCATTTTGGAGTTAGTGGGAGTTCGGGCAAGACGACGGGATGCACGGCGTAGTCCATCCTTGTGGTTGTTTTTGTTGTGACCCCTTGACCCGATTGGTCTCCGTAATTGGCTCTAGCGAGACCGATCAACTTTTGGCCATAAAGGATTTACATATTTTTTATTTGCTATTGTGGTTGCTTGGATTGTTTATAATAGGATTATAATATCACCGACCTAATACCAAATATATTTGAAAATAAACATTTTTTTTATTAACCGATTTTGTTTTGCAAATTAAAAGCGTTTTGATTTCCAAAACTAATAAGTTATTGTAACTTAAAATTGGTTAGTCGTATCGCTACAAACTTAGTTTTGATAGGTTATTTAAAACTAAGTGTCCTGAGAGATGAAAGGGTTCATCTATGCGTCGCGGTAATAAATACAGTAAAATTTGACTTTTACTCTATTTGGTAATTTTAAAATTTATCCCAATTTAAAACCAATAGTTTATGCCAATCCTACTACAAGTCACACTTGAGGCATACTGCGAAATTTCGAGTGTTTGGAGTTACAGCACCGCACTTGTTTTCTAGCCTATCCCATCAAAGTGAAAGCGCTTCGTTGACACATCCGGCCCCTTTCACACGTCACGGTACTAGGACAACTATTATTTTACTCTCCTGTTACGTGCTAAAGCTGCCTGGAGACTTAAAATGGGCAAAGATGAGGCTAAACGTATCTATACAGACAATCGTTGTCTCTATAGGCCTCATAACCGAGAGTTGTGCTCTATTCACAATTGGCAATCGTTGTCAGTCTGCCAAACCACTTATTAATGTTGTGTGCTACAGCTTCCTTTAATAACTGGAAGCCAGATTCTCATACTCCTAATTAATTAATGTTATTGGGTCATTAATAATAGGACTACAACGTCGAAAAACCTATTAAATTTACTTTTGCTTAATTAATCAGATGTCGTCAAACGAAATTTCACCCTACGCCCTTAAGACTATCCTTGAGAAGGATAAACTGAATGGTACCAACTTCATCGAATGGCACCGCAACTTAAGACTTGTTCTCACCATGGCAAAGCGCCTGTATGTTCTCGATGGACCTGTTCCAACCGAGCCTGAAAACAACACAGCCGCTGCACGAAAAATTCTTGACAAGCATAAGGACGACTCAGCTGAGCAACTCAAGGGCATGTTCCAGAAACAAGCCCGTCAAGAACGTTTCGACACCATGAAACAACTCATCAGTTGCAAGATGGCAGAGGGGTCTCTCGTCAGTGCTCATTTTCTAAAGATGAAGGGGCACATCGATCAGCTCAAGAAACTTGATTATCCCATGCCCGATGAGATGGCATCGGATTTCATTCTCAACTCTCTCCCCAACTCATACGACCAGTTCGTAATGAATTTCAACATGAATGGTTGGGTGAAGACAGTGTCGGAGCTTCATAACATGCTCAAGACGGCTGAGATGAACATTCCTTCTAGGACCAATCAAGTTCTGATGATTCGATATGCTGGTGTCAAGAAGCCAAAACCAAAGAATCAAGGTTTTAAGGGAAAAGGCAAGAAGAAAGTTACTGTTGCTGCCCATGTTGCCACCAACACTAACAAGGTGGTTGCAAAGAAAAAGTCGCCACCCTTTGAGGAGCGCAAGTGCTTCAAATGCAACCAAATGGGGCACTGGATGAGAAACTGCCCCGAGCACATTGCTGAGATCAGAAAGAAGAGAGCCAATGGTGAAGGCTCTTCTGGAGGTATTTCCATATACGTTATTAAACTTTTCACTGTCTCTAGCAACACATGGGTATTTGATACCGGATGTGGTTACCACATCGTTAATGTCTTGCAGGAGCCTGAGAAGTGGAGGAAACTGAATAAAGGCAGCATGGAACTCATCGTTGGAGATGGGAAGAGAGTACCAGTTCTGGGAACTGGAGTATTTCATTTTGCTTGTCCATCTGGCCTAGTTTTTCCTTTAAATAATTGTTTGTATGCTCCTGGCTTGACCAGAAACATCATTTCAGTTTCGTTTTTATTTGAACAAGGATTTAAGTATGTTCTTATTGGCATGGCTATTTCTGCTTACTTAAATGATATCTTTTATTTTGAGGCTAAACCTCGAAATGGTATTTATGAGATTGATGTTCAACCTGACAATAACGTATATCATCTTTCAAAACGTATCAAGACTAGTGTCAATGATACTTTTCTATGGCATTGCCGACTTGGCCACATAAGCAAGGCAAGAGTTAAAAGGCTCCAATCCGAAGGTATTCTTGAATACACAGGACCAGATTCTTTTAACACTTGTGAATCTTGCTTAGCTGGCAAACTCGCCAAAGACTCATTCACTAATAAAAGTGAACGAGCAAATGATCTGTTAGGACTCATACATACTGATGTATGGGGACCTTTCAGAACCATGACTAGAAACCATGAAAGATACTTCGTTTCTTTTATCGACGATTATAGTCGATACGCTTATGTGTATCTTATGAAACACAAGCACGAAACTTTTGAAAAGTTCAAAGAGTTTCAAAGCGAAGTGGAAAAACAACTTGATAAAACCATTAAGATACTTCGATCAGATCGAGGTGGAGAGTATCTCAGCACAGAGTTCATCACTCATCTAAAAGAGCATGGAATTGTTTCACAGCTCACTCCACCTGGCACACCCCAACTTAATGGCGTGAGCGAGAGGAGAAATCGAACTTTGCTAAACATGGTTCGATCGATGATGTGTAGAATTAACTTACCTCACTCCTTTTGGGGTTACGCCCTTATGACCGCCGCCCGCATTGTCAATCTAGCTCCAACTAAGAAGATAGACAAAACACCATATGAGATATGGCATAAGGGAAAGAAACCCAAATTGTCTTATCTTAGAGTATAGGGATGTGATGCTTATATCACAAGTGTGTCTGATGACAAACTTGATCCCCGCGGCGAGAAAGTTATTTTCGTCGGATACTACTACAAGAGCGGTTATTACTTCTTTCATCCTGATACAAATACAATTTCTGTCAGGAGGAAGGGCTACTTCCTTGAAGAAGAATTTCTTAGTCAAGGAACTAGAAGTAACATTGTCGATCTTGAAGAAATTCAAGAACCACAACCAACTGCTGAGGAAGTTGGAGAGTCTGATCAACAAGTTGTTGTTGCTGATACATCAGACGTGAACACATGCGTTCGCAGAAGTAGTAGGACTCCCGTACCAAATTCTAGATACTTATGTCATCTAGATGGTCCTGAAGTCTTATTAGTAGCCGAATCTGGGAACGAGCCTACTAACTACAAGTCTACAATCTTGGATCCGGAATCCAAGAAATGGCAAGATGCCATGAACGCTGAGATGCAATCTATGCATGATAACCAAGTTTGGAACTTGGTTGAGCTACCCCCCGATAGTCGGGCAGTAGGAAGCAAATGAATTTTCAAGAGAAAAACCGACATGCATGGAAATGTGCAAACCTATAAGGCACGGCTAGTTGCGAAAGGTTTTACTCAAACTCAAGGTGTTGACTATGATGAAACCTTTTCGCCCATTGCTATGACTAAGTCAATTAGGATATTGCTTGCCATTGCTGCATACTATGATTATGAGATATGGCAAATGGATGTCAAAACCGCTTTCCTTAATGGACATCTTTCTGAAGATGTCTATATGGTTCAGCCTGAAGGTTTTGTCGATCCAAAATATCCTAATAAGGTTTGCAAATTGAACAAGTCCATTTATGGACTTAAGCGGGCATCTCGAAGCTGGAATCTTCACTTTGACGAGAAAATCAAAGAGTTCGGTTTTGTCAAAAACGAAGATGAACCTTGTGTTTACAGAAATGCTAGTGGGAGCACTATATCATTCCTCATCTTGTATGTGGATGATATACTAATCATTGGAAACGACATTCCTATGCTTAAGCAAGTTAAGCAATGGTTGGAATCTTGTTTTGCAATGAAAGATCTTGGAGAAGCCGCTTATATTCTGGGAATAAAGATCTATAGAGATAGATCTAAGCGGATTCTAGGGCTAAGTCAAAGTACTTACATAGACAAAGTAATGGCACGCTTCTCAATGGAAAACTCCAAGAAAGGAGCTGTTCCAATGACTAAGGGAACCGTGTTGAGCAAATCGCAATCTCCGGCAACGGACATTGAATCTAAACGTATGCAAGCAATTCCATATGCTTCTGCGGTTGGCTCTATCATGTATGTTATGTTATGTACTAGACCTGACGTCTCGTATGCCTTGAGCATGACCAGTCGTTTTCAACAGAGTCCTGGCATTGCCCATTGGACTGCTGTGAAGAACATTCTAAGGTACTTGAATAGGACCAAATACATGTTCTTGGTGTTTGGGGGAGTGGAAGAGGAGCTCACTGTAAAGTGTTACATTGATGCTAGCTTCCAGACTGACCGAGATGATTCTCGCTCACAGTCGGGTTTCGTTTTCACTCTCAATGGAGGAGCTATTTATTGGAAGAGCTCCAAGCAGAGTGTCATGGCGGATTCTACCACCGAATCTGAATATATAGCCGCATCTGATGCTGTTAAGGAGGCTGCTTGGATGAAGAAGTTCATCACCAATTTCGATGTGGTTCCGAGTATTCACAAACCAATCGAGATATTATGTGATAACACAGGTGCTATTGCTCAAGCCAAAGAGCCAAGGTCTCATCACAGAACCAAGCACATTCTAAGGAAGTTCCATCTTATTCGAGAAATATTGGAACGAGGTGACATCGTGATAAGCAAAGTAGACACAGATCAAAATCTAGTTGACCCGTTCACTAAGCCAATGACTCAGGACAAACATGATCAGCATAGAGATGCTATCGGGCTTAGACTTACTAGTGATTTATTTTGATTTAGTGTTTGGATGTATGAACGTTTAATCAGTTGTACTTTTATGTTCACTTTTGATTTAATGGTTAAATGAAAACGTTGAATAATACAACTGTGTTCATTTTAATACGTTTAATCCATGAATATTGTATTCTAAATTATCCGTAGTCGATCAGACTCGTGGTAGTGATTCTGAATTAAGACTATTCTGACTTTGGACTCAAGCAGTTGACTTCCAAACTCACAGACCTCATTAATGACGTTGGATGTAACTCGCATCAAGTCATCTTCATGGATCTTGATCATAAGATGTCTTGATAATAGTATGCTCATTTAGTATCCTTAGACCTGAGATACATATTAGAACTTTCGTTTACCGAGTAATATTCTTTGATCATGTCAACCGTTGTTGCGTAACTGCCAGCCATAAAGGCATTGGTTGGGAATGTTCTGGAGTTCAGTGGGAGTTATATGTAGTCAAAATGGGATTCTGTACTCTTACATTTAAATGTAACAGTTAGACATATTGACGCCCTCGATGATTCAAACTGGTAAAGTGTGAGGCCTCACCCAAACTTACTGTGTGTTTGAATTGACCACTTTGACTCTATATCGAGAACTAAAATAATTGAACACTATATGAGATTGATTTGATCCATGTCTCATTGTTCAATTAATGTCTTATACAGAAAGGATAGATGACAACGATTACTATAAATTCATTATCTTGCAATAAGGTATTCCAAGATACTTTGGTTATGGATTTAAAATGTCATATTCGGTTGGGGACAGTTATGTGTAGCTAGAACGCCTCTGGCTGTCATCGTTGTGATACTTGACCCAAATACGTCCAAGTGGGAGACTGTTGGATTTTATGGACGTTTCGGGTCAAGTCAACGTGACCGACCCGAACGTGGCCCGGACAGAGTTACACCGGGGGTAACGAGATAAGGGCCTACTTAAAGGTTAATTAGGCCTGACACATAAAATAATTGATAGGGTTATGGACTAGGCTTTGTTTGTTAATTGGGCTCAAGCCCAATTGGTTTACTTGGATAAAACTATAATAATAATACTATATATATAATAAGATATTATTATTTTAAGATAACCTTAAAAAAAGCAACCCTAGCTGCCCACTAAAAACCGGCGCCGTTTTCCGGCCACCGGTTTTCCGGCGAGAACTTTCCGGCCACCGCATACATCACACAGCCATTACCTATCATACTTCAGTCACCACAAGCTTCATCGCCGCTCTAACCTAGCCCCAGTGCTGCTAAAACACCACCCACGTTTTTCCGGCGAAGCTGCAGTTTCGGCGAACCTGCAACTCCGGTAAACCCGGCTTTCCGGTGACTGTTTGCTGCTGATTTCTGCTGCTGTGCTGCCGTTTGTTGCTACCCGTTCTTGTCCTCAACTGCCGTCGCTAAACAACCCATCGGAATCTGCCGCCGCCGTCGTTCACAACCGCCGCCGCCGCCGGATTTTGTTTGGGTGTCTATTGTGTCATCTAGCTCTCATTGTTAACCCCTAGGTGTCTTCCCGGTTTGTGTATAACCGAGGTATATCGACATACCTTAACTATGGTTGTTTATTTACTCGTTTATTCGTACTCGTATTGTTGTAATCGGATCCGGGTTCGGGTTTCCGTTTATGGTTCGTATACTCGTTTATATCCGCTGCGTTTTATTGTTCGTTTATGAGTTTGATTATTAATATTGATTAATAATTATCGAAACGAAATTATTACTAAAACGGGTTCAAATAGTTTAACCGTTTTGTATCGAACCACCGTTGGAACCCAACAGTGGTATCAGACCGCGGTTACAACGTACGAGTCGATCCTGGTTCGTTTAAAACCGGATCTACATCTTAAACTTTAAATCGTTTAAAGTTTATAGATCTAGAATTATTTTCGGGTGATTTTGGATTGGTCAAAGTTTTGTTTATTTTATTTGACCAAGTCAAAACGACCCGAAATTCGTTTATTGTGAATATGTAAATCCGGCCCCGACCTATTTGATTGATTGGTTGTGTTTGGTGTTTGAGCTTGTTTTGGCCATATGGTTGGTTCAAAAGTTGTAAAAGGGTTATTATTTAATTTTCGGTTTTCTTTTGGCCATAAAGATGGTTCAAATTTGTAATAGGACATATTAATGTTAGTTTATAAATTTGTAATTAATAAGACGCGAAGATAACCGAGGACGAGCTCGAGGACCATTTTGGAGTTAGTGGGAGTTCGGGCAAGACGACGGGATGCACGGCGTAGTCCATCCTTGTGGTTGTTTTTGTTGTGACCCCTTGACCCGATTGGTCTCCATAATTGGCTCTAGCGAGACCGATCAACTTTTGGCCATAAAGGATTTACATATTTTTTATTTGCTATTGTGGTTGCTTGGATTGTTTATAATAGGATTATAATATCACCGACCTAATACCAAATATATTTGAAAATAAACATTTTTTTTATTAACCGATTTTGTTTTGCAAATTAAAAGCGTTTTGATTTCCAAAACTAATAAGTTATTGTAACTTAAAATTGGTTAGTCGTATCGCTACAAACTTAGTTTTGATAGGTTATTTAAAACTAAGTGTCCTGAGAGATGAAAGGGTTCATCTATGCGTCGCGGTAATAAATACAGTAAAATTTGACTTTTACTCTATTTGGTAATTTTAAAATTTATCCCAATTTAAAACCAATAGTTTATGCCAATCCTACTACAAGTCACATTTGAGGCATACTGCGAAATTTCGAGTGTTTGGAGTTACAGCACCGCACTTGTTTTCTAGCCTATCCCATCAAAGTGAAAGCGCTTCGTTGACACATCCGGCCCCTTTCACACGTCACGGTACTAGGACAACTATTATTTTACTCTCCTGTTACGTGCTAAAGCTGCCTGGAGACTTAAAATGGGCAAAGATGAGGCTAAACGTATCTATACAGACAATCGTTGTCTCTATAGGCCTCATAACCGAGAGTTGTGCTCTATTCACAATTGGCAATCGTTGTCAGTCTGCCAAACCACTTATTAATGTTGTGTGCTACAGCTTCCTTTAATAACTGGAAGCCAGATTCTCATACTCCTAATTAATTAATGTTATTGGGTCATTAATAATAGGACTACAACGTCGAAAAACCTATTAAATTTACTTTTGCTTAATTAATCAGATGTCGTCAAACGAAATTTCACCCTACGCCCTTAAGACTATCCTTGAGAAGGATAAACTGAATGGTACCAACTTCATCGAATGGCACCGCAACTTAAGACTTGTTCTCACCATGGCAAAGCGCCTGTATGTTCTCGATGGACCTGTTCCAACCGAGCCTGAAAACAACACAGCCGCTGCACGAAAAATTCTTGACAAGCATAAGGACGACTCAGCTGAGCAACTCAAGGGCATGTTCCAGAAACAAGCCCGTCAAGAACGTTTCGACACCATGAAACAACTCATCAGTTGCAAGATGGCAGAGGGGTCTCTCGTCAGTGCTCATTTTCTAAAGATGAAGGGGCACATCGATCAGCTCAAGAAACTTGATTATCCCATGCCCGATGAGATGGCATCGGATTTCATTCTCAACTCTCTCCCCAACTCATACGACCAGTTCGTAATGAATTTCAACATGAATGGTTGGGTGAAGACAGTGTCGGAGCTTCATAACATGCTCAAGACGGCTGAGATGAACATTCCTTCTAGGACCAATCAAGTTCTGATGATTCGATATGCTGGTGTCAAGAAGCCAAAACCAAAGAATCAAGGTTTTAAGGGAAAAGGCAAGAAGAAAGTTACTGTTGCTGCCCATGTTGCCACCAACACTAACAAGGTGGTTGCAAAGAAAAAGTCGCCACCCTTTGAGGAGCGCAAGTGCTTCAAATGCAACCAAATGGGGCACTGGATGAGAAACTGCCCCGAGCACATTGCTGAGATCAGAAAGAAGAGAGCCAATGGTGAAGGCTCTTCTGGAGGTATTTCCATATACGTTATTAAACTTTTCACTGTCTCTAGCAACACATGGGTATTTGATACCGGATGTGGTTACCACATCGTTAATGTCTTGCAGGAGCCTGAGAAGTGGAGGAAACTGAATAAAGGCAGCATGGAACTCATCGTTGGAGATGGGAAGAGAGTACCAGTTCTGGGAACTGGAGTATTTCATTTTGCTTGTCCATCTGGCCTAGTTTTTCCTTTAAATAATTGTTTGTATGCTCCTGGCTTGACCAGAAACATCATTTCAGTTTCGTTTTTATTTGAACAAGGATTTAAGTATGTTCTTATTGGCATGGCTATTTCTGCTTACTTAAATGATATCTTTTATTTTGAGGCTAAACCTCGAAATGGTATTTATGAGATTGATGTTCAACCTGACAATAACGTATATCATCTTTCAAAACGTATCAAGACTAGTGTCAATGATACTTTTCTATGGCATTGCCGACTTGGCCACATAAGCAAGGCAAGAGTTAAAAGGCTCCAATCCGAAGGTATTCTTGAATACACAGGACCAGATTCTTTTAACACTTGTGAATCTTGCTTAGCTGGCAAACTCGCCAAAGACTCATTCACTAATAAAAGTGAACGAGCAAATGATCTGTTAGGACTCATACATACTGATGTATGGGGACCTTTCAGAACCATGACTAGAAACCATGAAAGATACTTCGTTTCTTTTATCGACGATTATAGTCGATACGCTTATGTGTATCTTATGAAACACAAGCACGAAACTTTTGAAAAGTTCAAAGAGTTTCAAAGCGAAGTGGAAAAACAACTTGATAAAACCATTAAGATACTTCGATCAGATCGAGGTGGAGAGTATCTCAGCACAGAGTTCATCACTCATCTAAAAGAGCATGGAATTGTTTCACAGCTCACTCCACCTGGCACACCCCAACTTAATGGCGTGAGCGAGAGGAGAAATCGAACTTTGCTAAACATGGTTCGATCGATGATGTGTAGAATTAACTTACCTCACTCCTTTTGGGGTTACGCCCTTATGACCGCCGCCCGCATTGTCAATCTAGCTCCAACTAAGAAGATAGACAAAACACCATATGAGATATGGCATAAGGGAAAGAAACCCAAATTGTCTTATCTTAGAGTATAGGGATGTGATGCTTATATCACAAGTGTGTCTGATGACAAACTTGATCCCCGCGGCGAGAAAGTTATTTTCGTCGGATACTACTACAAGAGCGGTTATTACTTCTTTCATCCTGATACAAATACGATTTCTGTCAGGAGGAAGGGCTACTTCCTTGAAGAAGAATTTCTTAGTCAAGGAACTAGAAGTAACATTGTCGATCTTGAAGAAATTCAAGAACCACAACCAACTGCTGAGGAAGTTGGAGAGTCTGATCAACAAGTTGTTGTTGCTGATACATCAGACGTGAACACATGCGTTCGCAGAAGTAGTAGGACTCCCGTACCAAATTCTAGATACTTATGTCATCTAGATGGTCCTGAAGTCTTATTAGTAGCCGAATCTGGGAACGAGCCTACTAACTACAAGTCTACAAGCTTGGATCCGGAATCCAAGAAATGGCAAGATGCCATGAACGCTGAGATGCAATCTATGCATGATAACCAAGTTTGGAACTTGGTTGAGCTACCCCCCGATAGTCGGGCAGTAGGAAGCAAATGAATTTTCAAGAGAAAAACCGACATGCATGGAAATGTGCAAACCTATAAGGCACGGCTAGTTGCGAAAGGTTTTACTCAAACTCAAGGTGTTGACTATGATGAAACCTTTTCGCCCATTGCTATGACTAAGTCAATTAGGATATTGCTTGCCATTGCTGCATACTATGATTATGAGATATGGCAAATGGATGTCAAAACCGCTTTCCTTAATGGACATCTTTCTGAAGATGTCTATATGGTTCAGCCTGAAGGTTTTGTCGATCCAAAATATCCTAATAAGGTTTGCAAATTGAACAAGTCCATTTATGGACTTAAGCGGGCATCTCGAAGCTGGAATCTTCACTTTGACGAGAAAATCAAAGAGTTTGGTTTTGTCAAAAACGAAGATGAACCTTGTGTTTACAGAAATGCTAGTGGGAGCACTATATCATTCCTCATCTTGTATGTGGATGATATACTAATCATTGGAAACGACATTCCTATGCTTAAGCAAGTTAAGCAATGGTTGGAATCTTGTTTTGCAATGAAAGATCTTGGAGAAGCCGCTTATATTCTGGGAATAAAGATCTATAGAGATAGATCTAAGCGGATTCTAGGGCTAAGTCAAAGTACTTACATAGACAAAGTAATGGCACGCTTCTCAATGGAAAACTCCAAGAAAGGAGCTGTTCCAATGACTAAGGGAACCGTGTTGAGCAAATCGCAATCTCCGGCAACGGACATTGAATCTAAACGTATGCAAGCAATTCCATATGCTTCTGCGGTTGGCTCTATCATGTATGTTATGTTATGTACTAGACCTGACGTTTCGTATGCCTTGAGCATGACCAGTCGTTTTCAACAGAGTCCTGGCATTGCCCATTGGACTGCTGTGAAGAACATTCTAAGGTACTTGAATAGGACCAAAGACATGTTCTTGGTGTTTGGGGGAGTGGAAGAGGAGCTCACTGTAAAGTGTTACATTGATGCTAGCTTCCAGACTGACCGAGATGATTCTCGCTCACAGTCGGGTTTCGTTTTCACTCTCAATGGAGGAGCTATTTATTGGAAGAGCTCCAAGCAGAGTGTCATGGCGGATTCTACCACCGAATCTGAATATATAGCCGCATCTGATGCTGTTAAGGAGGCTGCTTGGATGAAGAAGTTCATCACCAATTTCGATGTGGTTCCGAGTATTCACAAACCAATCGAGATATTATGTGATAACACAGGTGCTATTGCTCAAGCCAAAGAGCCAAGGTCTCATCACAGAACCAAGCACATTCTAAGGAAGTTCCATCTTATTCGAGAAATATTGGAACGAGGTGACATCGTGATAAGCAAAGTAGACACAGATCAAAATCTAGTTGACCCGTTCACTAAGCCAATGACTCAGGACAAACATGATCAGCATAGAGATGCTATCGGGCTTAGACTTACTAGTGATTTATTTTGATTTAGTGTTTGGATGTATGAACGTTTAATCAGTTGTACTTTTATGTTCACTTTTGATTTAATGGTTAAATGAAAAAGTTGAATAATACAACTGTGTTCATTTTAATACGTTTAATCCATGAATATTGTATTCTAAATTATCCGTAGTCGATCAGACTCGTGGTAGTGATTCTGAATTAAGACTATTCTGACTTTGGACTCAAGCAGTTGACTTCCAAACTCACAGACCTCATTAATGACGTTGGATGTAACTCGCATCAAGTCATCTTCATGGATCTTGATCATAAGATGTCTTGATAATAGTATGCTCATTTAGTATCCTTAGACCTGAGATACATATTAGAACTTTCGTTTACCGAGTAATATTCTTTGATCATGTCAACCGCTGTTGCGTAACTGCCAGCCATAAAGGCATTGGTTGGGAATGTTCTGGAGTTCAGTGGGAGTTATATGTAGTCAAAATGGGATTCTGTACTCTTACATTTAAATGTAACAGTTAGACATATTGACGCCCTCGATGATTCAAACTGGTAAAGTGTGAGGCCTCACCCAAACTTACTGTGTGTTTGAATTGACCACTTTGACTCTATATCGAGAACTAAAATAATTGAACACTATATGAGATTGATTTGATCCATGTCTCATTGTTCAATTAATGTCTTATACAGAAAGGATAGATGACAACGATTACTATAAATTCATTATCTTGCAATAAGGTATTCCAAGATACTTTGGTTATGGATTTAAAATGTCATATTCGGTTGGGGACAGTTATGTGTAGCTAGAACGCCTCTGGCTGTCATCGTTGTGATACTTGACCCAAATACGTCCAAGTGGGAGACTGTTGGATTTTATGGACGTTTCGGGTCAAGTCAACGTGACCGACCCGAACGTGGCCCGGACAGAGTTACACCGGGGGTAACGAGATAAGGGCCTACTTAAAGGTTAATTAGGCCTGACACATAAAATAATGGATAGGGTTATGGACTAGGCTTTGTTTGTTAATTGGGCTCAAGCCCAATTGGTTTACTTGGATAAAACTATAATAATAATACTATATATATAATAAGATATTATTATTTTAAGATAACCTTAAAAAAAGCAACCCTAGCTGCCCACTAAAAACCGGCGCCGTTTTCCGGCCACCGGTTTTCCGGCGAGAACTTTCCGGCCACCGCATACATCACACAGCCATTACCTATCATACTTCAGTCACCACAAGCTTCATCGCCGCTCTAACCTAGCCCCAGTGCTGCTAAAACACCACCCACGTTTTTCCGGCGAAGCTGCAGTTTCGGCGAACCTGCAACTCCGGTAAACCCGGCTTTCCGGTGACTGTTTGCTGCTGATTTCTGCTGCTGTGCTGCCGTTTGTTGCTACCCGTTCTTGTCCTCAACTGCCGTCGCTAAACAACCCATCGGAATCTGCCGCCGCCGTCGTTCACAACCGCCGCCGCCGCCGGATTTTGTTTGGGTGTCTATTGTGTCATCTAGCTCTCATTGTTAACCCCTAGGTGTCTTCCCGGTTTGTGTATAACCGAGGTATATCGACATACCTTAACTATGGTTGTTTATTTACTCGTTTATTCGTACTCGTATTGTTGTAATCGGATCCGGGTTCGGGTTTCCGTTTATGGTTCGTATACTCGTTTATATCCGCTGCGTTTTATTGTTCGTTTATGAGTTTGATTATTCATATTGATTAATAATTATCGAAACGAAATTATTACTAAAACAAGTTCAAATAGTTTAACCGTTTTGTATCGAACCACCGTTGGAACCCAACATACACATCATAAATTAATCTTACAAATTTTGTAACTTATAAAACCACGTACTTAAATAATTATGAAAATTGGCTGTTAATTACTCGTTAATTGCAACATGATTATAAACGAATGACATATTCTATCATATTGTACAAATTATAAAAGAAGATAATTTAAGCTCCGTCTCCATTGTGAATAAATTCATCTACCCGTTCCTCACCAACTCCATGCTAAAATAATTAAGTGCCAGCTTATTAAAGCTGAGCAAGATAAAGTGATAAGAAGTGAAACAATTAACCATATTATAATTGCAAGTTATGAATCAAACAATATATATACAACATATTCAAACGCTCATCCTAAGGCCACGCCTAGCTTTCGTTAAGCAATATATATAATCGTTATATTTTCATCGAATAGTATTAATCCTTTTCTTATCTTTATCACGTTGTATTATTTGTTATCATTTCATAATCTTTGCATCGCCATAAACCGTCGTGGAGGCTAGGTGTGGTCCTTGGGTCACCTGATCAGAAATCCATGTGTAACAATATATTTTTTTATTTAAATAAAAAATGACCTAGCTTGACTAGCTTTTTACAAGCCAAGCTAAAGCTCAACATTTCAGTTGGTTAAGATAGTGAGTCAAACGCGAGACGAGACTGGCTTAACTCATTAGCAGCCCTAGCTAGTTAGATAAGCGGGTGATCGAAAACCTAGCTAAATAAGGGAAAGGGGAGTACGTCTCAACAATGAATATTATTGTTCATAGAATATTAGTAACCATTGTCTAATAGTTCATGTAGTACTTGAAAAATTATTTTGAAACTGAGCTAAACAAGTACAATCATTAAACTTATAACTTTATTTAAAAACCTTTATATTTTTTCTTATAAACCAAATATCACATGTTTTGATCAACTCCATCACTACCCATGCACCGTTAATAAATGTAATTAAATCACCACATTAATAAAAAAAACTCGTCAAAATTGATGGCACCGTATGAGATCTCATCTCCTCAAAATCCAGTTGCTCATGCTATAAATCATATCACATCAAAACTTATCATTCATCGAAACCCATGGCATCCAAAGATTCAATAACCACTAAAAAAGTAGTTGAAAAACATGTAGAAACCAATAATATTCCCATCAGTAAAGAAGATATTGTGAAAGATGCAAAAAACAAGACCATGGTTGTTGCTTCTAGTAACAACACCACTGCTAAAGAAGATGTTGAAACGGAAGCAACGATCACCAATATCGTTGCTTCTGATAACACTGATCGTATGATCAGTGGAGACGAAGATAATGAAAAGGAGGCATTAAGTAATTTAGGCGTTTCCATGGATAAACTTAACCTTGGTCCCCAAAAGAAACTTCTTGTGCTTCCTGTCACCGGGTTTCTTGTTCACCGAGCTCGTCGTAGTCGGCCAAACAGCAACCCTAAGAATCGAAAGCACGATTTCCGTTTAGGAAATTATAAGAGTGAGTGAACAATGCTATTCACTTTTGGATGTGGGAAATCTAATATTTCTTGTTTTCTAACACGTTTATTATGTTATGTGTGATATATATACAGTTTACAAGAGGCCGTTTTGTTAAGAGTTTTTGAAGTTTTGTTTTGAGAGATTTGAAGTGGGAGTTTGGTCGTCTACTATTAAGTCAGTATCACAAATTATCTATAATTAATGCTCTTTTATCTGCTTCTTATTTTGTCACTGTTTGTTTATAGACACTCATTGTTATTTCTATATAATTTAAAAATTATTTTATGCTTTCTTAGGGATAACATTGGTGGAGTTCTGAGCAATGTTTTTGGTGAACTCAAAAGCAAGCTGTTGTTTACTTGGGTGAGTTAAACATCATCTTAATCTTTTCTTAATTTGAACGGCAAAGCAAAGAGTTTTATTAAAAAGACGCCAAAGCAAGTCATTAAGACGCAAAGATCCGTTTATAAAAATGTACAAGTAATATGTTAATGAAATAATTTCTTTATATATAGAGGTGTTACAAAGACTCAACTGATAACCACAACCAAAAATATATGTTAACTTGCATTACTCTCTATATTATTCATGCAACACTTGTATACTGTCTATTATCTTTTATTTAAGATTTTTTTTTGTTTCAACTACTTTTGTTTGGGTCAAAACCAATGTACCAAGACAGAGTTCATGTGTTTGGACAACAAAGACAAGCCAGTGTTCTTGAAGGAAGTCCAGTCAATATGGAATAAAGAGTTTAACGGATCATACTCTGCGTCTAACACGTTGTTGATCTCTGATCCTATCAAGGCCCTTCTAAATCCCGTATTAATCTCTATATACTTTTGTTTATAAGTTACGTTAGTGTGTGTGCACGTGTCTAAGTAGACGTTATTGTTGATGATATATGTGTTATATGGCAGCCAAACACTTCGATTTCACCTAGGAATTATGATCCTAAAAACAAGGAAGATGATCTTTTAGGTCCAAATGGCGAGTTAAGGGTATTTTTGGAAGGGCTTGTGGATGCTAAAGATGTTCAGAGTTATGTGAAAGTTCACCCGATAGGGGATCCGGCTATAACTACTTCTCATGCTGACTGGGACTACTATTTCAATATAGTTCGCGTTATGAGCACCAGGGATCAATCCAATCAGCAATCTACAACTGACCTGCCCATGGCCGAGCCTGCCATTGATCAGACCGTGACCAAGCCTGCCATTGATCAGCCCTTGACCGATCCTGCCAATGATCAGCCCGTGACCGAGCCTGCCATTGATCAGCCCGTGACCGAACCTGCAGCCCATTGCCGAGCCTGCAACTAATCAGCCCATGATCGAACCTGCAACTAACCAGCCCATGCCCGAACCTGCACTTAGAAGGAGCACCAGGCTAAGGAAGCAACCGGCTTATTTTAATAATTATGTAACATATAATAAAAAGTAATCATTCAAATGAGGACCACTAAAATACACATTGTAAGAAAAGTATGAGAGAGTGAGTTTGTTATGAGTATTGTTATGAAATTGTTTTCTTCTTGTTTCATTGTTTTGTAATTCTCTTCTCAAAATTTCCATTAACTGAATTAAGTATTCTCCTCATCAAGTTTATTCTTTTGCATTGTGATTGCTCATTATCACTTCTATTAGCTGATTATACCCTATACAAGTCCTCGATGATAACCGCAAAGCACTTCAGGAGATTTCTAAAATTTTCCGCCACATCGTCATGATCACTTTTTATTTAAACACAAGTGTAATGGATAATGCCCTTAATGCTCTGACGGGTGGTCCATTGGACAACCCTTAAGTGATTTAAGACCGTTAATAATCATGCATTTAATCGGCTTATTTTGTGGAATTAGTTGACTATGTTTACTCGTATAATTGCAGGTAGGAGAAGTTAGAGGATGAAATTACGAGAACGTGAGCAAAAACGATGAAGAAAACGGACTTGGAACGAGAAAATTATGACGAAAACAAGGAAGCTATGTTAAAAGCCACTGTAGCTTACGGTAGTCACCGTAAGCTACGGTGGGATCTAAAGAAAAGCTTACCGTAAGGCAGTTTTGGCTACCGTAGGTGTTTTGAAAACCAACGTAAGCTACGGTGGCCACCGTAGCTTACGGTGGGCCCGATGCTGAACCTTGTAACGACTTTTATAACTCGTTTTTCGGATGGCTTTTGGCATTCTTATCATATCTTTTGATCCTAGAGGCGATTTTAGGGTGAAATAACATTATTGTGAATGTGGTAATCATTAAAGACTCGATTTTGATTCATATGCAAACTCTAATTGAAGGAATGATGAACCGAATCATGCTCGGCTAAATCCCTTTGTGTTTTCCCTCGGATTGTAAGGTTTATTTATGAATGTTTGATTGAATGTTTATGCAATTTATGAGATAATAGTTTGATCTTATTGATTTCATTATTATGGTGTTTATGAATTGATTGATAGATTGTTAATTTATTGAATTCGTGTTCTTAACCGTCAGTTCTTGGTGCTTTAAGAAATCGAGATTAATCGGGAGAGATTCGGGGTTGGATAAACTAACTGGTTTTTGAGTGATTACCTTGCGTTGTATAATCCAAGTACTTGATCCTCGATTATCGCAATCGTTTACATAAGCACGAACTTTATTTATTGTTTATCTCAGTTTAAACATTAACTTTGATATTCATAGAAACCTGAAACTGAGGGAAGACATGTTTTCTCTTATTGTTTTAAAAGTCGTTAAGTTGTTTTCAGTTCTTTTTGTTAATCAAATCAACTAACAAAATACTTGAATTTATATTCTGCATTTAGTTTAATATAGATTAATTACAAAGCTACTTAGTAACACATTTTCCACAAAGTCTATGTGTTCGACACTCGTTTACCTCTATCTAATTAGTTGTATTCGGTTTATTTTTGAGTGAGTCTTCGACCTCACGTCAAATTTTGGCGATGTTTCCGGGGGGTAGTGCGCAACGTGTGTTAGATTTAGTCGTTTTTGTTTGTTATTTTCGGGTTTACGCCGGTTGTATTTGTGTGCAGGTACTTACAGGTGTATGCATACTAGAGGCTCTAGCAGGTCATCACCACTAGTTATCGATCTTAATATTGAACGAACACTTCGAAGAAACTGAGTCCTACTTAGGGAGAACAAGCTTCTTGGTTCTCCAACTGCATCGAATAACATCATGGAATCACCAATTCCCACTTCGGGTCAAACATTGCCATCTACACCTCCACCAATTTCACCTCCACCAATTACTAATACCATACCCATTACATCAAGTGAGTTGAAACCAACTCACACAACCGAACCCATAAATGCTCAATTCACCTACTCAACATTATCAACATTGCCACCTCTTATTAACCCTTTTCCTACCTTTGATGCATCACCATCATCTCAACAAAACCAACAACCAACCTTTCAACAACCACACTCAAGTTACCAATATCAACCACCACCCAATATTCAAGAACACAAGGTGATGGTTACGAGTATGGTTTTGATAGTGAATATGAGGGGTATGAAGTGGAAGGTTACTATGCGGGAGGTGATGGAAGTCAAAGGGTAAATCTGGGAAATTTTGCTTATGGTCAAGGGCAACAACCGGAACCGGTGCAAGAACTTAATAGACAACCACCGCCAGTTTTCCAACAACAAGCTCAACAACAAGTGGTTATTCAACAACAACAAGCTCCACAACAAGTGCAACCACAAGGGCAACAACAAGATCAACAATTTCAACAACAACAAATGCCCCAACCACAGTTTCAACAATTTGCACATCCATCCAAGGCCCGTTTATAGGCAAATGGGTCAACCGAGAGTACCAATGAGGGTACCAAGAAGGCATGCAAGAGAGATGGTAAGGGGGATTGAAGCTCATTTCTGACCAATAATTACTAATAATCCATCTTCGGTGGTTATTCCTCACAATCAACAAGGCAGGACATTTGAGGTGAGAACAAATTCCTTCCAAAGTCCACCAAAGTATAAGGGTCTAGCAACGGAGGAACCTTACTTTCACTTGGAGGCATATGACTCCATTTGCAACACTATTGGGGTCAAGGTTTTACATCGGATGAGGTTAAGTTGGTCTTATTCCAGTTTTCGTTGGAAGACAAGGCAAAGAGGTGGTTTTACACTTTGCCTTCAACATCCATCTATACTTAGGCCGAGATGCAACAAAGATTCTTGGAAGAATTTTACACGGCTCAAAAGACCAATGATGCAAGACGAAGTTTGAGAACTTTCCAACAACAATCGGGTGAGATGTTTCATGAAGTATTTGAGCGGTTTAACATGATGATTAAGAATTGTCCTCACCATTGTATTGCTCTTTGGGAATTATTGAATGCTTTTCTATAAGGGTTGAGCATAGAAGATGAGCGGGATTTGAGATTGATTACAAATGGTACATTTGGTACTAATTATGAACAAGATGATTGAGCATTTTTGGAGCAAATGACGGTCACATTAAAGAGAAAGGCTCAAACTGGAAGAAGAGAAAGACCAGTAATTGGAAGACCACAAGTACATGCCGTGGAAGATGGAGGGGTACAAACCACTAATGATGTTTGTACGAATTATAATGAGTTGGGTCATGCTTCGGAGGTATGTGTGGTAAGTCAAGTACAAGTGGAGGAGGTGAATGCACTTCAGGGGGGAGGTGGTAGGAATTACAACATAAACTCCAACACTTACCACCCCGTGTTGATAAGTCACCCAAATTTTCGATATGTAAATCCGGCTACTCAATCCAACCCGAATTTCCAAGGGAATCAAGGAAATTATGTTCCTCGTCAACAATATAACAATCTAAGTAATGTTTATGGCGGGAATAATCAGGGGTTTCAAGGTCAAAGGAGTGGTGGTCAAAGTGGGTCCGCGGGTCAAAGTTCCTCAAGTGGGAATGAAGTTATGGAGATGCTCAAGGTGATGCAATAAGACATGCAAAGGAGAAATCAACTTGATGAAATTCGCATGCAAAAGGATGAGGTCCGTGAGAAAGCCATTCAATCATTGACCACTCAAATGGGTCAACTTACAACCGATGTGGCGAATTTGAAGAAAAACATCTCGAGCTTAAAGAAGGGGAACAACGTGCATATCAATGCAGTAAGTCTTTTACCTAATTTTGGAATTTCTAGTGTTCAAGTTGATCCAACACCACAGCTTGTTGAGGGGTGGTGGAGAATATTAGTGATGAGATTGAAAATGTGGGTAATTATGAAACAATTTTTTAAAATAACTCTGAACTAAAACCGAATGAAACATCTTTTTGTGAAAATTTTCCTTGTGATAAATATTTAAATGACAAATTAACCAAAATAAGGGATGAGAGTGTTGATAATAATACTATCTCGAGTAAACTTCAAGACCCAGGAGTGCCCCTTTTATCAATCCAAATTAGTGAATTTAAAACTGATCGGGCATTGATAGATTTTGAAGCTTGTGTTAGTATCATGCCCAGTAGTTTATATGATCAGTATGAGTTTGGTCCGCTACAAAAAGTAAACACCACCGTGGTTTTAGCGGATCAAACCCATACACAATTTTTCGGGGCATGATATATAATGTGATGGTACATGTGGAGGATTTATGTTACCCAGTTGACATTCTAGTATGTGATTATGATAAAAATGTAACTAACACGCAACCCATGGTCATATTGGGTAGACCCTTCCTTGCCACTTCACTTGCAGTGATTGATTGTGCTAAAGGGACATTGGGAATTAAATTTGGGAATCGTGATAAACAGTTATTATTAGTTGAAAATACTGCTGACCCTCTTGTTGACAAGGAAAGCTCGAAGGCGGATTTTGTTACCAAGTGTGTATCCTTGACCAAGGATCACACGAAAGTGGAGTGTTTTGTGATTGACAGGTCAGTTGAGAAGAAAGAAGTTGAGCATCAACAGAGTGGGAAGGTGGCAGAAAAAGGTGGCCGACCAAGGAAAAAGAAAGTGAGACATCCACCTAACCTAAATGATCCAGGGCGGATAATGGGGATGTTTGGGCCTGACCCTGGTTTGCCAGAAGACTGGCAGCAGTTTCTTGAAAAAGAGCGTGCTTATAACGAGAAGGCTGCACGGGAGTGGGCCAGTCACCAACCTTGAATGTTATAAAAGTTTCAAAAAGGTGGTAATTGTACATTTTTCATATTTTTATTTTTCTTTTATAATTTCTAGTTTGTTTGTTATTAATGGTATTTTAAGCATACCATCTTAGCAAAAACCAAGTGTGGGAAAATTCTTTTGGATTTCTCTTCAACACGGTGTTGGGGACAACACGGGTTTTTCATGGGGTAGGGTAATTTAATATTAAAAAAAATGGTTCAGATTCTTTAAAAACCATACATTGAGGACAATGTATCCCAAGTGTGGGGATGTGAAGAAATTTTTAAGAAAATTTCACATTTTTTGTTGGTGGTTCAAAAGATGTGTTGAGATAAAGGTCTCTTTTCATGGTCATAATTCCCTTGTGTGAGCGTGGCAAAAGTTTTAAAAGAAATGGTAATATATTTACAGCCAAGAGTGACATGTTTTTGTTTATTTATTTCACGTAACATGTCGGTAACAAATTTTAGGTTGGAACTTTATACCACAGATTTTCATGGTTGGCATTATTTGAAGATAACAGTGTGACCCTTCTTGTTAGACCTTAGCTTGGCATTAGTGCAAAAATGATAGAGGCATTTAGGTATAGGCTCGTCTGGATGAGTGCGAGTGTGGGTTTTGGGGGTTGGGTCTCATACATTATACATATGAGCGTGGTTAATGAGAGGGGCGGGGGTTGGTTCCTTTAGAAGCAATTTCTTGGGACTTATTGTTTATCAATCAACCCTGTTGTTACATTTGCGAGACGATCCAGCTTAGTAGGCTATTTCTTGTAATTGCATTGTTGTTGGTAATTGATATGAGTATTTCGTATTATGTTTATTAGAATGTTGAGATTATGCAAAAAAAAAAAAAAAAAAAAAAAAAAAAAAAAAAACCTGAGATTCATTATTCAAAGTATGGAGATTCAAAAGAAAAAAAGAAAAGAAAAAGAAAAAAAACGTTAGTGGTGTATATAGTTGTTTATTTTATTTTTATGTTTTCTTAGAATGTATGTAATAAGCCGGATCGGATCGCCTGAGCAACTTTCAATATTCCCATTCCATACCCGAACATCTAGCCCTGTTACAACCCATGATAAACCCTCTTGATTTGCACGACTGTCTATGCATTTATTAGGTGGAGGTTCGATAGTTACACAAGCCTGTTATAGTAGATTGGCACACGTGAATTTGGGTGGACTAGCACATCTTGCTAGCTTTGAGAAAATTTATTGAGTAGAAAGTTCAAGAGGGTGTGTTGCGTGAAAGAAAAACAGGAAACGTGTTAGGTTTGGTTGGATTTCTATGTTTGATAAATAAATGTGTTAATAGTGCAAATACGAAACATGTGGGAATAAGGTATGACTTGGGACCTTACTCGAGATGTGTTTTGTTGAATGAGTTAAAGTTTAACTTTGAATGATTGAGTTGCTTAAGGGCGAGCAACGGGTAAGTGTGAGAATGTGACGGGTGGTCCATTGGATAGCCCTTAAGTGATTTAAGACCGTTAATACTCATGCATTTAATCAGTTAATTTTGTGGAATTAGTTGACTACGTTACTCGTATAATTGCAGGTAAGAGAAGTTAGAGGATGAAATTACGAGAACTTGGGCAAAAACGGTGAAGAAAACGGACCTGGAACAAGAAAGTTATGACGAAAACAAGGAGGCTATGTTTAAAGCCACCGTAAGCTACGGTGGGATCTGAAGAAAAGCCCGCCGTAAGGCAGTTTTTGGCTACTGTAGGTGTTTTGAAAGCCACCGTAAGCTACGGTGGGCCCAACGCTAAAACTTGTAACAACTTTTATAACTCGTTTTTCGGACGGCTTTTGGCATTCTTATCATATCTTTTGATCCTAGAGGCGATTTTGGGGTGAAATAACATTATTGTGAGTGTGGTAATCATTAGAGACTTGATTTTGATTCATATGCAAATTTAATTGAAGGAATGATGAACAGAATCATGCTCGGCTAAATCCCTTTGTGTTTTCCCTCGGATTGTAAGGTTTATTTATAAATGTTTGATTGAATGACAATAGTTTGATCTTATTGATTTCATTATTATGGTATTTATAAATTGATTGATAGATTGTTAATTTATTGAATTCGTGTTCTTAACCGTCAGTTCTTGGTGCTTTAAGCAATCGAGATTAATCGAGAGGGATTTGGGGTAGGATAAACTAACTGGTTTTTGAGTGATTACCTTGCGTTTTATAATCCAAGTACTTGATCCTCAATTATCGCAATCGTTTACATAACTATCGCAATCGTTTACATAACCACAAACTTTATTTATTGTTCATCTCAGTTTAAACATTAACTTTGACATTCATAGAAACCTAAAACTGAGGGAAGACATATTTTCTCTTATTGTTTTAAAAGCCGTTAAATTGTTTTCAGTTCTTTTTGTTAATCAAATCAACCAACAAAATACTTAAATTTATTTTCTGCATTTAGTTTAATATAGATTAATTACAAAGCTACTTCGTAACACATTTTTCACTAGCTCTCTGTGTTCGACACCCGTTTACCGTTATCTAATTACTTGTATTCGGTTTATTTTTAATTGAGTCTTCGACCTCACGTCATGCTCTCATGCATATGAGCTTTATTTTATAAACGCTCATACCCTTATATAGTGTCCCTAGGGATGGTGTAGAGGCTTTATCCACCCATATAATACTATCCTCGATGGTGGTTGGGGGGGCATCAAAACTTCTCCATAGTGCCACGTCAGTGCCACGTAAGCACTGGGGGCATCGATGCTCCAACCATTAATGCCCTGATGTGGTTAAAAGCCCATTGGCGCCCCTATTTTATATATATATACACACATATATATGTATGTGTGTATGAGAGATGAAGGAGAACGGTTCCGGGGCTTCCTGACCACCCTCACCAAGGGCGCCCCTTGGTGGTGTTCCGCGCCTAACGGCGCCCCGCCAACCACTCTTCTGCGGCCATAGCGATGGGTCTAATGCCTCTGTAATGCCTCATTACACATGGTTTTATAAGATACAAAGAATGAGATTAAAACCCAATTAACATGTGCTTTAGATCCAACTCCAAATGACCGACCTTGTTATAGATACCCTTAATACTTTTGTACAAGAAATGACAAAATTAAATGAATCTAATTTATTACCTAATTCAAATCATGGGTGTTCATGAAGGATTAATCTTGATAAATGCTTAAAGTTTACAAAGTTTGAGTTTGAGTCGGTTTAGTTTTTTAATTAGGAATAAGTTTTGGTTATTTTTATTAATTTATTTGGTTTCCTAGTTTGAGTCTAATTAGGTTTCTTGGTGAGCAAGTCATAGTTTTAGTATAAATAGATGGTTTAGGGTTATTGTATTTTGTGTGGTTTTCATTCTTAATAATATTGAAAGAGTCGTAAGGAGTTCTTACAAAATTATCAGTGTTGTTCATGTTGCTCGATCCAATTAAGTCCAACAATTGGTATCAGGGCGCATAAGAAGATTTTTTGTTTGAAAATCAACTCATCAAAGCTTGTGAAGAATTTATCATTCGAAGCTGTGTAGAAAGAAAAAAGAAAAGTTCACTTTTCTTTGTTAGTTACAATTACCTAGGATAAGAAAAGGTGATTAAAGAAAGTTGTTTTTTGTTTTTTATATATATTTTGTTGATCTTGCATCAGAAAAAAAGTTGGGAGGTGTGATTGGTGATCGAGAATTGGGAAATAATCAAGAAGGTATGTGACTTTATTCGGTAGAAGAAAATTATTATAAAGAACCTTAAAAGTCAAAAGGCTATTAATTGAGCAAGCAGAAGAGTTAAGCAACCGAACCAAAGATGAGAGAAACAAACAAGGAATAAGATCGAACGCACCTGAGAAGACAGATTGCAATAGTGTAGCAATCAAACATTGAAGAAGATGATCGTATCTGTATGAACGATCAAGAAGAAGAAGAAGAAGAAGAAGAAGAAGACTGTATTTGTGTGAACGATCGAGAAGCTTAAGCAACATCAATCTATGTGATTCGTTGAAAGAAGAAGACACAACGTTAATCTGTGTGATTCGTTGAAAGAAGCAACAACGTAAATCTGTGTGATTCGTTGTGATCGTATCTGTGTGGGCAATCATAGAGGACGATCTGTGTGACGTTAAGAAGATTCGAAGAAAAGAATGGCTGATAATCCAAACAATGCAAGGAATGTCCGGTTCGAGAAAACAACAACACCTCGTTTCAAGTACCAAGGTTGACAACAACGAACTATAACACTTGGACAATTCTAATGGGGTCAGTTTTGGATGCATAGGGGTTGTGGGAGACAATTAAGTCGGTAATCGGTGGGGCCGTTGATGAAAAGAAGAACAAGATTGCAAGAGCAATTCTCTATCAAGCTTTACCAGAGGATATACTTCTTCAAGTTGCTAGGAACCGAAGTGCGAAAGACATATGGGTAGCTTTACGTGTAAGGTTTCTTGGTGTTGATAGGGTCCAGAGTGCACGTTTAGCAAGTTTAAGAAGAGAATTTGAGCAACTCTGAATGAAGGAGACAGATACGATTGAAGAGTTTGCTGGAAAGTTAGCCGGATTTGTTTCAAGATATACTAGTCTTGGTTCAAATCTCGAAAATGAAGTGTTACTGCGAAAGCTGTTAGATTCGATGCCAAAGAAGTATCTTCAGATTGTTGCTTCTATTGAGCAATATTCAGATCTTCACACCATGCCATTCGAAGAAGCAATAGGCAGGTTGAAGGCTTATGAGGAACGAATCAGAGAGCAAGATGAGACAGGTGATAGCGGACAAAGTAAGTTGTTGCTAACTAAAACTAATGGACAGGAAAGTTCGAAGAAAGAAGAGGATGTTTGTGAATGTTGTGGACGAGGGAAAAGTGACCATGGACATGGCCGAGGTAAAGGACTTGGCGTTGGACGAGGTAGAGGTGGTCGGTTCCAACCCAGTGAAAATTAAAAGGAGAATGGTATGGGTCGAGGTAAAGCTCATATCAGATGTTACAATTGTCTCGAGTATGGTCATTTTGCATATGAGTGCGCAGGCCAAAACCGAAGGAAGAAGCTACTAATTTGGTTCGTGAAGATTTGGATCCAACACTATTTTGAAGAGTAACGAGTCCATATCAAGATTAAGGGGGTGAATGAAGAATTAATCTTGATAAAGTTTAAAGTTTAAAGAGTTTGAGTTTGAGTCGGTTTAGTTTATTAATTAGGAATAAGTTATGATTATTTTTATTAATTTATTTGGTTTCAAAATTTGAGTCTAATTAGGTTTTTTGGTGAGCAAGTCTTAGTTTTAGTATAGATAGATGGTTTAGGGTTATTATATTTTGTTTGGTTTTTGTTCTTAATAATATTGAAAGAATTGTGAAGAGTTCTCACAAAATTATCGGTGTTGTTCATGTTGCTCGATCCAATTAAGTCCAACGGTTCAGTATTCAAAGCATACTCAATATTTGATTTGAATTGAACACGTATTAGGTTTTTAATTATTCGGATTCAAATCAATAACCCATTTTCGAATATTGAATTTTGAAAATCGAATTCAACTTATGTACGTGGTTTATTTCACATATAAATATTATTAATGATCTATGTATTTTCAGCTTTTATGTTTTCCAAAATTCAAATAAACCTAATAAATTATATTAACTTTTCAAAATCAATATATAACAAAGAAAGAAACTCAAGAGTCGAAGCGTACGGTCGGTTAAAAGAAACTGCTTCATAAGATCCAACATCTCCTTTAAATCCCAAAACAAACTCATACGTCATCAAAAAACCATGGCATGCAAGATTCCACAATAAGTAATGAAAAACATGTTCAAAAAGATTCAGATTCCAAGAATCTCGATGATTCTCACAACACTGATCGTGTCAGTAAATAACAAGAAGATGGAAAGGTAACTGGAAATGATTTAAGTATATTCATGGATAAACTTAACCTAGGTCCCAAAAAGAAACTACTTGTGCTTCCTATCGCCGGGTTCCTCATTCACCGGGCTCATCGTAGCCGGCCTAACAACAGCCCTAAAAACCGTCTGCCTGATTTCTATTCAGGAAATTTTAAGAGTGAGTGAACAATATTATTGCTCACTTTTTGGTGTGGGGATATTTATATTTTTGTTTACTAACATGTTTATATGTTATATATGTATATATAGTTTACAAGAGGCCGTTTTGTGAAGAGTTTTTGAAGTTTTGTTTTGAGAGATTTGAAGTGGGAATATGGTCATCAGCTATGGAGTTAGTATCACAAATTATTTAAAATTAGAATGTTCTTTTATTTACTTAAATGAACAGATCGATTTATGTGTTCTGTGTTAAGAAAATATTTTTGTATTTGTTAATTTTATAGATGAATGAACACTAAGAAATGAGTATAAATTAATGAACATTCATGAAAAAGTATAAACATTTTATGTTGTTTTTTTCTGTTACAGATGTATTATATACGGAGTATAAATTTTATAATATGTGAACATTTAGTTTAATAGAATGTTAATGGAATTTTTATCAAAAGGATTATGATCTATGAATGGTTTTTCGGTTTGTTTACATATGTTATTAAAAATTGGTTTTGTGTTTTTATTTCAGGCATAACATTGGTGGAGTTCTGACCAATGTTTTTGGTGCACTCGAAAGCAAGCTGTTGTTTACTTGGGTGAGTATAAAGTGATTAACGAAATATGTAATTTACTTTTTAATATATATATATAGTGTTACAAAGGCTTAAATGAATAATTACAATCCAACAAATAAATAACTTTCATTGATCTTAATGTTATTCACTGAATCACTGTAACACCTTTTTGCCGTCTAATCTTATATTGAAGGTTTTTAACAACTTTTGTTAGGATCAAAACCAATGCATCAAAACAGATTTCATGTTTTTGGACAACCAAGACAAACCGGTGTTCTTAAAAGAACTCAAGTCAATCTGGAAGAAATACAATGGAGAATACTCTGAGTCTAACACTTTGTTGATCTCCGATCCTGTGAAGTCCCTTCTAAATCCTGTATTACCATATATATACTTCATTTATATACTTACAAGATAAGTTATATATTTAATGTATTGACACCTTTATTGATGATATATGTGTTTTCTTGTAGCTAAACACTTCGATTTCTCCTAGTAATTATGATCCTGAAAATAAGGAAGATGATGCTTTAGGTCCAAATGGCGAGGTAAGGATGTTTTTGGATGGGCTCGCTGATGCTAAAGATGTTCAAAGTTATGTGAAAGCTCACCCGATAGGGGATCCGGCTATAACCTCTTCTCATGTTGATTGGGACTACTATTCCAAGATTGTTTGTTTTTTTGGCAAGAAAGAATCTAGAGCTGGCTAGAGCTTATATGACTCGTTAGACCAAAAGGGTGTTAATTTTTGCGATTTGTCTATCAGTTTTATCTTTTATTTTTGGTTTATAATTTCAAACATGGAACGGTTAGGATTTGAATATTTTGCTTCTAAGTTTGATTGTCAAGTTCATTACACTCCCAAATATGTGTTCATACTGGATTTCAAAATGAACCGAAACTGTTTAAAACCTGAATCTGAATTGGTGTTTTTTAAACTGGTTCTGGAAATCTAAATTTGTGCCAATCTTATCCAATAAAAGATAACAGTTCGGTTTTTTTATATGAACCAAAAATAAAGCGAATTCAAATTCGGGCTCATTTGGGGTTTGAAATTTTTAAATTCGGTTTGGTTTGGTTTTCGGCGTTGACAAAAAAAAACACCTTCAAACCAAACCAAACCAAGTTCGGTTTGGTAATTTTGAACTTCCTTAATTCAGTTCGGTTCAGTTTTTGATATTGACCAAAAAAAACTTTCCAACCGAAATAAACAAACATCAAACTGAATTTAAATTTGGTTTTTAGTTCGATATTGAACTTCCTAAATCTGGATGGTTCAATTTTCTGTGTTAACCAAAAGAACCCTCAACCTAAAACCAGATAAACCCAACTACTTACTCTAGCTAGCATAAGATGGTTACTACAATACACACTTTCCGTTTGTTTAGAGTTTCGACACTGATAAGTAGGTCAATGATTCTCTTAATTGCATAACATTTTGTCCTAAAAATAACTAAAGTTAAAGTAATGGCGAGGTAAGGGGAGCTTCTTTTTTCCTGATAAAGGTGATAAAATTCTCGTCACACATTATTTCAATGTACATTTTAACTTACAATTGACCTGCCCATGGCCGAACCTACAATTGACCTGCCCTTGGCCGAGCCTGCCATTGATCAGCTCATGGCCGAACCTGCAACTAACATGCAGCCCATGGCCGAACCTGCAACTAATCAGCCCATGATCGAACCTGCAACTAACCAGCCCATGCCCGAACCTGCGCTTAGAAGGATCACCAGGCTAAGGAAGCAACCAGCTTATTTGAATAATTATGTAACATATAATAAAAAGTAATCAGTCTAATGAGGACCACTAAAATACACATTATAAGGGTATGAGAGAGTGAATTTGTTATGAATATTGTTATGAATTTGTTATCTTCTTCTTTAATTGTTTTGTAATTCTCTTCTCAACTTTTCCATTAACTGAATTTAAGTATTCTTCTCATCAAAATTATTGCATTCATTGACCATTGCCACCATGCTTAATTGCTGATTATACCCTATACAAGTCCTCAATGGTAACCGCAAAGCACTTCAGGAGATTTCTCAAATTTTCCGTCACATCATCATGATCACTTTTTTTTAGTAAAATACATATGTAATGGATAATGCCCCTAATGCTCTCACACATATGAGCTTAATTGTAAGCACGCTCATGCCCTTATATAATGCCCCTAGGGATGATATTGGGCTTTATCCACCCATATAATATCTCATTACACATGGCTTTATAAGATACAAAGAATGAGATTAAAAACCAATTAACATATGCTTTTGATCCAACTCCAATCTCCATCATTACCGACCACGTTATAGAGACCCTTAATAATTTTGTCCTAGAAATGAAGAAATTAAATGAATCTAAAATCTAGTTATTAAGTTTCACCTAAAATCAAATCAAGGGTGTTTGGTATTCAAAGCGTATTCAATTTGAATTGAATACAACTTTGTATATAGTTATTCGAATTCAAATTCAAATTCAAATTCAAATTCACTAACCGAATTTCGATTCCAATATAAATTTCAAATATCAATTTCAACTAATGTGTTTTTTTTAATCTAACTATACTATTAAACCAATAGACTTTAAGTCAACTTGTCCTATTCCTATTGGTGGTTTCCTAAACTTTCCATCTATATCTACCACTTTTCTAATTTTCATGTGAATAAAATAAATCAAAATTAAACTAAAATAATCTACAATCAATTTTCTTTAATGATTAATAATTATAATTATTAATTATGAATTTGTATTATTTATATTATTTCTATTATTATGTATTCATTATTCATTATAACATAATTAACCTAAAACCGAAATCAGTTATCTCCTCTTTCACGTCTCCATCCTCTTCCACCGATCTCAACCTTCAATTCATTTATCCGGTCAATTCACCGTCCACCATCGATGAAGCCGTTCACCAGCCGGACATTTAATCTACAACATATCGGCCTACCCATGACTGTGTTCACAATCCATCAAAGTTACCACTGGTCACTTAAATCATCAGGTTTTATTATTTGTATTTTGATTTAATTGAAACTATATTCTTTTTTTTTATTTCATACAATTTAGGCTTCCCACCAGGTTTAATTTATTTTACTATAATTGGTTTTAATTTTAGATTTATGAAATTTGACCGATTGACTAACTAAAATTTAACCATTGAAGTATAAATCTAGATCCGTAATGAATTTTAGATATCAATTTTAATTATTTTGTATTTATAACATAATTTAACAACATTACATTCAAGTATTTCAAATTTTGAAAATCCCCTCATTAAGATCTCCTAATTTCGTCCATAATTTAAGCTAATTCAAAATCCCTAATTTTATGTTTTTAATTAATTACATTTGTACATTCCTTCTTTATTCAACTCTCCAAAAATTCAATTATTTACTACTTATGTATAAATACTATGACTTTGACACAAAAATTCTTACACTATCACACCATATTTAACAAAAACGAATTTGTATGTTTGTAAGGTTTTTTGTTGTGCTTATATAATTCATTTTGTTTTTTAGTTTTTTTTTGTTAAAAGTGTTATTGTTCCGAAATTAATAATTTGTTTATTTTTAATTTGTCACCATTAGGAAGATGGAGCCGACAAACATCACAATGTTGAACTAATTGGATGTGCTAAACAGTGATTGTGTCCTCAAGGTGCGTATTTTGAAACTATGGTGTCTCAAGATAATTCAAAGCCCGGAGAAGATTGATCGACAGAAATGATTTTGCAAGACGATATGGTTTTGTTACACATTCATTAATTTTACTATATCATTCATACGATTTTGTATTAATGTTAATAATAATGTATCAGGGTAACATAATTCAAGCTTATGCAAGGGAGGGTTGCATCCCCAAGCATGATGTGTGGCTTGGAGAGAATAGGTCGTTGATTGTTATATTGATGTTCCATTTACGCACGCAAATATAAGTTTGGCTAGACGGAATCCTGGGTATAAGCCGATGACGGATTTGGCGACCGGGTTGAAGAAGTTTGTTAAGTGGTATCTTTGGTATTATGGCCATGATCAAGGAAAACTAAATCTGTACATTCATATTTTTGATTTGTGTTTTAGTTTAGGATATTTTTAATTTTATGAAAGAAGTAAAAGATCTCATGAGCATGATTCATTGCTTAAAATGAGGATGGCTCAAAACAATATTCTCATTTTGTTTTTCTAATTTAACCGAATAAATATTAATTGGTGACTGTTAACCGAATATGTATTAACCCGGTCAAACTCGATCATTTCCCTTCAAAAACCGGTTTCAACCCTAACCAGCTGCGGGAAAAGTCGGGTTTGACTTTTTTTGACTTAACCGAACTGGTTTCAACCTGACTTGCTTTGGTCCCAGAACTCGACTTAAACACCAAAATGAACCAAATAGGTTCAATGTCACATGCAACTTATATTAAATCTTGGTAACTGCCCGATTAATACTTTTTTTTATGTTTGCATACACATGTCTTTTTTACTCTAGTATTGTCTTTGGTTATTAAATCACCAGTTGAATGACCTAACCCAGAACGAAGCTAAGTTAGGAGCATGAGGTAAAATACTATTTGAACGTGTTTAAAGCACCACTTTGAATGATCACTATGAATTTGTTGGTTAGAGTTTAGAAATATATTTTTTTTAAAGCCTTGACTTTTTTTTATTGTCGGAATATACTTTTGGCCACTCTTGACATTTTAGAGTTATTAATAGAAATCCATATTGGTCAAATGTTTCTTATATGGTACACATTCTCTATTGAAATTCAATGATGTTATTGTCTTAATGGAGGTTGTCAAATATCATGGTTTGTTATTTCATGATATTGAAAAGGGTAAATGGTCAATCACTTTGTTTGGACTTTTGGTGAACTTTTAAAGATCGGAAGTAATTTAGTAGTTTATGAGTTTTATATTTTCAAGTTTTAAATTATGTTTATAAACATTGTACTATGCAGTATATGAATTCTATATTTTGTAAGTTTATGTTTTTTAAGTATTTCCTTTCCATACGAATATGAATTTTAATTAAATATTATCTTGTCGTTAAATAAAACATATTAAAAAATATCTTGTCGTTTGAAATTATATGTGTTTATTGGACGATTTTTATTTTTCCACTCGTGACGTCCACGGGTCAATAACCTAGTATTCAAATAAATCTATTCAATTACGTTCACTTTTCAAAATTAATTCAGTTGTTTAACACCAATAACTCAAACACCATTATAATAAGGGAAAATTCTGGACATGGTCCAAAATAAGAGAAAGAAATTGAAAATAGTCCAAAGTATGTTCCATTCTGAAAATAGTCCTTCCAAATCTATCTCCCACGTGAGATTAGGATTCGTGACGTGAGATTTGGGTATCCTATCACAAACTGACACGTGTCCTTTCACAGATAAAGTTTCATAGAAATTTGACTTGGCCGATAGTTTTCAAGTGAAAATAGTTTTATGAAAAGCCATAGGTTTGGAATGAAAGTTGTCCGTCACGTGAAGTTTCAAAGTCATCGTTATCCGCGTTTTTTTGAAATGCATCTTCTCGGACGCATTCCAAATGAATTTCGTCAGCTACGTTAAATTTCAAAAAAGTTGGAAAAAACGATACGTTTACAAAAAACATAGTATTTGTCCGATGATTTTTAATAAAGTAAAAAAAAACCGATTAGTTTACAAAAAAGTTTAATACAAACGATAATTTAGCTCTGAATTTTATCTTCTCAGTTGATTTTCATTAAAGTTTTATAAAATCTGAAAAATTTGTATTTTCCTTAAATATTCTCCCACTTCAACCAAATTATATTGTAGAACAATGAAATTCAAAAGGACTTTCAAGAAAAGACAAGATATCCATCTCCATCATCTTCAAACAATCAAGGTTCATACACATTTTATGGAGCAGATTCACTCTCATCATCAATATGTGGTTCAAGATACTTGAAACCAACTCAGTCTTTACTTGAGGAAATGGTTGGAGTCAGTGGGAAGGATCTTGAGTCAACCAACAAGTCATATGTTAGGAAGTTATCAGGTTCTGATGAACATGGGTCGTTAAGTTATGATCCGACAAACCCATCACCCAGATCAATAACTTCAACCTGATCACCTCTCTTGAATTTCATTGTTCTACAATATAATTTGGTTGAAGTGGGAGAACATTTAAGGAAAATACAAATTTTCGGATTTTATAAAACTTTAATGAAAATCAACTGAGAAGATAAAATTCAGAGCTAAATTATCGTTTGTATTAAACTTTTTTGTAAACTAATCGGTTTTTTTTTTACTTTATTAAAAATCATCGGACAAATACTATGTTTTTTGTAAACGTATCGTTTTTTTCCCACTTTTTTGAAATTTAACGTAGCTGACGAAATTCATTTGGAATGCGTCCGAGGAGATGCATTTCAAAAAAACGCGGATAACGATGACTTTGAAACTTCACGTGACGGACAACTTTCATTCCAAACCTGTGGTTTTTCAGAAAACTATTTTCACTTGAAAACTATCGGCCAAGTTAAATTTCTATGAAACTTTATCTGTGAAAGAACATGTGTCAGTTTGTGATAGGATACCCAAATCTCACGTCACGAATCCCAATATCACGTGGGAGATAGATTTGGAGGACTATTTTCAAAATTGAACCTACTTTGGACTATTTTCAATTTCTCTCTCTTATTTTGTATTATGTCTAGAATTTTCCCTTATAATAATCAAATTTTAATTTTTATAATAACAAAGAAAGAAGCTCAAGAGTGGAAACGTACGGCCGGTTAAAAGAAACTATTCATGAGATCCAACATCTCCTTTAAATCCCAAAACAAACTCATACTTGATCAAAAAAACCATGGCATCCAAAGAAAAACATGTTCAAAAAGATTCAAATACCAAGAATCTCAAAGTTGTGTCTGGTAACAACACACCTGATCGTGTCAGTAAACAACAAAAAGATGAAAAGGTAACTAAAACCGATTTAGGTATATCCATGGATAAACTTGACCTTGGTCCCAAAAAGAAACTACTTGTGCTTCCTATCACAGGGTTTCTTGTTCACCGGGCTCATCGTAGCCGGCCTAACAGCAACCATAAAGTTGACCGCTTGCCAGATTTCTATTCAGGAAATTTTAAGAGTGAGTGAACTGTATTAGTATTATTATTATTATTCACGTTTTTAATTTTGTTTACTAAGACGTTTATATGTTGTGTATCTATAGTTTACAAGAGGCCGTTTTGTCAAGAGTTTATAAAGTTTTGTTTTGAGAGATTTGAAGTGGGAATTTGGTCATCTGCTATGGAGTTAGTATCACAACTTTTATTTTTAGTTTACTTGTTATTTTGTTATGTTTGTTTAAGTTTAATCTAACAAATAAGTTATAAACACGGTTACTTAAATTAAAGGATTTTTGTGGTGTGTGTTAAGAATATACTTTTGTTTGTGTTTGTTAAGTTTATAGAGGAATGAACTTTAAGGAATGAGTATAAACAAACATTCATGAAAAAATATGAATATTTATCAAAATAGTTTACCATTAAAGTATAGTAAGTTAAAATATACGTGAAATTCATTTCTTATATAATTTTTTATGTTGTTTTCTGGTAATTTATGTATTATAAAATTCTATATATGTATGGCATATGTGAACAATTAGTTTATAGAACGCAAATGAAATTTCTGTGAAAAGTTTATTAAAGCGATTATATGATTTTTCCAGGCAGAACATTGGTGGAGTTTTGACAAATGTATTTGGTGACCTGAAAAGCAAGCTGTTGTTTACTTGGGTAAGTCAAGCATCATCTTGATTACACACCAGATCAGTTTTGTTGTTGAAGTGATTAACTAATCAAACCTAATTTTATTGTGAGATGTGAAAATGCATGAATTTTTTTTAAAAATATGAAATATTGGATGTAATGGTTTATAGGAGAGAGAGATTTTTTTTGGGTTTTTAGGTGTTCCGCCATTTCAAATGGCGGAACCGACCATGATAACATAATCTGTCAGAAGCTGTCTGGTGACATGGAAGTTAATTTTGTGTTCCGTCATTTCAAATGACGGAAGTGAACAGTGACTTTATGACACCTTTTATAGCATGTTTTCTTGACCACATATTTAAACTAACACACTATTCACTTCCGCCATTTGAAATGGCGGAAGTGAACAGTGACTTTATGACAACTTTTATAGCATGCTTTCTTGACCACATATTTAAAAACTAACACACTATTCACTTCCGTCATTTCAAATGGCGGAAGTGAAACAAAAACCACTATTTAATATGTGGTCAAGAAAGTATGCTATAAAAGGTGTCATAAAGTCACTGTTCACTAATTAACTTCCATGTCACCAGACAGCTTCTGACAAGTTATGCTATCATGGTCGGTTCCGCCATTTGAAATGGCGAAACACCTAAAAACCCAAAAAAAATTTCTCTCTCCTATAAACCATTATACCCCTCTAATATTTCCTATTTTTAAAAATTTTTCGAAAATGCATATGTATTATTTTGGTGAAATATATAAAAGTTACTTCTTTTTATGTAAGGGTGTTACAAAGACTAATCTGAATAATTACAATCTAACAAATCCTGTAACTTGCTTGAGTGTTTATATTATTAACTGTAGGTCTGTAACACTTGTTTACCTTTTATTTAAGATTTTCTTGTCTTAACGACTTTTGTTAGGATCAAAACCAATGCACCAAGACTGATTTCATGTGTTTGGACAACAAAGACAAACCAGTGTTCTTAAAAGAACTCAAGTCAATATGGAAGAAATATAATGGAAAATACTCTGCATCTAACACGTTGTTGATCTCCGATCCTGTGAAGTCCCTTCTAAATCCTGTATTACTACTCTATATATACGTCATTTATATATGTTTACAAAATAAATTATATCTTCATGTTGACGTTATATGTGTTTTATTGTAGACAAACACTTCCATTTCTCCTAAAAACTATGATCCTGAAAACAAGGAAGATGATCTCTTAGGTCCAAATGGTGAGGTGCGGATGTTTTTAAATGGGCTGGCAGATGCTAAAGATGTTCAGAGTTATGTGAAAGGTCACCCGATAGGGGATCCGGCTATAACATCGTCTCATGCTGATTGGGACTACTATTCCAAGATAATTCGTTATTTTGGCAAGAAAGAATCTGGTGATCACTAGAGCTCATCTGAATCATTTAAACTAAGAGGGTGTTTTTGTCTACCTATTTATCTTCTTTTTGTGTTTGGTTTATAATGTCAAGACATGTAACGGTTAGGATTTCAGTATGTTGCTTCTAAGTTTGATTGTCAAGTTCACCACACTCCCAAGTATGTGTTCAAATATTGGATTTCAAACTGAACCGAAACTGTTTAAAACTAGAATTTGAATTGTTTTTATTAACTGGTTCTCTACATCTAATTAATTTGTACCAACCCAATCCAATAATAAACAACGGTTGCTTAATTTTTATGTCTAAACCGAAAACTAAACCAAATTCAAATAAGTTTCAAATCACGTTTGAACTTCTTAAATTCTGTTTGGTTTGGTTTGGTTTGGTTTGGTTTTTGGTGGTTGGCCAAAGGCGAAAAAAAACCAGTTAATTTGGTCTGGTTGAATTTTTTGTGTTGATAAAAAGTAAAAAATAAAAAAATTCTAACCGAACAATACCAAAACACCAAATGGAATCATAAATTCGGTTTGGTTCAAAATTTTGGTGTTCACCAAAAAACCTTCAAACCGAAAACCAGAGTAAGCACTCCTACTACTTATCAATAATACAATTCACGCTTTATGTTTGTTCAGCGACATTGAATAGTCGGTCAATGATTCTTTTAATAGCGTAACATTTTGTCCTAAAAATAACTAAAGTTAAAGTAGTGGTGGGGTGAAGGGGACCATTTTTTCCCTGATAAAAGTGGTAAAATTCTCTTGTGACAGTATTTCAATGTACTTTATAACTTTAGTAAAATATAAGAAACAAACACAAATGCATTATTGAAGCCAGGAAACTTGAGGGACTGAATATGATATGTTTGATAGTTAAAGGTTTAAAGTTACAAAGGTGTTGATATAGTTACACAAGTCGTCTCACTCGTCAAAAAGATGAGATATTTTCAAGTTTGCAAATGTATTAAATCCTTGAATTATTTCTTCTTAAATTATTGTTACCAATTTTATCAATGATGAAGAAGATGTTGTTTCTGATAAAGATAACACTGATCGTGTTAGCCAATACGATAAAAAATAAACAGGAATCGGTTTAAGTATATCCATGGATAAACTTAATCTTGGTCCCAAAAAGAAACTTATTGTGCTTCCTATCGGTGGGTTTCTCGTTCACCGAGCTCATCGTCATCGGCCAAACGCCATTCCTATAATACGCCATCCGGATTTCATAACTGGATATTTTAATAGTGAGTGAACAATATTATTCACATTTTAATTTTGTTTAGTAACACGATTATATGTTATGTGTATGTACAGTTTACAAGAGGCCGTTTTGTCAAGAGTTTTTGAAGTTTGTTTTGAGAGATTTGAAGTGGGAATTTGGTCATCTGCTATAGAGTTAGTATCACAAATTATTTAAAATGTTCTTTTATTTACCTGTTATTTTGTTAGTATTTGTTAGTTTAAGTTAATTTAAGAAATAAATAAACGGATGCTTGATATAACGGATTTTTGTGTTGTTTATTGATAAAAAATATACATTTTTTAAAAAACGGCTAACTCTCATAGTCTTTAGATCGATCTGTTTCTAAATCTAGGACAATGTTTTAATGTTTTTATGAGGCTATAACTCTCAACATTATATCTTGATATCACTGAATTACTGAAAATGTATTTGTTTCTGTTGAAAGATAATAAAAAAAATGATTAATGATAAGATATAAATTAGTGAAACAAGTATTTTACCTTAAAGAACCTATTAACTAAAAGAAAATGAAACAAATATGAAAAGAATTGATTGATTGGTTACACTTCTCTTAGTTTTCTTGTAACCTTGTGGTTTTCTCCTGAACCCTCCTCAAAAGATGTACATGAACGAATAATTTATAGAACACAAAGGATTAAACGAATTTTTTTGTTCTTTTATAAATAAATAACATAAAATATTGTTCATATTTATATTATTTAACAAATAAAGATAAATGATCTTTCATGTCAAAAGATTCATGAACGATTTGTTGAATGTTTGGTTCGTTTATAGATATACTCTTATATATTATTAAAATTAATTTATGTCTTTCTTCTAGGCAAAACATAGATAAATTTCAGACCAATGTATTGGGAGAACTCAAAAAGAAGCCTTTGTTTACTTGGGTGAGTTTAAAATCACCAATAATACAAACATGACAAGTTTTCTAGTTTATTAGTCTACTACGACTATTACTATCACTACCACTAGGGCAACTTTGATGTTTTAACGACACTTGTTAGGATCAAGGCCAGTGCACGGAGACAGGTTTCATGTGTCCGGACAACAAAGAGAAACCGATATTTTTGAAAGAACTCAGGCATATATGGAAGAAAAAGTGAATTTTTTTCAAAATTGGTGTGTTTGTTAAAGTTGTTTCAAAAATGGTATGATTTTAAGAGGTATTTGAAAAATGGTGTAACCGTGGTTTGAAACCACGGTTTGGGTATTTATTTTTTAGAGTGTGTCAGATGTGAATTATACAAAACAATATTTTAAATAAAATAAGGCAAGCTGTGGTTTTAAACCACGGATTGCATAAAATATTAACCTAATACCACATATTGAGACCACAAATTTGGCTACAATCCGTGGTTTCAAACCACGGTTTGTATTATTTTAATCAAAATGTATTGTTTTATGAAATTCCATCTGACATGCTAAAATAAAAGAAGACAAACCGTGGTTTCAAACCACGGTTACACTATTTGTGAAAAGGTTCAAAAACCAATACCATTTTTGAAACAATTTATGTAAAAGAAACCATTTATGTAAAATTTTCAGAAAAAGTATATATCTGGTGCATGGCGTGATAGAAATTACTCCGCGTGTAACACATTGTTGATCTCTGATCATGTGACGGCCCTTCTGAATCCTGTATTACTCTATATCTACTATACTTTTTATTAGATACTTTAAATATAAGTTACATCTTTATATGTATGCATGTGCGCGAGTCTTTCCTATTTGATACCTTTATTGATGTTTTGTTGCAGCCAAACACTTCGATTTCTCTTGCGAATTATGACCCTGAAAACAAGGAAGATGATCTTTTAGGTCCGAATGGTGAGATGCGAGTGTTTTTGGATGGGCTTGCGGATGCTAAAGATGTTCAAAGTTATGTGAAAGATCACCCGATAGGGGATCCGGCTATAACATCTTCTCATGCTGATTGGGACTACTATTCCAATATAATTCGTTCTTTTGGCAAGAAAGAGTCCAGTGATCACTAGAACATATCTAAATCATTCCGACCAAGAGTATATGGTTCGTATTTGACTACCGCGGTGCCTTTCTTTTTGTTGTTTTTGTGTCTGTGTGTGTGTGGTTTTCTTTTGGTGTTACAAGTTCAGGTTCTGAAACTTTTGGTTTCCGTATTATCCTTGTAATTTCTTAACAAGAAACACGAGATTCTTGACCTTCTAAAGTTAACTGTACGGTTAATTGTCTAGCATTATATTTTACTTGCAAAAGATACATTGTGATTATCATCTAGGTCATAACATAGCCTAGCTAGCTTCAATCACATTATGTGACTGATTTCTGGCGAAAGATTAGGGTCATCTTGAATAATTGTCATTGGGGGTATAAAGAGATTACTAATTTTGACCAAATATAATACTTTCAATTTTTAACAGCAACAACAATTATAATGTGCGTATATTTTTAAAGGATATATATAGTTTTAAACAAATCTAGTTTTAACTATATAAAGTGATTGATATGTCAACCAACTAAACACCATAGACAAGAGTATCTATCGACTTTGTACAGTAGTATAATATTGTTATAACCTAGTATCCAACCAATGGGCACGGTAGCTCCTAATACTCAATTTTTTCTATTGTTTGTAGAAAAATATATAGATAAATGGTGAAGAAACACGGATCCACTCCCCGGGTATGGGTCCTGGATCCAATGAGTCCACAGGGTACAATACGGTAACTACTAACACGATATGAGTAAGACTTCCCAAAGTCCAGTGACCGGAACCTGCAAAACAAACACAGTGAGTCTCGTTACAGGAAGGACAAGAGGGGGGGTCTTCCTGTAACCACCCTCCGGCGTGAGAATCAGTAACGTTCGTTATGAAGAAAGTACTGAAGTAAATAGACTAAGTGTAGTCAGAATGTAGGTGAGTGAATGAATACCTCATACCATTTGACAAGGTATTTATAGTCGAAGGATGAAGGAAGATGATTGGGGCAGCTGTCCTCTTCTAGAAGATCTTTGATAACCGCCTGGGCACGTGTCCTCTTGTGATAGGTTGGGCTATACGTCTCATGTGCATGAGTATAACAACCTGGACACGTGTAGCCCAATTATAGGATTGATCGCACCCTGGCCATGTGCACGGTTATAACAACCTGACCAAGTGTCCTTTGTTCATTGGTTGATATGTCACGTATTCCCCAAGTAAGAATCATGAACCTTCTTCTAGAGAATTAATTGGTGACAGCTGTCCCGCTGGCATTGTCCTCCGGTTGTTTAGGCGGACAGATGTCCTGTCCTGCGGATGACTTTTGAGGACGCCAGGATGCTTCCGCGTGTGTTATGAGGACGTTCCTCCTCACTCGTGATATGCGGATGATTAATGTGTCCCACGGGTGGCTTATAAGAGGATTCTCTGTGACCCGCGGACGGTACTTAAGGGTATTTGGGTCTTTTTGGTACCCTACCTCTACAAGTCCCCCCAGTCCGGTGTTTCTTCCGTGTGAAGTCTTTATGCGAGTGAAATTCTGGACTTAATGTATGTTGGGGATTTTTGTCATTCGGACTTTAGGTAGAAAATATCTTCTGTTGGTAAAGATAATCATGAAAAAAGGACAAGTTGACCACTCGCAGGCGCGTGAACAGATGATGGAACGTTTTTGACGGCTGTCACTGTACCCGACTGTACAACTTTTTCTCTTTTTCGAATTTCCCGCGTGACGTGGCAATCACTGGTTGGGTGATGATGTTCTCTCTCTACTGTTTATATCCCATTGCATTAATTGCGATGGGTATAAATAGTGAGAGATATCTTCTAATTGAAGTTTTATCGTCTTTATTTCTTAACCATCTTTTTGCTTTCTTTCTGATAAAGCACTGAACTTTCTTATATCCTCTCATCAAATCTTCTATAATGTCGAACGTTCAAACTGAGGTTGACGAGATAGAAGTTTCATGGGACTATTCAGAGTATGAAAAGTTGTTGGAGACGTACGGTATTCAACCTGAATGGGGACCGGAATTTCCATCTCCGGGTTCTATAGCCAGTTTTCCACCACCTGGGAAGATGGCTTTGTATGCTGATTATTTTGCTTATGGGAATTTTCGTTTACCCATAACAAAATTTTTTGAGAGATTTCTGACTGCTTATGGGATCTATTTATCCCAATTGCACCCGCGTGCTATGATGCGAATTCGTCATTATGAATTTGTATGTATAGCACGTGATACGGTTCCCCACATAGATCGATTCCCATTTTTTACCGTCTTACTAACCGTAATGGTTGGTATACGTGTCAAGGGTTTTCCGACCGAAGTCTTGGGTATGAAGGTGAAAAGTTGCCTACAAACTGGCGTAGCAAATTCTTCTGGATATCTGAGGATGTGGTGCCACTGTCCATGGTTCGTCGTCCTGTGAATTCCGCCCTTCTGGAGGTTATCACTGATGCTTATGAGGATCAAGTATGGTATCGTGTTCTTACCATGGAACCCTCACCCATGCGTGCGTTGCCGGAGGAAGCTTTAGTGTGGGCAGGCATGAGCCGGTTGTGGCCAACGGAGTTTATGGAGCCCATTTTTGTAGATCTGAATGAGCGTAAGTTGCCTTTTATTGCCTTTTCATTTTTGTGAATACTTTTATGATCAAGTTTCTATCTTTTTCAGGTTGGAGTTCCATGTTTAACGTTCTTTTTGGGAATCGGGGTTGTGTCCGCAAGAGTATCCGCGAGGCGGGGGACCGACCTATACTTGAGAAAACCAAGTCCCAATTTTTGTTTCCGAAGAAGGTTCGAGCTGAACCTGTGACTTCCGATGCCACCTTTGAAACAGGTGCGTATGTTCTAAACCCTTTTCCCCTTACTACCATTACTTACGACGGAACGCTTGCCATCCTATCATCAAGTGATGATGATGGGGATGTTTCTCAGTCTTCCGCTTCGGAAGAAGAAAGAGACTCTGATGAGGGTGCTTCTGAATTTTCCTTTGTCTCGTCTTTATTAGTAGAACTGGAGAAAAAGAGAGCTTTCTTAGCTTCTCAGACAGGTCGAACAGGTATGAAGGCTGCGGATGCTGAGGTGAGACCATCAAAGAAAAAACGAAAAATTCACCGTCCCAAGAAGCCGCAGTACAGCCTTGTTGAGCGTATTGACATTGTTGAAGGTACGTGTCATCTTTAAATACTGTGTTCTTGTATGAGTGTTTGGCTAAGTACGACTTTGGTATGTAGATCCACTGATCTTTGGTGAGGATACGTCTGAGAAGCTATCTACCCCAACTCCTTATACTGAAAAACCATCATCTCCTTCTCCAAGGGAAAATGATGAGATTAAGTTGTCTACTCCGCCAAGTGACCTTAATATAGAGGGTCAGTCGACCCTTTCTCCAACTGAGACTATTGTGGAAGATAGGGTGTCGACCCCGCCAGCTGATACTTCAACGGAGGGAGCTAATATTTAGTCTGAAACTGATACTCGTTTTGACTATCTTTTTCAGGCTAGAGGTGGTACTGCTGATCAGCAGAACAATCCTGCTGTGAATGAAGAAAATGTTAGGAATGTGGAGTCTCCTCCTCCACAACAATCTTTTTCTGCCCCAGCTCGCCTTAAACCTTCGGGTTCTCGGTACTACGGGGATACGGGCCTAGGTGACAATCATGAACTGTTTGTTCCTCCATGGAATATTACCAATGGGTCCCGATTTTCTTATCCTAGGACCTGTATGGACTTTGTTGAGCATTGTACGCCTCCTGCCGATATGACGTATCAATATGACCTTTCCCGCCATGACCTTCATATGAATGTTGCTTATCATCTGGCTAATGCCTTAGCCGGTAGCCAGGAGGTCTTAAGTGAGTGGCGTACTCTAGGCGGGAAGGTAGGGGAAGCTCGCCGGGCGGCCGAGGTTGCCAAGAAAGAAGCTGAGGAGCATCGTATTGCTGCCCAGACCGCTAAATGGAAACAATCTGACGTGGAAATTGCTCTTAAGAGTGAGAAAGATCGCAACGCTGAGGCTGCTCGCCGATGGAAGGAAGCGTGTGAAAAGCAAAATTCTGTTCTTGAAGCTGCTCGAGCTAAGGCTCAGGGGGAAAGAGACGAGTTGACTCGTGCTCAAGAAGCTAACTCTTCATTAGAGAATCAAGTAGCCCTTCAAGGTGCACGGATTCACGATCTTGAAGCGGAGCTAAAGTTGCAGAAGGAGCGGGCCGAACTTAAGGATCAAAGTGCTACTGAAATCCAGGCTGCCTATGAATCTCTCCTTCAAGCTCATGAGGAAGCTACTGCGGAAACAAGGAGTTCCGAGCGCGTGCAGAACAAGATCGTCAATGGTTCCTTACTTGGGGAGTTGACGCTGTAAGTTATGCTTTATCACTTGTTTTACTCTCACCATTTGATACTGGGAACTCATGCTTTTGTCTCAACAGGTTGTCCGCCATATCAAAGGAAGTAAGGAGCTAAATGACAGTTTTGCCAATGTGATGGCTGCTTCTTCATCACTTGGGCGTGTTACGGGTTTCCATGAAGGAGTGAACTACGCGCGAGGTAACCGCACATTTAAAGATCATCCGCTCTATGGCGTAAACGTCAAACAAGATCGTGTTAATCGGGTTAAGGAGCATGACACTTTAGTCTTTCCTCTACAAGATGTGCTTCCGGAATTTGCTTCCGCATATGACGGCGTACAACTTTTGAAGACCTATCTTGGGGAAGACTCTGAGGATGACTCTTCGGAAGACACGTCATTGAAGGCTCCGGAAGGCCCATCGGCTTCAAACCCTTAGGATAAGCTTAGATGTTTTGTATCTTGTAATTTTTTCTTTTCCTTCTTGTAATTATTTTTGGATAATTAATGAGGACGGTTTCTTTTGTCATTTGTGGATATTTTATCTGTCTGGTGGAAATATCTTTAGAAAATACTTTTAATATTTTACATCTCTCTTTTGAGTGTTTGAAAGTTTTGGATAACTATGTTGACGTGGCGGAGAGAGAAAATTCTTGAGGGCAACTGACAAGACATGTATGACGTCGTTTAACAGCCTTTTTGCACTATCTTGAATTTCCCGCCTGACGTGTCAGCCATCCGGTGGTCCGCGGTTTCTCTCTCCTCTGTCATTTTATGGATCGCATTAATTGCGATGAGTATAAATACAACCCTTGCGATCTCCATTTAAACTTTATCACTTTCAGATTTCTTCTAAACATTCGAGACTTTTCACTCTTCTCTGAGATTTCTTCCTCCTCCGAGGTTTTCTTAATCTTTTTAAAATTGAAATGGCTAAAGAAAAGAAAGGTACTCCTACTATCAACGAGGTTGAAGTCTGCCTTAAAGAAGAGGATTATAATGACGTTGTTAATGTGTACGGACTAACGACGGAGTGGGAACCGGAGCGGCCTGTTAGTGGTTCTATCGCCACTAATCCTCCTCCGAAGAAGATGGCTGTCTATGTGGACCATTTTACCACGGGAAACTTCTGGATTCAGATTACCAAATTTGTCCAATCGGTCTTAACAACTTATGGGATTCATCTTTCCCAGATCCATCCCTTGACACTTCGAATTCTGTTGCCAGACTTGCAGCCTTGAACTGACTGTTGGCATGTTCGTCGTTTTTTATAAGATGACCTTCCGTGACGGATGGTACAGCTTTGCGTCTGTGGAAAAGAGGGTTATAGGCACGGAATGGCTCCGTAGCCTCCATGGCTGGAAACCCAAATTTTTCTGGATTCGGGAGGATGTCATTCCTTTCGCGATGCATAACCGAAAGGCGAAAGAGGTTATGCCTGTGGTTGCGGCCTCCGCTCATGAAGATCAGTCATGGTACCAAATGCTGATCTCCACACCAACTCCCATGCGCCCAATCCACGAAGGAGCGATGGTGTGTGCAAAGATGAGCCGCCTATAGCCGTTTCCAAATCTGGAACCGTACTACGAGGAGACCAACAAGAGTAAGTTTTTTGTTATCTCTGTTTTGTCATCAAGTATTTTCTAACTTGTTTTCTTGCTTTGCGTAGGTGAAGGTTCCGCCTTTAGCACTTTGTTGGATCGCGAGGGAGGAATGATGGTGCGCCGTCCAATCGATAAAAGGGATGCGTCCTTTCTTGAGCGCACCCGTTCTAATTTTGTGTTTCCTACAGCTTTCCGCCCGGAACCCAAAGTTTCCGAGGCGATGTATGCCAAAGGTGAGGCATATGTTAAAGATTGCATCCAGAAAGGTGAGGGCATTTTGAAACCCAAACCTGTGACTGCTAGTACTTCTAGCGGAGTGATTGTGCTCTTCTCGTCTAGCGAGGAGTCATCACTTTGCGGAGAAGTATGTTCAATTGATGTTAACAAAGTTATGGGCTCAGCTGCAGGTCTCACCCGTCAACGAGCTGCGTCCCACCAGACATGTAACACCCCGACCGAAGGCGGATTATACATCGGGGCGCCACATATTGCTTCATTACTCGCGACACTATTGGTGTCAATATTTATTAATACACATTTTATCGCGCACGCGCAGCGGGGACAAAGATAACATGAATCAACATAAATCAATATATTATAAAGCATAATATTCGAACAACAATAACATGTCTTGATACATTTTAATCTAGGTCCAAAATAAAAGAACTTCCTACGTGTCCACAAGCTTCAAAGCAGCTACAGCAAACCTGAACATGTGTTAAAATAAACGTCAAACACTTGCGTGTTGGTGAGAAATCAAGTTTAAATACAATACATAGATAATCATAAATCCGCGCGCAACATGTGTATATCTGATGTTTAACAAGGGTGTAATCAGATTGTGATCAAGCCTAAGATAGATAGATCATAGCTCATAGTTCAATCCGTGCTCCCAATTGAGCACAAAAACGAGAAAACATACTGTGCAAGTGTAAACAAAGAAAACCGTAAACGATAGGTCTCCCGTGTTCATCCAATGGTACCATGAAAACTTCGGAATAGGCCGAACAAAGCGGTTAATGATACACACATACAAATAAACAGCCAAGTAAACGTCCTCAACACATGGGATACTGCGCGACTAAAGTTCATAAACAGTTTAAGACTCAAGTTTTGTATGAACACATGAACATCCCAAAGCATTTAAAATAAAAAGGGATTAGATACGAGATAACTCACTTGATAAAGATGCGATGATAGATAAAGCAAGAACCAAACAAGCAAGTTAACCTATAAGTAAAGATTACGGTTTCAACGATCGGTTTTAAGTCTAGATTATAAGTTAGCATAAATAATAAGTAAATTAATATTTATATTAAAAAGTTACCGGAAGACAGGGCAGAACAGGGGAGGAAGACGAAGGCAAGAGAGGAGGGAGGCGGCTGAAGAACAACGGCAGAGAGCAAAAGGGAGGAAGAGATAATAAGTGTAGTGTGTGAAGTGTTAAGAAAATAGTATTATATTTATAGGCAAACCCTAGGGGACATAAACCCTAGAAAAGATTTCCAAAAGTAAAAGAAAAGATATCAACAGTAAAAAGATTCCCAAAAGCAAGATCTCAAAAGATATGGCAGCAGGAAAAGGGGAAAAGCAAAAGGGAAAGCTGTCAGGGAACAGTAAAAAGCATGGGCGGTTCAGGTAAAGGTACTGGATAAAGCATGGAAAAGCAGATCTCAAAAGATAATGTCAGTCACTTTTTCTACCAACCAATGGGGTTGGTGCGCATGCTGCGCCGAAAGTAACTATTCAGACATAAGATAGGTTAGGTCAAAAGCACAGAAGATAAGACACTTCAAAAGCATACAAGCTGGATAAAACAGAGGACTTAAAGGTCTAGCGCGAGAAGGCTGAGTGCGCGAGCGCGAAGGCTGGCACAACAATCCTTAGCGCGCTGCGGGAAGAATCACAAATCCTTAGCGCACTGCGAGAAGAATCACAAATCCTTAACGCACTGCGAGAAGAATCACAAATCCTTAGCGCACCGCGGGAAGAACATACATTCTTAGCGCGCTGCGAGAAGAGTTCTCTTCACGCATCGCTGGAACAAGATGTCTTCACGCAGGCTTCCTTGTAAGGAGTCTAGCGCGTGGAGCTGCAGACATCCTTAGGCGGGAAGAACCAAAGGACAAGCAAAGAAGAGAGGGTTCAAGGCTTAAGGGTTAAGCAGGAGGGCGGGACGGCGACAAGACAAAGAGGCGGGACGACAAGAAAGACAAAGAGGCGGGACGACAAGAAAGGAAGGCGGGACGGCGGAAAGAAAGGGGAAGAGAAAGGGGCGGGAATGAACAAATAAAAATAAATATATTTAATTTTAATTAAAAAGTTAAATTTACAAAGATTAATAATAAACTTTAAATCATAAAAAGAAACGGGTACCTGGGTCGGGTCGGATTCGGGCAGTTGTCACAGTCTCCCCTACTTTAAGAAATTTCGTCCCGAAATTTAACTCGAAGTAGGATGCGCAGAGAAAAGGTACGGGTACTTGATCTTCATCTGATCTTCCCTTTCCCAAGTGAACTCGGCTCCGCGCTTGGACTGCCAACGAACTTTAACAATAGGGATGCGACTGCGCTTGGTCTTCACCTCGCGATCCATAATCTCAACAGGCTTCTCAACGAAATGCATAGATTCATCAACTTGAACTTCATCAAGTGGAATGTGAAGGTTCTCGTCAGCTAAACACTTCTTGAGATTGGATACATGGAACGTTGGATGCACATTACTGAGCGCGGGCGGCAGGTCAAGTCTGTAGGCAACTTTTCCCACACGCGCGAGAATCTTGAATGGACCAACATAACGAGGAGCAAGCTTACCTTTCTTCCCAAAGCGGACAACACCCTTCCAGGGCGACACTTTGAGGAGAACAAGATCACCAACTTGAAATTCGAGAGGCTTCCGCCTACGATCTGCGTAACTCTTCTGTCGGCTTCTGGCAGTCAGCAGTTGATCACGGATCTTGGCGATTTTATCGGTTGTCTCTTGAACAAGTTCAGGTCCTGTGATTTGAGCTTCACCCACTTCGCTCCAACAAATCGGGGAGCGGCATTTACGACCGTAAAGTGCTTCAAATGGGGCCATACCGATACTGGAATGATAGCTGTTATTATAAGAGAACTCAATCAAAGGCAGGTGTGAATCCCAATTACCTCCAAAATCAAGAACACAAGATCGGAGCATATCCTCAAGAGTTTGAATAGTTCGCTCAGACTGACCGTCAGTCTGAGGATGATATGCCGTACTCATGTCCAAGCGAGTTCCTAGCGCAGATTGGAGAGATTTCCAAAAGCGAGATATAAAACGGCCATCGCGATCGGATATGATGCTCAAAGGAGTACCATGGCGGCAGACAATTTCCTTGACATAAAGCTGCGCGAGTTGCTCAACACGGTAGTTTTCACGAATGGGCAGAAAGTGAGCAGACTTAGTCAAACGATCCACTATTACCCAAATGCTATCATGTTTGCTTGCTGTCAAAGGTAACTTGGTAATAAAGTCCATTGCTATACCTTCCCACTTCCACGTAGGAATTTCTGGTTGTTCGAGCAAACCAGATGGGCGTTGGTGTTCAGCTTTCACTTTAGAACAAGTCAGGCATTTAGCTACGAACACAGCAATATCCTTTTTCATACCGGGCCACCAATAAGTTATGCGCAAATCCTTGTACATCTTATCAGTGCCAGGATGAATAGAATACCGAGATTTGTGCGCTTCACACAGGATATCAGCGCGAAGATTCTCATCACAAGGGATCCAGATGCGATTGAGATAGCAAAGAATTCCACTCAGATTAGGGACAAAATGCGCTTCCGCGCCACACGCTAACTCGGCGCAAAGGTTGCCATTGCTGATGGATGCGCGCTGCGAGTCGAGAATGCGCGATTCAAGATCGTTTAGGATCGGCGCGAAATGAAGCTGGGTGCGCGGCAAGATACAGTTAAGTTGGCAGGGTTTTCGGCTGAGCGCATCGGCTACCACATTAGCCTTACCAGGATGATACCGGATCTCACAATCGTAATCGCTGATGAGTTCGTTCCATCGGCGTTGTCTCATGTTAAGTTCCTTTTTATCAAAGATATGCTGAAGGCTTTTATGGTCAGTGTAAAGGATACACTTAGTACCATAAAGGTAGTGTCTCCAGATCTTCAAGGCAAAAACAACTGCACCAAGTTCGAGGTCGTGAGTTGTATAATTCTTTTCGTGAACCTTAAGTTGCCTTGATGCGTAAGCGATAACCTTGCCTCGTTGCATAAGAACACAACCGAGACCTTGGTTGGATGCATCGCAATACACGACAAAATCATCATTACCCTCAGGTAGCGCAAGAACAGGAGCTTCACACAACAAACGCTTGAGCGTCAAAAAGGCTTCTTCTTGCTTCGAGCCCCAAATATACGGTTTACCTTTGTGCGTTAGAGCTGTTAAAGGCAAAGCGATCTTCGAGAAGTTCGAAATGAAGCGCCGGTAATAACCAGCTAAGCCCAGAAAGGAACGGATCTCAGAAGGAGAGGATGGCGTAATCCAGTTCTTGATTGCTTCAATCTTGGATGGGTCGACATGAATACCCATCTTGTTTACAACATGACCAAGAAACTGTACTTCATCAGACCAGAATTCACACTTGGAAAGCTTAGCATAGAGTTGCTCGGTTCTAAGCTTTTGCAATACCAATCGGAGATGTTGCTCATGCTCGGCCTTGGTCTTAGAATACACCAGAACATCATCGATAAACACGATCACGAATTTATCCAAGAAAGGCCTACACACCCGATTCATTAGATCCATGAAAACGGCGGGTGCGTTGGTTAGACCGAAGGACATGACCAAGAATTCAAAATGGCCATAACGAGTACGAAAAGCAGTCTTCGGGACATCCTCATCACGAACACGCAACTGGTGATAGCCAGAACGGAGATCGATCTTGGAGAAACAAGAGGCACCTTGGAGTTGATCAAAGAGATCGTCAATACGCGGTAAGGGATACCGGTTTTTAATGGTGAGTTTGTTCAACTCGCGGTAATCAATACACATGCGAAACGATCCATCTTTCTTTTTAACGAACAACACCGGAGCACCCCAGGGAGAAGAGCTAGGGCGAATGAATCCTTTAGCGGTCAACTCTTGAAGTTGGCTTGCCAATTCTTGCATCTCAGCGGGCGCAAGACGGTAAGGAGATTTAGCTACGGGGGAAGCACCAGGGACAAGATCAATACGGAACTCGACTTCACGAGCGGGAGGGATACCAGGAAGATCATCAGGAAAAACTTCAGGGAAATCACGCACAACAGGGATATCGCGAAGCTTCTTCTCTTCAGCAGGTTTAACCACATGGGCTAAAAATGCAACACATTTCTTCCGCATGAGTCTCCGGGCTTCAGCGCAAGACATAAGCTTCAGACCGCGGGAGGGTTTCTCGCCAAAAATATGAAGATCACCATCTTCACGAGGAATGCGAATCAACTTCTTGGCGCAAATAACTTCGGCGCGATTATGCGAGAGCCAATCCATACCAATGATAACATCAAAACTTCCAAGAGGCATAGGAATAAGGTCAATCAGAAAATCGTTTTCGTTAAGGTTCAGCGTGCAATCTTTAATCACAGCGTTTATTAAAATAGTTTCTCCATTAGCCAATTCAACTGAAAAATTTTCTTTTAAATCGCTGCGCGGTCGCGCAAGCTTCTGCTCAAACGCGCGAGAAATAAAACTTCTATCGGCGCCAGTATCAAAAAGTACAGATGCATAGCGTCCGTTAAGTAAAAATGTACCATTAACTACGTCATTATTCGCTTGCGCTTGGTGCGCTGTTATGTTAAAGGCTCGGCCTCGCGCCACTTGGTTCGAAATTTGGTTCACCGGATTCGCTTGAGTAATCTGGACTTGTAGCCTCGGGCACGCGTTCCGGAAATGACTGGGATCACCGCAGTTATAGCACGACCTGGGTCGTGGATTCTGGTAAGTTGGTTGTGGGTTATGCGGGTAGGCTGGTGGTGTTTGCACAATTGGGTTGGCTGAAGGGACTCTACAGTACTCAGTAGTGTGACCAGCGCGGCCACATCGGTTACATTGTCGACACGGGGTTTGAGGTGGGTGATGAAGTCTACAGGTTGGGCAGAAGGGTTGGTTTCCTGTGTAAGGTTTCTTAGTTGGCGGGGCAGGAAGTGCTGGAGTGGTTAAGGCATAGTTGTGGACTGCAGGAGGTGCTGGGTAGGTTGACAGTGGGTTAGGCGCGTAAACTGGGGGTTGATAAATGGGTTGCTGGACAATGGGAGGGTTGGTAAGCGCATAGGCTCTGCGCTTGCGTTTGGGGTTATTATGGTGTGAGGGTTCTGGTTTGGTTTCTGATGGTTCAGGGACAGTCTTGGTGGGTTTGGTCTTCTCAGCTCCCCGCAGGAACAGGGTTCCTGCTCTGACATGGTTGTCGCTGAGCACAGCGGCCAACTCGATGGCGTCAGAGAGGGTTGCTGGGTTTCTGGCCCATACGGAGTCTTGAATTTCCATGGGGAGACCCCCAAGGAACTTCTCGATGGCTCGGCGGGTAGGGGTAACAAGGTGAGGGACCAGTAAGCTTAGCTCGTGGAAGCGCGTCGCGTACTCGCGCGCTTCACCGCTGTACTGCTTCAAGTTCCAGAATTCTTCCTCCAGGCGCTTTACTTCGTTGGGAGGGCAGAATTCTCGCATCAGGAGATCCTTAAATTCTTCCCAGAGCATGCTAGAAGCAGCTTCTGCGCCACGCGCATGAGCTACTCCATTCCACCACGTAAGCGCCCTAGATTCCAGGACACTTGAGGCATATAGGGTTCGTCTGTCTGAAGGGCATTGGGTATGGAGGAAAGTGTTTTCAATCTTCTCGAGCCACTGGAGCATCACGGTGGCTCCTTCGAGACCTGTGAACTTTGGAGGTTTACCCGCATGAAAGGATTTAATGTTGTATCCGGAGGTGTTGGAATTGTTTTGGTTTAAGGCTTGGGCTATTGCGGCGGCCATTTCCTGGGAACGTTGCTGCATACGCCTGCGCGATGCTTCTCTCTGGCGATAGCGAGCTGATAGTGGAGGCATTCTATAAAAGTTTTAGTTTTAGTTAATAACTTGGTTTCAGCGCAAAGTATAACCTTATAAAACTTGTTTCGCGAAGTTACATGCTATCAAATGCTGAAGTAAAACATGAATTTAAATGCAAACTTAATACAGATAACGAATTCGAATTGGGAATCGACAATTCATGTATCACCATGACTTTCCGAATTCTCGATTTAAAATATACGAGTAAATAAGTATTGGAGATTGACGATTCATGTATCACCATGACTTTTCAATCTTCAATATAAAACATACAAGAAATAAGCATTGGAGATTGACAATTCATGTATCACCATGACTTTTCAATCTTCAATTTAAAAACATAAAGTAAATGGGAATTGAAAGTCAACTATTCATGTATCACCATGACTTTTCGGATTTTCAATTCCAACAAACGAATAAAAATCGAAAGATCGCGAAATAAAACATAAAACCACACGCTGCGTAAGCGCCAGCATACATAATAAATAACGAGTAATTAGCAATAAGCGCTGCGAACATGAGATTTCTCTCATGCGCGAGAGGGGACTCTTAGGTTTTCTAGGTCGTTACGTCTAACCACCTATCCTAAAGTCAACGAGCTCTGATACCAATCTGTAACACCCCGACCGAAGGCGGATTATACATCGGGGCGCCACATATTGCTTCATTACTCGCGACACTATTGGTGTCAATATTTATTAATACACATTTTATCGCGCACGCGCAGCGGGGACAAAGATAACATGAATCAACATAAATCAATATATTATAAAGCATAATATTCGAACAACAATAACATGTCTTGATACATTTTAATCTAGGTCCAAAATAAAAGAACTTCCTACGTGTCCACAAGCTTCAAAGCAGCTACAGCAAACCTGAACATGTGTTAAAATAAACGTCAAACACTTGCGTGTTGGTGAGAAATCAAGTTTAAATACAATACATAGATAATCATAAATCCGCGCGCAACATGTGTATATCTGATGTTTAACAAGGGTGTAATCAGATTGTGATCAAGCCTAAGATAGATAGATCATAGCTCATAGTTCAATCCGTGCTCCCAATTGAGCACAAAAACGAGAAAACATACTGTGCAAGTGTAAACAAAGAAAACCGTAAACGATAGGTCTCCCGTGTTCATCCAATGGTACCATGAAAACTTCGGAATAGGCCGAACAAAGCGGTTAATGATACACACATACAAATAAACAGCCAAGTAAACGTCCTCAACACATGGGATACTGCGCGACTAAAGTTCATAAACAGTTTAAGACTCAAGTTTTGTATGAACACATGAACATCCCAAAGCATTTAAAATAAAAAGGGATTAGATACGAGATAACTCACTTGATAAAGATGCGATGATAGATAAAGCAAGAACCAAACAAGCAAGTTAACCTATAAGTAAAGATTACGGTTTCAACGATCGGTTTTAAGTCTAGATTATAAGTTAGCATAAATAATAAGTAAATTAATATTTATATTAAAAAGTTACCGGAAGACAGGGCAGAACAGGGGAGGAAGACGAAGGCAAGAGAGGAGGGAGGCGGCTGAAGAACAACGGCAGAGAGCAAAAGGGAGGAAGAGATAATAAGTGTAGTGTGTGAAGTGTTAAGAAAATAGTATTATATTTATAGGCAAACCCTAGGGGACATAAACCCTAGAAAAGATTTCCAAAAGTAAAAGAAAAGATATCAACAGTAAAAAGATTCCCAAAAGCAAGATCTCAAAAGATATGGCAGCAGGAAAAGGGGAAAAGCAAAAGGGAAAGCTGTCAGGGAACAGTAAAAAGCATGGGCGGTTCAGGTAAAGGTACTGGATAAAGCATGGAAAAGCAGATCTCAAAAGATAATGTCAGTCACTTTTTCTACCAACCAATGGGGTTGGTGCGCATGCTGCGCCGAAAGTAACTATTCAGACATAAGATAGGTTAGGTCAAAAGCACAGAAGATAAGACACTTCAAAAGCATACAAGCTGGATAAAACAGAGGACTTAAAGGTCTAGCGCGAGAAGGCTGAGTGCGCGAGCGCGAAGGCTGGCACAACAATCCTTAGCGCGCTGCGGGAAGAATCACAAATCCTTAGCGCACTGCGAGAAGAATCACAAATCCTTAACGCACTGCGAGAAGAATCACAAATCCTTAGCGCACCGCGGGAAGAACATACATTCTTAGCGCGCTGCGAGAAGAGTTCTCTTCACGCATCGCAGGAACAAGATGTCTTCACGCAGGCTTCCTTGTAAGGAGTCTAGCGCGTGGAGCTGCAGACATCCTTAGGCGGGAAGAACCAAAGGACAAGCAAAGAAGAGAGGGTTCAAGGCTTAAGGGTTAAGCAGGAGGGCGGGACGGCGACAAGACAAAGAGGCGGGACGACAAGAAAGACAAAGAGGCGGGACGACAAGAAAGGAAGGCGGGACGGCGGAAAGAAAGGGGAAGAGAAAGGGGCGGGAATGAACAAATAAAAATAAATATATTTAATTTTAATTAAAAAGTTAAATTTACAAAGATTAATAATAAACTTTAAATCATAAAAAGAAACGGGTACCTGGGTCGGGTCGGATTCGGGCAGTTGTCACAAGACAGTGGATCAAGACGATGCTACCACTGTAGCAGAAGGTAAGAGGCATGTTTCTGAGGATGTCACTGCTGAGAGTGATCGTCCGGTCGTTGACGCGGGCGCCTACAAAGTGGCGGGCAAGCGCAAGGTTAATCCGGTAAAGGTTGTCTCCAAGAAGGAAAAATCTAAGAAGACAAATCCTTCCGCCTTGGAAGCCCGGTTGGAACAACTTGATGCAGAAGACTCATCGTTATGTACGCAAAGTCCACCTTATTTTTTTATCTGTTTTGAATTGGAATGTTTCTAACCCATTGTTAATGCATTTCAGTGGGCCTGGATAACCTTTCTGAAGGTGTTTCCGGTTTGAAAGATTCACATGTTCGTCCGCCACCACCATTTCATAATACTGTCAAGGACCCGGTTATTGTGGCGGATGATTCCCCCTTGAATACGAAGGGGGTTGACGACACTAAGCATGCTAGGGAGTCGCCTCCTCATAATGTTTACCACTTCAGGGATCAAGGGGGTGTGAGCACATTTCCTTACGCTTCTCAAACTTCTCCCACTCCTGAGGAGGAAGACTCTACCCCGCATCAACTTAATTGGTCTTTACGTCGGGATTCGACATTCCGTGACGTGGACACATGTTTTGAATTTCTGCGGGAGAGTCTTCCGCATGGTGAAAAGGAGAGACGTCGCCTTAGTATCCGCCAAGAATTGCTGAACTCCCATTCTTATTACTTGGTGAATACTATGTCCACTACCCATTAAATAACCAGGGACTGGTTAGCGATGAATGAGCAATGGGACGAACTGGCGGCCTCTGCTTCCGATGCCAAAGATGAAGCCCTTAAGGCTATCAACGAAGCTAGGGAGATATAGCCAAAGATGAAGCCCTTAAGGCTCATTTCTTAAATGATTCTTTACGAGTTCGTTGATGATATAGGCAAAGAAGAAGAAGAGTTACAACTCATAACATAAGGTTTTCTAAACTCAAATGATTTGAATAATGCTATAACTTATAACCAAGCAACATCAAATTCTGAAACTCTACCCACTATCGCCAGCGCGATAAGCGAATTATGTATAAAGATCATACAAACCCATAATGAATGTTTTAAACAACGATTTTCAATACGTTTTGCAAAAACACACAAATTCAAAACTTTAGTAAATAAGGATCAAGCACTCATATTTATATTTATAAAGAACAATCATGGCTAAGAATTTCAAAAGCATAAACACACAATTTGGTTAGAATCTCGATTATGCAACACACACACACAAATTTAGAAATTGTCTTCTAACTTAATCTGGTTATAATTGTGTAGAATGCCATAATGGAAATGTCAAGGGCCAATACTGGACAAACTATTATGAAAACCAGTCGCTAGGGTTACGCATGGTTCGGTTTTGAGCTAAACCCGAACCAAAAGCCGAAATGTCGGTTTTTATGTTACTAAAAGCCGTTAGATTTTGTTAAATAATAATGAATTGATTATTATACATTTGGGCTAAATTATCTAGGTTAAACTCTATATTAAACTATTATAAATTACTTAAAATTGAAAAAAAAGATAATAATAAAAGTCTGTAAGTTCGGTTTGGTTCGGTTACTTTGGTTTTAGTTACACGCAAAACCAAACCGAACGTGAAAGTTCACGTTTTACGAAAACATAAAACCAAACCTTTGGTTTTTGTATCGGTTCATTTATTTCAGTTTGGTTTCTTCCGTTTCAGATCGGTTTTTACGGTTTCATACACACATCAACAAGTTAGGTGCAATGGAAGCTAGAAAAGTAGAGGGACTGTATATGACCTATCAATAGTTGAGGGTTAAATTTAAAAAAAAAGTGCTAACTAAAACTCACAAGTCATGAAGTCATCTCTCTCATCAAACACATGAAATATTTTATAATCATATAAATCAGAGTTTATTATAAGTCGTTTATTGTTACCAAATAATATTATTTATTATTAATGATGAAGAAGAAGAGTGTTGGTTCTGATAATGAAAAAGAAGCAGGAATGGATGATATAAGTATAGAATCCATGGATAAGCTTAACCTTGGTCCCCAAAAGAAGCTTCTTGTGCTTCCAATGGGTGGGTTTCTAGTTCACCGAGCTCATCGTCGCCGCCCAAACACCATTCCTAAAAACCGGCTGCCGGATTTCTCTTCTGGGAATTTTATGAGTCAGTAAACACTAAACAAAACAATATTATTATTATTATTATTATTTGCTTTTCAATGTGGGATTTTTATGTAAACTGTGTCGGGTTTATTTGTGTCGTGTTCGGGTCAACCCACTTTATATCGTGTTGTGTTCGGCTCGTTTTAAAATCAAGCTGAAAATTTGAACTTAAGCTTGGCTCGGTTTAGCTCATTTTTTTTTATTAAATAAATTTCAACTAGATACAAAATAAGTTCATAACTAGTTCAAACGAATACAAAATGCATAACGAGTTCAATTGAATACAAAATAAGTTAAAAATAATACATAATCGTATAAAACTGATTACAGAATAAGATCATTAGTGTATCCGAATCTATTAGTGAAGAAAAACTTGTTAGTACAACTACATAGGCCTGAATTATGATTGCTAGAAATGTGTATTTAACAATTTAAACGATTAATTACTGCGATTCATGTAAAACCTTTTAGTAATTTGTGTAACTTTAATTGTATTAGTGTATTTCTCTCATTCCCAATTAACAAACTTGAGTTTATGTATTTAGCTTGATGTTAGAATAGGCTATTAGGAAGAAGAATTGTTAAGAACTAATAATTAGAATATCTAACTTTAAAATTTTACTACTTTTCATCTCTAAAATCAAAATATTAATTTCTGTAAAAACTTTTAAATGGGTTAACGGGTCAACCAATCTTTTTTAAATGCTGTGTTCGGGTTGACCCACTTTTTAAACGTGTCATGTTTGTGTTGACCTGTTTAAGAAAAAGGGTCGTGTCAGCCCAACCAAAACCTGTTTTTTTTTCCGTTTCATGTCAGGAATTGCCGGTCCTATTTTTATATTTCTGTTCACTAACGTGTTATAATATATGTGTATTTACAGTTTACAAGAGACCATTCTGTGAAGAGTTTTTGAAGTTTTGTTTTGAGAGATTTGAAGTTGGGATTTGGTCATCTGCTATGGAGTTGGTATCACAAAATATCTGAATTTTTTTTATTTACTTGTCATTTTGTTAGTATTTGTTCGTTTAAGTTCAACTGATAAAAATAAATAAACGGGTAATAAAAACAAACTGTTTTTTTGTGTTGTTTGTTAAGAAAATAAACGAACAAAGGAATGGATATTATTTTCATAAAATAGCTTATTATAAAGCTAAAATAAACATAATATTCTTTTTCTTATATAATTGTTTATGTTGTTTTTTTGGTTGTTTAATGTACTTTAAAAATTATTTATCTACGTAAACAAGCATACATGAACGGATATTTTAGGAACACGAATGATTAAATACTAACTTTTTTATGTTCGTTTATTTAACTAAATAAAATTGTTCATGTTTATTTGTTTGACAAATAAAAAATAAAGAATTTGCCCGCCAATGGTTCACAGATGGTTTGTTGGATGTTTGGTTCGTTTATATATAATCATAATTATTTTTATCTATTATTAAAATTAGTTTATGTGTTTTTTTCAGGCATAACATAGGTGAGGTTCTCACCAATGTGATGGGAGAACTCAAAAGCAAGCTTTTGTTTACATGGGTGAGTTTAAATCACTTGGATTACAAATCTGACCAATTTTCTTGTTTTCTGTCTTTTATGATCTTTTACGACGATGTTGATGTTTTCACGACTTGTTAGGATCAAGGCCAATGCACGGAGACAGGTTTCATGTGTTCGGACAACAACAAGAAGCCGGTATTCTTGAAAGAACTTAAGCATATATGGCAGTGAAGAAACACTAATTGACCCCGGGCAGATTACGGATAATCTGGGGGTTAAATAGATGTTTCCCACGAGGGGTTATGTCCGGCAAAGATGGTTCTTCTGGTGACCTGCAAAACAGACACCGTGAGCTGGTCACTGAGAAGGGGGGGTACCTCCTTGTGACCACCCTCCGGCGTGAGAATCAGACTAGATTGCTCTTGAATATAAGTGTATATTAAGAGATTGCTAGAGAAGATAAGATGTGATAAGGTAATGTAATGTGTCCATACAATTCCAAGGTGTTGGAGTATTTATAGCCGAAGGTAGGTTTCCAAGAAGGTACAGCCGGCTGAATAGTATTCCTGTTCTGCCAACTGTGGGCTACGCACATGCCATGCTGGCAGTTGATGGGTAGGCAGCGGCTGATAGGGACCAGGCCGGCTGTGTACCATTCCTTTTCCACCAACTGCAGGCTATGCACGTGCTACGACAGGTTGGTGAGTAAGCAGCGGCTAATAGTGACAGGGGTTGGTGAGTAGGCAGCGGCTGATAGTGACCAGGCCGGCTGTGTACTATTCCTTTGTCACAGTGAGCTGTCGCTGCTTTGGTCAGACCTTTTGTCCATACCTCGTCAGGTACAGTACAAAAGGTCCTCCAGTAGCGTACGGACTGGCTCATTTGGGCGGGAGTATTCCCGGCTTTGGGCGGGAGTGTTCCCGGCTTGCTCACTCCTTCTTCAGGTGACATTACTGAATTATTTAAGAGTTAAGTGCCTTGTGCGTGTAGCCTTGCTGCGCAGGTAGCCTTCCCTGATGGCTTGTATCCGCAGCTGCGGGAACAGGCGGGGTACTTCACCATTGGGAGGCTTTTCCTGCGGGAACAGCTTGCGTACTGCGCGTAAGGACGTCACGTCTCTGAGCATGGTGGGTCCTGCGGATCCAGTTGGTTTCTGCGCAGACGTCCCTCTTCAAGGTGAGTCTTGCGAGTTTAGCTTTTGCGCAGACGTCCCTGTTGAAGGTGAGTCTTGCGGGTTCAACTGCGCAGACGTCCCTCTTTGAGGTGAGTCTTGCGGGTCCAACTGGGCTCTGCTGGGACCTACCTCTTCAGGCAGAAAAAGTATATATACGGTCCATGGTCTGAAGGCGAATACTCTGCATCCAACACTTTGTTGATCACATATCCCGTGAAGGCCCTTTTGAATCTTGTATCACTCTTTATATACATCTCTCATAAACTTATGCCTGTAAACGAACCGACCGTTCCTGAACAGTTCGTGATTTGTTTGGCGGGAAGTTCGTTTATTTAACAAATGAACGAACATGAACATGATTTTTTGTTCATTTAATTAAATGAACAAACATAAGCAAACATTTTCTTCGTTCATTTATGTTCGTGAACGTCCGTTTATGTTCGTTTAATTATGTTTGTTCATTTATGTTCCTTTAAATTTTAATAAATAGATAAGCAATTAGATTTATATAATAAGAACATAAAAGGGGTTCGATTAAAATAAATATATATATTTACTTGGCTATATTTAATGGAAAAAAATCGTGATCGTCCACTAGATTTTGTATTCGTGATCATCAATCATGTCCATTTAATTGTTAAACTTTGTTTACGTTTGCGAACTATTCTTGTAGGTTTTAAATAGATGAACATGAACAAAAAAATTGTTCGATTATATGTTCGTGTTCGTTCGATTCATTTATAAGTCTACGTACACTTACACGATTAGTTATATCTAATTATCAATATATATATTTGTGTTTACGATCGCGAGTGTGTAATGTTAACACCTTTAATGATGATGATACACGTGTGTTTTGTCGCAGCCAAACACTTCGATTTATCCTGGGAATTATGATCCTGAAAACGAGAAAGATGATGTTCTAGGTAAATTTATAGATTCATTAGCTTATTTTTGGAAAATGTTCGTATTCTAAATATGTGAAATTTTGATTAGGCCCAAATGGCGAGTTAAGGGCGTTTTTGGACGGGCTTGCGGAAGCTGAAGATGTTCAAAGTTATGTGAAAGCTCACCCGATTGGGGATTCGGCTATAACATCTTCTCATCCTGAATGGGACTATTATTCCAAGATTATTCGTGCTTTTGGTAAGAAAGTATCCGGTGATCACTCGAACGCGTCTGAATCATTTAGATCAAGAGGGCAGTCCTAAAATCATACTCTTAAAATCATGTAACTCGAACATGACCCCATTTATCAAAATAGGTTAAAAGGGTTGTCATGTTTAACAAGTTGGCATATAGTATAAGCGTTGTAATCAAGTTGTAAACATATGATGGTTTGAACTTCAGGTGTTCAAAAAAACCGGTTTGGGACCAGTAAACCGGTTTACAAACCAACCCAAAACTAGCTTGGGCGTAATTGGTATTCAAACCACCCCACCCTTAGGTTCGTATCACCAGTTTGCACTTCGGAGAATCATACCGGCTTAAGACCTGACCCGATTTGAAAAAAAGAAAACATTTTTTTTGCCACAAACCGGTTTGTAACCTACCTATACCGATTTGATAGATTCAATTAATTTCCTCGTAATCTGGTTTATAACCCGAAATGGTTTTGACCAGCAGTTGACTAAACCGGTCCAGTGTATAACCCGAACCGTTTTGGGCCCATTAACCGATTTGAACACCTCTAGTGTGAACTTGTAAAATATATATTCTGTGTTTTCTGCTACTTTAAGCAGGTTGGGTTAATATGTTTGAATTTAATAGTATACAGATGTGAGCTTTTAATTTAAGCACGGTCAAATCACCATAACTTTTTATTAAATGGATTAGACAAAACTAAAACAATCCATAACCTCATTATTAAAGGAATTAAGTGAATAAGTGATACGATAACATGCTAAAAGTCATTTTAATATATTTGAATACTGTTATGCGTATATCATTCTAACGTGAAGCCGTTAACGACTTGTCACTTGGCGTGGATCTGCCAGTGATGTTTCCATTAAGGCGATGCTGGTATTTGGTCGGTGAAGAATCCAAAGGAAGCGAATTTGAAGCAACAAACGGGGATGCAGTTTTCTGGCATCCCAAGTTCCCAACTGCATATCACAAATGTACTTTGACACTATAAACATTAGAATAACAATTATTAGACATAACATGCTAGTGATGCTAGAGAGTGATATGGAAAAAAATATATGCAGTTATGGTAATTATGAATGACTAAACTTGAAAATATAATATGTAAGTTTTCCGCAGCATCCGTTTAAATAGGGACGAGTAACTCCCGAAAAGAAAATAAGAAGTGTTATGTAATAGCAATAAATTAAATACATTATTACAAAAAAATGAGATATGGTTTGGTGATAACAACTACACCCATGTTTTATCACAAGGGCCCATGTTCAAATAAAATCCACTCCACTAACCTATAATCACTATACAACAGTTGGATTCCAAACCACCTTCTTCTACAACTTGTACGCCTACAGGTAGGTACTTGAACACATTCAAAATATACACTCCACGACCTTATTTAACAACAGTTATATTCCAAACAACATTCTTCTAATAACAGGGTTTTACAACCACACCTAACTCTGCCACTAAATCGGTTAACATGCTTTAGCACATAAGTTTCATCTTGATTCCCCACCAGTAATTTCATTATTTATGATCGAAGTCTTTATTTATAGTATAATATAATAGTACTAACGCTATGTGTTTTTTTTTTCACAGTCACGGTTTGTAAGTGTGGAAGCATGACAAATTCTTTCTTTGTCGTAGTTGAAACTCCTAGAGATCCACTTTTGGTACATATTACATTAATTTCTTAAATATTAAGTAAATTATTTATCTTACTAATATGTTAAATATTTTAACATGTCATTTCAACCTATATATTATTGCCAAAAAAGTTGGTAGGACTTTATGGTGGCAGTTTTAAACTTTTTCCTCGAACCATCATCATTGAGCATGACAGCCTTTTTAAATGGAACGTTGCATTACCGGTATATGGGAAAAAATGCGCGGTGAATGGATGGGATAACATAAATAAGGATTTAAATATTGTTTGTAACGAAAGTATTATATTTGTTAAAAGTGAAAATGAACTAAAGTAGACAATTAGATGCCCATGTAAGCCATATTGGGAAACTGCTATTCGGCAGCTTTAGTATACTACAATCCAGAAGACATGAAGGACATTTGGGAATTTAACATTACTTAGATTTTTGTATTTTTTTTTAAGTTTAATTAGCATGTTCATGCAAGTCATAACTGATCATTCTTAACAGGCTATATCAAAAGAACACGTGCAATCCCACTTTGATGGCCAATTTCAAGTTGAAGTATTTAAAATGTCTTTTTAAGAACACCACAACTGGGAAGTCAGAATCAAAGTTAAAGATGGAGACGTTGTGTTTGTTGATGGATGTAAATCAAGTTGTGAAAGACCTTCGTTTACAAAATGACAACCTACTTTGGTTCGTCTATAACACTATAGGTACAATTGATTTGAAAGCCTATGACAACAATGGTTATGTACTTAACATTCCCATCTACCACCATTGTTGAACACAAACTTGCAAAGGTCGTTGACGCTGAAAATGATAATTTTGGTGCTCCTTCTGTTAAAGAATCTTATGCGTACATTGGGTTTCCTAAAATGATTTAGAAGATTTTTGGTAGTCTTCTCCTTACATAATTAGTAATTAGTCATTTGTATACATATATTTTATAACTTCTAATAATATTTACCATGTTATATGGTAACATTTTTATTGTTTTAGCGATTGCCTGCTAAAGTTTCACGCGCTGCTAATCTTGGTAAAAGACGCATGGTTAAGGTTAGGAATTTGCTAGGTGAAGAAAGTGTGTTCTAAGTTAAAGCAGAAGAGCACAAAAGATACACATGTTAGTCTATAGTAGGGTGGAAGGATTACATTGTTAAGAATTACCTAAAACTTGGAGGATGATGCACTAAGAATTCTTATTCTTTCTATATTTTTTAATATGTTATGCTATAAAAAAAACCGAACTTACCAATGCGACGTGCATTTTTTTTGCAACGTTTCGATGGAATTTTTATTCTATACCGACTATCAGTTAAAATGTAAAAGTTTACAATGCAATAATGTACAAGTCAATTAAGCATTATTATAATATAGTTGGTAATTACAAACTTCAAATTACACCACTGGAACAATTGGTGAACTGATTTTCCCTTTGAAGCTTATTAAAGTATAAATAAAATTCTTATAATCATAACTGATGTTAAATGTTAAATGAGGTACATTATAATTTCACATATTTATTTTTACAAAACATAATTAAAGCATGATAAACCAAAATCACATTCCTTTCTATATTTTTAACATCGCGTCTACTATTTGTTATATAACCAATATGTAAAACATCATTCCAATTCAAAGCACATATATTTTGAATAGATGATTTTCTTTTAAATCATTTATGAACAAAATGAGAAAAAATGTTGAAATCAATAATTAAAAAATCACGAAATCCAAAAAAAACTATATATAGAGTAAATATACACACATTTTTACTTCAAAAGAATATATGCGTTACGATGACGGTCAGAAATGTATAATCATGTAAAATAAAATTTAAAATTTCATCTGTTTAACATGGCATTACTTCGTTGATTAAATTCATTCATTCATTGATTAAAAGAACCAACATATCATTTATTTATTTGATAACCGCAATGAAAGCGTCATGCCTTTTCAAAATCAATGCATTTTATTTAGTTTATGAATCAACACATCTTATTATCTTAAGGTCCGCGGTAACATGTGTTGAACAGTTCTCTTACCATTATATAAAGTTTTTTAAAAGGTGATCTAGTTTATGGTAAAAAGAAGTTGTAATTGTAATCTATATTTAAATGCGAAACAGCTTCAAGTAAAAAAAATTGTAACTATAATATATACTATATTAAAAAATATTGTAACTTAAATTTTATTTTCATTAACTGTCTTAACGCATTTTTCATTAGAATTCTAACTTATTATTTTATTTGCTAATTAAGAAAGTTCGAGGGCTTTTTTGTAATTAATCCAGTTTATCACAAGTTCAGAGACCTTTCTGTCATTCTTTTAAACTTCTATTTCGTCTCAATCTTTTAACGAATGGATCTCATAACGAATGAATCCATTCGTTACTTTATAACGAATTGACTATTATAACGAACAGGTCCTTATATCGAATTGGACCTTATTCGTTTGGTCTGGTTAACGAATGACCCTTCTGTAACGAATTGAACCTTCTAACGAATGAGGGCTCATTCGTTATACCTTCGTTAACGAACTACTTAACGAACTGCTTCTAATTCGTTATCTCCTTTTAGCGATTGGTCATAACGAATTGGGGTTAATTCGTCATCTTTTCCTAGCAAATTGGCATAACGAATCGGAGGTTAATTCGTTATGTTCCCGTAACGAATTAAGGTTAGGTCAGAGAATGTCAGAAACATTCTTTGACACCCTTAAATGCTCGTGCCGCCCTTCCGGCGCCATTGTGCCGGAAAACCGGGCAATGGTCAGAAAAACATGTTTTACCCCATTTTACACCGTTTTTCACCGTTTTTCGTCCCGTTTGATCCAGATCTGAGCTAGGGTGACTCCTAAGCTAATCTTTTGACCGGTTTATACCCGATTCCATCCGGATCTCGTGAGTTTAACGGTTGAGGGTGTCGGTTCATCGTTTCGCGGCTAATCTAGCGGGTTTGGGTCCATTCAACATCATACTTTCATTACCTCGGGTCGGGATCGGTTTTCCTTCTTGGTTCGGCTAGAGAAAATAGAGAAACTAGAGAGAGAGCTTAAGTGTGTGTTTTGAGTGGTGTATGGAATATGTGTAAATGAATGGATTAAAGGTTAATTATTGTTTATATATGATGGGTCATGGGCTTAAGCCCATGGTCTCTATCTATTTCCTTTTTAACCCAAGTCCATAACTCACATCTATTTACCCAACACAAGCCCAACTCATACTTTATTTATCTAAACCGATAAACGACACACTATTAAATAAACGAAACTTATGTTATTATTCTTATCAAAATCAGGATGTTACAGCTGCAAATCTTGGTAAAAGACGCATGGTTAAGGTCAGGAATTTGCTAGGTGAAGAAAGTGCGCTCAAAGTTAAAGCAGAAGAGCACAAAAGATACACGTGTTGGTCTATAGTAGGGTGGAAGGATTACATTGTTAAGAATGCCCTAAAACTTGGAGGATGATGCACTAAGAATTCTAATTCTTTCTATATTTTTTAATATCTTATGCTATAAAAAATCGAACTTATCATTGCGACGTGCATATTTTTTTCAACGTTTCAACGTAAATTTTATTCAATACCGACTAATCTATTAAAATGTTCAAGTTTACAATGCAATAATGTACAAGTCAATTAAGCATTATTAAAATATAGTTGGTATTTACAAACTTATAATTAAACCGCTAGAACAATTGGTGAACTGATTTTCCCTTTGAACCTTATTAAAATATAAATATAATTCTTATAATCAATAACTGATGTCAAATGAGGTATATTATAATTTCATATATTTATTTTTAACAAAACATAATTAAATCATGATAAAACAAAATTACATTCCTTTTTATATTTTTAACATCATGTCTACTAGTAGTTATATAACCAATATGTGAAATATCATTCAATTCAAAACATATATATTTTGAATAGAGGATTTTCTTTTTAATTATTTATGAACAAAAATGAGGAAAAATGTTTAAATCAAGAATTAAAAAATCAAGAAATCCAGAGAAAACTATATATAGAGTATATATACACACATATTTACTTCAAAAGAATATATACATTATAATAACTGTCAGAAATGTATAATTGTAAAATAAAATTTAAAATTTCACTTCGTTGACTTGTATGTATACATTACATGAAATAAAATTTTATTTTAAATATGTATGTATAAAATTTCACTTCGTTGACTTGAAATAAATATGTCAGAAATTTAAAATTTAAAATACACTCACTTAAACTTTTGCTCTAATCAGGTCACTTAACTTTTAAAATTGTTTCAACCATAGATATTTTACCTGATAAGCAGGTTATTTAGACTTTTCTTTTAAGTATTTTACTTAAATAGCAGGTTATTTTGGTTTTATTAAATTTAATTAAATAAAATAATATTAATATAATATATATTAGAAATCTATCACTCTACTCCCTTCCCACCGGCCGGTCGTACGTCAATAACATGTTCACGGAGTACGATCTCCTCCGCTGCGTTTCCGCCGCTCCAGTGAGGCTACGTCTGTTCGTTTTCTTTCCGGCGACGGTCATGGCCACCACTCTGGTTGCATTGCGGCCCGTGAACAGTTCCGAAGCTACCGGTACAGTCATCGAAGAACAGGAAAATGCGATGCTGATTCAGCAACTTTCGGCACCGGATAACATTACAGTGACACGTGGCAGCTACGTGACGTCGGTTATGTACCAAACGTCAAGCGGTTATTTCCAGGTCGGACCACGGAGAATGGGAAGATGGTGTATGGTTATGTGTCGGGTGGGAACCGGGAGCAGCCGGTGGTATATCAGGTGGTGGTGGTGATTTCGGCCGGTGATGGTCGTTAAAGTCTTGGTGTATGGTAACTTTTGTGATTTATCTTATTTTATTTAATTAATTATAATAAAACCAAACTAACCTGCTAATCAGGTAAAATATCTATAATTGGAACAATTTTAAAAGTTTAGTGACCTGATTAGAACAAAAGTTTAAGTGAGTGACCTGATTGAAAATATTTTGAAACTTAATTACTATTTTATAGATTTATCCCAATAATTACAAGTGTTAAAAATATATTGTAGTCTCAATTGAAAATTAAACCAAAATGAAGCATCTAATTAAGGGCACGTAACTAAGTTAGTGTTAACTTACCACTACGTACCAATGTCCACAATATATATCTCACTAACCGTTTATAAAATTGGTTCAAATTTCCGGTCTATATTTCCTAACTTAAAACAATCATGTAAATACATAAAAAATTATATGAATAAAATCACACACCAAAACATTAAAGGAATTTATATGAATATCTTTGTATTAACAACATACGAAACAAAACATAACACAACCATAAAAGACACAACTACGTCGCTAAAGCGTCTAACAACACGAATGAATACATAACAATCCAATTACAATATATTAAAATTTAAAACATAATGCCAAGTAGAAGAACTAAAGAATATGGAGACAAAAGACTCTCTGAATACATTCACCCGTAAAATGCATTGAAGTATTTGTTAGAAAATGAGTAAGAAAAGGCCTTATTCTCTAAATCAAACTCATAAACGTCCCCAATTCACTCATCATTAGTAGCACCGTGGTTGACTTCACATGAATGACATAAAAATTCGGTAACATAGGACTAAAGTCAATTTGGGAACATAGAATAACTTGGTTCATTGTTCACGTTCCATCCTCCACATATCAACCGAATAATTAAAAGGCCTATAATATATAGAAAATAAGTGAAGATAATCATCAACGTTAACTAACGCACCGTGCCAACAAGTTTCATATGAAAAAGATGGAAGGCCAACGTTAGTTAACATCTCCAAATTCACATCAAAGCGTAATATTAACTTCACGAAAGCACTCCAGAATTCACCAACCGTGAAATATGAAGAAAACTTTTGACGGATGGAGGGTCAAATAGAAAAGGAAAGAAGTGAAAACGAAGATGAACATGGAGAAGGTGGAAGAAACAATCAAAGAGCACATCATAAAGAATAACTACATGCTAGATAGGATTCTTCTCTCCGGAACATATGAAGACCGTGAATAGGCAATGGATTATACGACGCAACAACTGCGTCAACTAAGGATGAACAACATGTCCGAAACATTTATTAAATTGAAAAACATGCTCGAAAAGTAGACAAAAACAAACAGGGAGATTCACATGTTAGGTTGTTAGATGTAATATTTTGTTGTCTTTTGGTTGTCTTGTTTCTAGTCTAATATTTTCCTAGTTTTTGGAAGGTAGTAAATGGATATATGGTTGTAAAACAAAAGCTTATTAATGTATCTAAAAGGTTTTTAGCAGAAAATGAAAGGCCACATTTGTGAAACCAGTTGAACGATTAAGATGTTACCGAATCAAACTCAACAATTGCTTAGGATAAACAAATATAATATAAAACTAATGTTAAGATTATATCACCAGCGATATTCAACCTACAAAATTAAGAGTGTGATTTTGGAAGAAGCTTGATTTAGGGTTGGTCGCCGTAGATCAAGAGCGAGATAAGGGAATTGAGATTATAAGGCTCGAGTATAAGATAGGTATAGGATCTGGTTTTAACATTTAATTATTATAATCCACCCCTTTTGATTAATTTGGCCTTATGCAACATTGGGCTTATGTGATCATAGTTAATAAATTGGGATTAAGAGCCAACAGAAAGTATGATTGTAATACATGACCTAAACATTTGCTGAAACTTGTCATGTTATAAAATAGGCTGATAAAGTAAGGATTGTAACATAAACATAAGATAACTTAAGAAGCCAGCACAAAGACACAAAACAACATAAAAAAAACCAAAAAAAAACTACAAAGCAACAACTTAAAGCTTGACAACACGATAGTGGCAGTTAATGAAAACTTTTGAAATGTTTAGTCCTTTGAAGAAACTCTCTAATTAATCAGCCATATCAGCAGTTGCATATTTGGAGGGTGCCGAATTATAATCAAATGGGATGGTAGCATCGACACTCATATCAACAAACTCAATGGATTCCTTAGAAGTTAGAACTGTTGATTTCGACAATGTCATTCCATTTCCATTCTAGCAAGATCCTAGTTCATTTTCTTTTCTTCTTTATAGGACGGATCTACAAAACATAAAGAACTTGTATGTTGGAAGTTCATAAACTCAATAAACCATAAACATATTAAAAGTTGAATAGATGAACTTCATGCAAACTACCTCGTCGCTGAACTCGCGAGATAGCTGTGACTTGTACGGCCCGTAGGGTTTGGATAATGCAACCTCAACACTCTCACAGAATGTTGTTTGAAAATAAGCAAGACCACAAAGCAACAAAAGAAAATATGCAGAGTGTACATTATCATTGCAACTAAAAATACAACATTATCATTGAACGGCATGTCAACAAATTTATCATGATAAAATATGCTACCATCATAAATGAAGGTAGCAACTGCAACAGAATTTTTCGGTGTTGCAAGAATCACCTTCTTGGCTGATGATGAAGTAGCGCCCAAATGAAGTCTCTCTCAAACTTTGGCATGGAGAGAAAGGAATACCATTCTTTGCACTATGCCCTACATCGAACTATGTCTTTCGCTGTTAGTCTTGCTAAAATATGAAACTCCAATATGGCAACCAGAAGATACGTCATGATATCAGTATTGCAACAAATATCACAAGTTGGTAAATAACTATTGTTGCAAACATTTGAATAACAATTTTTAGACATAACATACAAGTGATGCTAGAGAGTGATATGAAAAAAAGAGATGCAATTTTGGTAATCATGAATGACTAAACTTGAAAATATGATTGGGTGTAAGTTTTTCGCAACATCCATTTAAATAGGGACGAGTAACTCCACAAAGAAAATAAGAAGTGTTATGTAATAGCAATAAATTAAATACATTATTACAAAAAATGAGAAATTGTTTGGTGGTAACAACTACACCCACGTTTTATCACAAGAGCCCACGTTCAAACAAAATCCACTCCACTAACCTATAATCACCATACAACAGTTGGATTCCAAACCACCTTCTTCTACAACTTGTACGCCTACACGTAGATACTTGAACACGTTCAAAATATAATCTCCACAACCTTATTTAACAACAGTTGTATTCCAAACAACATTCTTCTAAAAACAAGGTTTTACATCCAACTCTGCCAATAGATCGCTTAACATGCTTCAGCACATAGGTTTCATCTTGTGCTGAAGCATGTTAAGCGATCTATTGGCAGAGTTGGATGTGGCTGTAAAACCCTATTTTTAGAAGAATGTTGTTTGGAACACAACTGTTGTTAAATAAGGTCGTGGAGTGTATATTTTGAACGTGTTCAAGTACCGACCTGTAGGCGTACAAGTTGTAGAAGAGGTGGTTTGGAATCCAACTGTTGTATCATGATTATAGGTTAGTGGAGTGGATTTTGTTTAAACGTGGGCCCTTGTGATAAAACGTAGGTGTAGTTGTTACCACCAAACCATTTCTCATTTTTTGTAATAATGTATTTAGTTTATTGCTATTACATAACACTTCTTATTTTCTTTTTGAGAGTTACTCGTCCGTATTTAAATGGATGCTGCGAAAAACTTACACCTTCTCATATTTTCAAGTTTAGTCATTCATAATTACCATAACTCCATATCTTTTTTCCATATCACTCTCTAGCATCACTAGTATGTTATGTCTAAAAATTGTTATTCTAATGTTTGCAACAATAGTTATTTTTTGCAGTACTGATATCATGACGTATCTTCTGGTTGCCATATTGGAGTTTCATATTTTAGCAAGACTAACAGAGAAAGACATAGGTCGATGTAGGACCGTGTGCAAAGAATGGTATTCCTTTCTCTCCACGGCAAAGTTTGCGAGACTCCATTTGGGTGCTACTTCATCATCAGCCAAGAAGGTGGTTCTTGCAACACCGGAACATTCTGATGCAGTTGCAACCTTCATTTATGTTGGTAGCATATTTTATCATGATAAAGTTATTGACATACCGTTCAATGTGCATCCGTTTGAGTTTATCACCATTGGAAGTGTGGATGGCATGCTATGTGTATGCCTAAAAAAACAACTCTCGAATGTCAATTTGGAATCCACTAACTAGTTCCAAGCGAGATTTGCCAACCTCTAACGATAACGGTTTCTTCGAAGCAACATCTGAAGCATTTACTTTCTGTTTGGATTCTTCTAACGAGTACAAATGTTTGCATGTGAAACACGGGGTTCGCGAGTCGGTTTGCATTTATTCAACCGGATCTAATTCTTGGAGAGAAATAATGGTCATTAAAGAGGCTCTTTTCCGTAACAAAAATGACAAATGGTCCTTGGGTACTCTTTGTCGGGGTGGAATATATTTCACGGTTGGCGAATTTTGGAGTGCTTTCGTGAAGTTAATATTACGCTTTGATGTGAATTTGGAGACGTTTACTAACTTTGGCCTTCCATCTTTTTTCATATGAAGCTGGTTGGCATGGTGCGTTAGTTAACGTTAATGATCATCTTCACTTATTTGCTATATATTATAGGTCTTTTAATTATTCGGTTGATATGTGGAGGATGGAATGTGAACAATGAACCAAGTTATTCTATGTTCAATGCTTCAATACATCTTACGGGTGAATGTATTCAGAGAGTCTTTTGTCTCCATATTCTTAGGTTCCTCTACTTATCATTATGTTTTAAATTTTAATATATTGTAATTGGGTTGTTATGTATTTCATTCGTATTGCTAGACGCTTTAGCGACGTAGTTGTGTCTTTTATGGTTGTTTTATGTTTTGTTTTGTTTCGTATGTTGTTAATACAAAGATATTCATTTAAATTCCTTTAATGTTTTGGTTTGTGATTTTATTCATAGAATTTTTCATGTATTTGCATGATTGTTTTAATTTAGGAAATATAGGCGGGAAATTTGAACCAATTTTATAAATGGTTAGTGAGATATATATTGTGGACATTGGTACGTAGTGGTAACTTAACACTAACTTAGTTACGTGCCCTTAATTAGGTGCTTCATTTTGGTTTAATTTTCAACTGAGACTACAATATATTTTAGCACTTGTAATTATTTTAACTGTTAAGTTTTATATAAACCTTTTTGTTTTTTAATATATGTTTTATAATATTGTATATATTGCAGTTGCAATATTTTTTTTTACTTGAAGCTGTTTCGCATTAAAATATAGATTACAATTACAGCTTCTTTTTACCAGAAACTGCATCACCTTTTAAATAACTTTATCTAATGGTAAGAGAACTATTCAACACATGTTGTCGTGGACCTTAAGATGTGTTGATTCATAAACTAAATAAAATGCATTGATTTTGAAGATGTGTGACGCTTCCATTGCGGTTATCAAATAAATAAATGATATGTTGGTTCATTTAATCAATGAATGAATGAATTTAATCAACGAAGTAATGTCATGTTGAACAGATGAAATTTTAATTTTTATTTTATGATTATACATTACTTACAGTCATCGTAATGTATATATTCTTTTGAAGTAAAAAATGTGTGTATATTTACTCTAGATATAGTTTTTTATTTTTGGATTTTGTGATTTTTTAATTCTTGATTTCAACATTTTTCCTCATTTTTTTCATAGATAATTGAAAAGAAAAGCATTATTCTAAATATATATACGCTTTGAATTGGAATGATGTTTTTTTTACATATTGGTTATATAACAAATAATAGACGTGATGTTAAAAATATAGAAAGGAACGTGATTTTGGTTTATCATGCTTTAATTATGTTTTATAAAAATAAATATGTGAAATTATAATGTACCTCATTTGACATAAGTTATGATTATAAGAATTATATTTATATTTTAATAAGCTTCGAAGGAAAAATCAGTTCACCAATTGTTCTAGTGGTGTAATTTGAAGTTTGTTATCACCAACTATATTATAATAATGCTTAATTGACTTGTACATTATTGCATTGTAAACTTGTACTTTATAATTGATAAGTCGGTATTGAATAAAATTAACATCGAAACATTGCAAAAATATGCATGTCGCAATGGTAAGTTTGGTTTTTTTATAGCATGATATATTAAAAAATATAGAAAGAATAAGAATTTTAAATAAAGTTGTCAAATTAAGTATTAAAGATGAGCGGGCAATCATGTAAGAATCTTTAAAATTTACAGAATGTTATTCTTAATTTTGTTCATCACTCTTACTTTATATATACTGGATATAGAGATAGAGATTAGTTGTTTCTAAAAAAATATTGTTAACACGATCTAAATTTTTAACATATTTAATGGTTGCTTCCACATGTAATGCGAATGGGAATGTGGGATAGTGTGGGCATGGCTAGTGGTGGGTTTAACATTATGGATGTTGGGAAACCTTACATCCATCATTTTTTTCAAGATTACCCATAATTACAATAACCGCATAATTACAATAACCACATCAGCCATCTTTTTTCCAATAACTCTCTAGCATCACTGCATCAGGTATGTCATATCTAACAGTTGTTCTAATGTTTGCAATAATAGTTATTTACCAATTAACTTGTGTTATTTGTTGCGGTATTCTTATCATGGTGTACATTTTGGTTGTCATATTGGAGTTTCATATTTTAGCAAGACTAAAAGCGAAAGACATATGTCGATGTAGGACCGTGTGCAAAGAATGGTATTTCTCTCTCTCAACGCCAGAGTTTGAGACTTCATCGGCGTACAACTTCATCAACAACTAGGAAGGTGTTTCTTGCGACACCGGAAAGTTGTGACGCGCTTGCATCCGTCATCCATGATACCCCATTCTTTTATCAAGATAAAACCATTGAAATACCGTTCAATGCACGTCCATATGAGTTGATAATCTTTGGCAGTTTGGATGGCATGTTATGCGTGTGCGTAAACAACGGTTGTCAAATGTTAATTTGGAATCCACTAACCGGTTCCAAGTGCGACTTGCCAACACGGTTTGTTCAAAGCATGTTCTTATGTTGGTTTCTACAGGGATTCTTTAAACGTGTACAAGATTTTGCATGTAAAATGCAAGGGTTTTAGCCGGTCAGTTTTCATTTATTCAACGCGATCGCATTCTTGGATAGAAATACAAGTGGCTAAAGACATTGTTTTTCGTAACAACACTGATGATTGGTCATCGGGTACCTCTTTGTCGTGATGGGATATATTTTACAGTTTGGAATTTTGGATAAATGGTTAGACGATTAGATCCTACGAACTTAGTAAAAAGAAATTAATTGACGTACCATCTCGTCAAGAGAGTTGTCTGATGATTATATTTTTTAGGCCCAATTACAAATTTTGTCCTTTAAAATAAGACGAATTACGGTTCGTGTCCTTTTCTAAGTTTCCTTGCAGGCGGTGTACTTTAAACTTTTTTTTCCTACAAGTTTTGTCCTTTACGCTAACTGGGTTAGAAAAAGTCAGTTAAATACCCTCACGTGAGACGCATGTGAGGGCATTTTTGTCATTTCGTATGTACCTGCAACTAAGCCCTCTGTATCACTCTTCCCCCTCTTTTTAACCCAACCCCACCTTCAATCGATTCAATTCCCCGGCGACGCGACTCAATTAGGGCTTCAATCAGGGCTTCAAATAGGGCTCGTGTCCGACGCGACTCAATTAGGGCTTCAATCAATTAGGGCTCGATGCGAAATTCAAATACCAGGGCTCAATTGATGATGGCTTACTGTGTTTGTGGCAAGGTAGCAGTTGTTCGAACTTCATGGACTGATAGAAATCCAGGTCGTCGGTTTTTCTCTTGTCCGGACATGGTAAGTGTGTAATTCGATTTAAGTTCCAGTCAATTGTTTATACTTCATGTTTCTCCTCTTTTCCAGACATCGGATTGCCCCTTTCTTGGATGGCGTGACCCACCAATGTGTGAACGGGCATTGGAGATTATCCCGGGCTTATTGAAATCGAAAAACATGGTTGAACAAAGTTTAGAGAGTTATAAAGAACAAGCAAGGAAGATGAAGAACAGATTGGTCATTAGTTGGATCATTTTCATTGCAATTGTAATTGCAATGAAAATGTAACTAGTTGACTGAATTTGAAGTTGTTGACTATTTGTATTTTGACTTTATTAGTTAATTTAGGACTTTATGCAGTTTAAGTATTATGTATTTTGACTTTATTTTGGATGTAATTTTGGATCCCTTTTAAGCAATGTATCATCAGTTTATTTTGGATCTTTGGTTAGTTTATTTTGGACTTTTGGATGGATTGTATACACAATCTGCACATTGTGCACTATCTACACATGATGCACAATCTGCACATTGTGCACTATCTACACATTATGCACAATCTACACATTATGCAGAATCTGCACATCATGCACAATCTGCACATTGTGCACTATCTACACATCCATCTACAACATCCATAAACCAAGAGATGAATACTGCATAATATAATCTGATCTGATCCAAGGGCAAATAAGTAAAAACTGCCAAACCATTAAATTAAGTAAAATCTGATCCAAGGGCAAATATGTCCAAACCCTTAAAATAAGTAACATCTGATCCATCCATCTGCAGTTATGCACAACCATTACCATACCATGAAAAACTTCAAAAACATGAAAAACTTAATACATCCATAACAACTTAATACATCCATACAAGTGTTTGAAAAACTTAAAATAAGTCCAGACAACAACTTAATACATCCATACCATGAAAAACTTCAAAAAAAGTCTAACAACTTAATCTGCAAAAACAGTCATAAAAATATCCATACCATAAAGTCATAAAAACTACAAAAACAGTCAAACAGTAGGCACATTAATCTGCAACATTTTTCATGCATGATCTCTTGTTGTGACCCTTTTGACCACATGTCCCACAAGTGTTTGATCCTTTTGGCTTTGTCTTTCTCACTGCCTTCACTTTCTGGCCTTCACCCTCCACAGCCTTTCCCTTGCCCTTTGCATCAACCTTTGACTTTTTCCTTGAACCACCATCTTCCCTTTCCACTGCTGACTTTTTCCTTGATTTCTTTGGCCTTCCAGTTTGCTTTTTTAATTTAGGAGCTGTGATCTGGATTGGGACTTGTGATGTGGGCCACATACTCATACCATTGATGGGATACACCTTGTAGCTATACACTGCCTTCCACCTATCCATTGTGTAAATTGGTTTGACAAATGTTTCTGGCCTGCCAACAGATCTGTCATGTGCACCCTTCACCCAAATACATGCCACCACATGTCTACAAGGTATCCCAGTTATCTCCCATCTCCTACATGCACATGTACTTGTGCTCATGTTCACTACACACTGATCACCATATGGACCTGTTACCTGATAATGATCCTCACCGTTCCAATGCACAGAGTACCTATCATCCAAATATGTAAACCATTCACATCATTTACAAGACAAGTAAATATTCACATACAACTCACCTGCTTGCTTCCTTCTTCACTGACTCCATAATTTGTGTAGCATATGGTGTTAGTAACCCTGATGACCTATCAATTACCTTCAACACAGTAACAATCTTCCTCATCACATATTCTCTGATGTATTCCAGCAATGTGATAATAGGCTTGTCCCTTCCATCTACCAGCTTTGAATTGAAACATTCACACATGTTGTTGGTCAACACATCAGACATTGCTCTACCTATTATAACAAAAAACAACAGATAAAGGACAAAACTTGAAAGATATGAGAGAATAAAGGATACAAAATTAAAAACTTACCAGAGAAGTGTGACCTTGACCATGTTTCTGGTGGGATCTTAGATACCCAAAGATGACACCTTTTGTTCAAGTTTTTTAGGTTGTTCATCTCTCTCTCATATTGTGTAGGTGATGTACATCTAGCCAGCTTCCAAAGAGCATCCCTTAAAAGCTTTCCTTTGAAGAGTGATCTTAGGTTATCTTCAATGTGCCTCACACAAAACCTATGCTCTGCAGAAGGAAACAACTTATCTACAGCCTGTATAAGACCCTTTTGCCTGTCACTCATAAAGGTAAACTTGGATCTGTTGTTTATATCCAAGTCATCACCAAGGCATTCCAAGAACCATTCCCAAGAGTTCAATGTTTCAGCTTCAACTACAGCATATGCAACAGGGTAGTATCCATTGTTTGGATCTAGAGCAACTGCTGTTAAAAGTTGACCAGGCCAAGCACTTTTAAGGAAAGCCCCATCCAGTCCCAACAGATCCCTACCTATTGCTTTGAACCCCTTTTTCAAAGACCCCAAACAGATGTATATCCTCTTGAATTGTCTTGTCTCAGATGTTGGATCTGAGCATTCTTCTAATTCAAGCTTCACTGTTGTATCTGGATTAGTCCTCTTCAACTCTTCAATATAATCCCTCAATAACCCATATTGGCCTCTGAAATTTCCAATTATATGTTCCCTGGCCAACATCTTTGCCCTATAAGCTTTCATCTCAGACACACCAACTTCAAACCTCCTTTGAAACCTTTCTTTGATGGATTTAACTTTCAGCTTTGGGTCATCTTGAAGATCAGTAACCAAATGGTTTGAGAGGAACCCGGCTGTGCAAGCATAAATTTCCCTAGATTGAAGGCATTTATGTTCATTTATCAACCTTGTAATTTTCCATGAAGCTGTTCTCTTTTGGTATGACAACAACAGTACCCAAGGGCATCTAATAGCAAGTGGGTCTTTCCTTTTTCCCCTACCCCAATACTTTTCTGGACTGGTCCCTCATCTTTATTAGCACTGCTAGATCCAACCCCCTGCACTTCCATATCTCCTTCACACACAGCCCTGACCCTTACCAAATCATCTTTTCTTATCATAATTTGTCTTCTTGTTTCAACTGCATGTGCCTTGATCATATCCTTCACCTCTGCTTTTGTACCAAAAACTTGTCCCACATGGAAAAGATAATCCATGTCCCCCTCATTTCTTTGTTTCTCATTATACATCCTATCATTATCCAACATCACATCATCCATTTCTATGTCCAAAACCTCTAAACTACAATTTGCATCCTGCTGTCCAACTTCAAAATCAGTATGCAGTCTGAAATCCCTCATATCTACATCTACATCATGTATTTCACCATCTTCATAGTTGAAGTCACTATCTGAATCACTTTCTGAATCTTCATCACCATCCCTAGTTTTCTTAACATTTTTAGATTTCTTTTTGTTCTTAGATTTCTTCACATTCTTTGGTTTCTTAACTGGACAACCCTCTAGATGTTCATCATCATCAGAACTCTCATCTCTCATTTCATAGTTAGAATCCCTACTATCATCAGTTCCACTTTCATCTGAACTTGAAGACTCATCTCCACTTTCTTCATCTGAAATTGAAGAATCTTCACTATCTTCATCCCCACCTCCATCCCCACCTCCATTGTAATCCATATCCACCTCATTTGTAGGCTGCACACCATATCCACCTCCATCCCCAACTCCATCTACATCACCATTGTAATCAATCTCCACCTCATTTGTAGGTTGCACACCAAAAGCATCCTCTCCAAACATAGGGTCAAATTCTGGATCCTCATGACATATATCAATCTGGTCTTGTTGTTCAACAACACCAACATTATTCTCTTCTTGAACATTCACATTTGCATCCTGTTTGTCTTGTTCCACAACTACCTCATTTGTGCTATCTTGCCATTCCAACAACAACATTTTCTTAACTGAGTTTGCTTTATCTAGTACGACCTCGCTTGCAAGAAACTCCTCATTTGTTATCTCTTCAATGGTAAACTTTGAGGTTGAGCAGAAGTATGTGTGTACAGAGGTGAACTCATGCTCAACATACACATTCATTAACTGATTAAAAGCTCCAATATACTTAGCAAATCCCCTAACATCATCATCACTTCCCAAAGCTCTAAGCCCCCAATCCAATTCTGAACCCGGTACTACATAATGGTAGAATCTAACCTTATCTGTAGGATAGGATAATTCAAGCAAGATTCGATCAAGCTCGTGAACTGAAAACTTGTCAATATCTAGCATGTCAACAAAATGGACAACGGCTCTGTTATAAACCCGTCCAGGAAATTTAGTGAAACTGCCACCATGGTGCATCTTGATCGTGAACAAATGTGGATTATTTACTATACAAACAAGATTAAACAGCTGTTAGTTAAATAAACCCAATTATAAACCCTAAAGTTTTAACTTACCATAAAACGCATCAGCATTTGATTGTTCATCAGCTTCACGAATGTAGAATCGAGGATGAGGAGGATCATCCATCTTACGTGTTTAAGTTCTGAGAATGATGTGCAATTGATTGAAGCCCTAATTGAGTCGCGTCGGACACGAGGGTTTAAGGTTTTTAATCGCCGGGAATTGATTCGATTGAGAGGGAGGGGGAAGAGTGATACAGAGGGCTTAGTTGCAGAGATATATGAAAGGACAAAAGTACCCTCACATGCGCCTCACGTGATGGGATTTAACTGACTTTTTCTAACCCAGTTAGCGTAAAGGACAAAACTTGTAGGAAAAAAAGTTTAAAGTACACCGCCTGCAAGGAAACTTAGAAAATGACACGAACCGTAATTCGTCTTATTTTAAAGGACAAAATTTGTAATTCTATCTATTTTTTATCCATAATAAGAGTCACCTAGCAACACAATAAACAATGCATTTGAGAAGTGGTATCTAGAATTCAATATATAGAGTCATAGCCACTACCATAGCAGTTGAAACTCCACTTCCCAACTTTTAGGAGATAGTGGACGTACGTGTTGTGTGAGAAGTAACCGCTAAAAATAAAAACTAAAACTGTCTAAATATGTTTATTTTTAATAAAAATTCATTTACTTTATTAAATAGAAAATTTGAATTCAGCTTATTTGTAGGAGAGCATGATAGAGGACAATAACTAATACCCGGTTGAGAATTTTATTTGTAACATTTTACTCTAGAAAAAAAATGTTAATAAAAATTATAAGACGTATTTAATCGTTGGTGCAATTAATTAAATATTGTACCTAAATATGTAAATGCTTAAATATGTAAACGTTGAAGACGCATAAAGTACCTTTGGATTTGGAATACATACAACATGATCTGGCAGTTTCTGTAAGGCGTTAATAGCGGCTCGTAGGTCATTTTGGTGCCAAAAATGCCGTACCACCTAAAAGCAGTAACATCATAGCAAGGTTCAGTTAACTAATGGAAAATATACTGCATGGTTTAAACTTACCTGGAGTTTTGTGAGGTGAGATCGAAGTGTGCTTAAAGACAAATCATGATCTAGCATCAAAACTTCAGCCAGATCATTGCTATTTTCAATATTGACCATCATATCTCTCCATGAGTTCTGTAAATTATCCTCCTACCGGTTGTCAAAAAGTAAATCTATTTAATACTATTATTATTATTATGGTGCGCATAAAATGGAAATAAGCGACCCGTAACTAAAATAACGACATAACCAAACTGAAATTACCCAACCCACAAAACCAGAAAAAAACTAATTTTTTTATGGAGTTTATGGACCATAATTTTTATTTTGAATGTTAAGTAATTTATAAGAAAAAACAATTAATGGTGTAACCCAAAAGTATTAGGACCAAATGTGTTATTAAATAACAAAGAAATTTAGGCCCAAATTTACTATTTTCAACCTTTTTCCCAGGTTTTAAACAAAACTGCTTGGCGTCTCTTTCTGTAAGCTAATATTAATCTGAGTCGTTTTAACTTTTAAAGTCTACCAGGTGGTTTGGGCATCGCCCGAAAACCAAACGCCTAAACTATTTAGCATTAACTCAATACAATACGTAATGAACATCCCGATACTGATCATGTTATTTTTATTTATAATACTCATATATTCTACATATTACTAAAAAAGATTCATACATAATAGTAGTTACCTTCAGTGCTTGTAATGTCGAACTTTACTCCACGGTCAGTTTATACAACATCTTGATTCATTGTTATGGTATCATACAACTTTCGAGACTTAATCCCGCTGCACCTTTGCTCACCTTCGGAGACGACCAAAAGGTAGAGGAACAGTAACAACCGATGTTCGCAATATTTATCCAAGAGCTAGGTTAAAATCTTTGGATCTACATGCTCCATCAAACCTGCATGCAGAATGGTAATTAACAAAGTACTACTTATAATTCCTGCTAGCAAATTCATTAATCTTTTAAAAATAATAATAATAAGAACAACAACAACAACAATAATAATGACTTACTACATAATGTAGCAGCACCATCCTTCACTTGTCATCCGAATAAGAATCCAAATATGCATATCACATGGTGTGGGACACACTCCATTCTTCAGTTCAATTTTGATCTGCAAATAATGTTGATAGATGGGGTTATAAGTGGGTTCAAATGAGAAAAACAGAGGTTTAAATCAACTATTTATGTACCTCACAGTAAAACTGCATATTCCACAAAAGAAAAAAGAAAGATTATTTTGAAATAACAGCTAAAGATCCATATCCAACTACTAAATTTCACTTGAATATACACAGTATAGTATTTTGTTTGCATTTCAAAAAAAGAATGCAACTTGTACACAAAAGGTTAAACGAAAGACCGAATATGTCACATAAAAAAACTCAAATATACCTTTGTCTTTCATTAAGTTATTGAGATCTGAAATAAACTTTGGAAAGAAACGAACTTCATTACCACACATCTGAGGAAGAAACAACAATAAAAAAGATACATGATTCATCATTCCAGTATATATTGTGAGTTAAGATATATAAGTTTTTATGCAATCAAAGCAATATTGTAAACCTAATATAGAAAATAAAATCACCTCAGGCGCGCTGCCATCCAAATTAAATATCCTCATAGTAGTAATCAGTCCCATTACTTGAAGGCATTGCAAATATTTTACTCAATCTGCTCCAATGTGGCATCAATGGCTGTAACACCCCAACCCGGAACAGGCTGACGTGTCACTATTACAGATCAAATCAATGCCACAATCCAAAAGAACAACAAAAAAATCAAAGCAACCTAAGTCATATTATTAAACCAAAATGAATTAACTTTTAAAAGTTGAACTTCATTAGTCTCTCTCATCACGGACTCCCCCCGAGTACTGAATTTCCTGTAACAAATAAGAAAAACTGTAAAGACGGACATGCATAAAGCAAAAATACACACTGAGCTGAAATTTGAAAATAAGTTGACACACAAAAAAACGATTCAGATATAAACTCGGAACCAACACCAAATTAGAAACAGATGCTTACCATAATCTGATATACGATCGGAACATAATAAGAGGTATATATATAATCATATTAAAACATATCAGGCCTATAACATAAGCATAAATAGATACTAAACTACACGACGGTGATGTAATAACAATAAACTAAGTCGTGTAAACAGAAGCACCCAGAGCCAAAGACAGAGGGGTACACAGCTAGCTAGTCCATGCACGTATCAGATGGTACGTGTGGCGTACACGCATTGTTCCATCCCCGAGAAATCAGAAGTCGAAAATCAGAACAAAACTATGACCGATCCATACGCCCATAAGTGACCCTAATACTACACAAGCACTAGTTAGAGACGCCGTGAACTTTAATTACGCACTGTCACGACAAGTGCCTTGTCGTTGACACCCCAACGACAAGTCAGAAAATGCTCGGGTGACAGAGTACTAAAGCTAAAACCATATAACTAAACATATTCAAAACCGGAACATGCAATAAAGAGTACAAAATAAATAATCTATTGCATGCTACAAAAATATATTATATAAAATAACATAACTCAAAATATAACTGACGCGTAATGAAAATCCGTGTAATGAAAATCCGTACTACAAAGTAACGGAATAGAGTCAATACTATGAGTAAACGAAAACAGAAACCCTACTACGAGATAATAGAATATAATTAATACTATGAATGAACGAAACCAGAAACAGTACCTTAATCTTAATGTAGCCAAGCACAGCAAAAACATGACAAGTAAATTTATCTCAATAACCACCAGATCCTACACTTTATTAGTTATAGTTTGAATTAGACTACAAACTTGAATTATGATTTCTGATTTGTGGACCGATTAATTTCCGACGACCAATTGATTATGAGATTCTTTATAAGTTTCACATGGCAAGAATGACCCCTCTACTTCACTTCTAAAATAATTTCATGATTTACACTTTAAACCATCAACTTTGGTGTTTACATTAGTTAGCTCAAGACTTTAACATAAAATAACCCAACTTATCATTACTATTGGCTAATAAACTAGTATTCATATCTAAAATATTCTATTATTAACGTTCTATCGCTTCTACGAGATATTAACTCTGCTAATAGTTCGACATTTTGAAATTTTCGAATATTACAATGGCACTGACCAGTTTTTAGCACATTGCACTTAAGTACTAATGATCTGATCACCTACATTTGCGGCATATAATTTGAATAAATACTAAGTTTACAACTAAAACCAACAAAAACACATGTAACAGTTGAACAATGATAATCAAATTCTGAATGATAATACCTCATTAGGCGGAGTTGAAAGAAAGTAGGTATCTGGTATCGTGTGACGGAGGCATCTATGATCGGAATAGCGGAACTATTGTTGGATTGAAGCCATGTTTCGAAGTCTGAAGGGTTTAAAATAAGAAAATCACAACTCGCGATTGCAGTACCTACAGTTAACACCCAATGTAATGTGATTAAACCTTTGTAGTGTCGTGGTGGTGACGGATTCGTGGCGAATATGAGATAAATGGTAACCACCATGAAAACTGCTTAAAACTGCTATATTAGGTTCTTTCTAAGGCTCAGATTTAAGGAAATTGCAATTACACCTGTCTTCACTTTTCTCCAACCATATAATATATAATTAGTACTCAAACCTTTAAAGTTTTTTTAAAATAAATTGTTTACTGTATTTTACTTTTGTTACAATACAAAATGATCTCCCAACTGCCGTAAATATATTTTACATAAAAAAAAAAAAAGGCAAACACTCAAATATGCACCGACCCATGCCACAATTTTGCTTACATAATTTTGTGGTCGTTACATTTGTTTAATTGTTTTAAGTAAACCATTGTTTGTTGTTGAGTTTAATCATGCCAATGAATTCATATCCCAACTAACATTTCAAGAGTGGCTTCTTTCATCACCCAAAATACTATTTTAATATATAGTTTAGAGTAATTTATTATATCGATTTATTTGTATAATACTAATTATTACTATAGCAACTAAATATTGAATTGATAAGTTATTAAACTTACATAACATGATACCATTATTTTACCTATCACAATTCGCATGCATCTAAATATATGATTAGAATATGTATTCCACTAAAAGTTACAATTGGTTTTATATATTTAAGTTACTATTATTAATTTGATATTAATAGTATTAATAATAATAATATAAATTTACAACTTGCTAAAAAGACTTTTTCATCACTAAAACCGGAAGGCTATAAATACCTCAAAACAACTACAAATACATGCATTGCATGCCTCTTATTCCCTCACTCACATTTCTCACTTCTAATCAATCTCTGCATCTCAATCTCAACAAAGAAGCATAATGGCCACTATCAAATCAGTAATGGCACGTCAAATCTTCGATAGCAGAGGCAATCCTACCGTCGAGGTTTGTTTGTTTGTTTGTTTTCCGTAGATTCATTTGATGGCTCACTCGCATTTCGACGTTGTTCTTTCGAATTTAGATCAATAGACATCTACAATCCGTCTAGCGTTAGTAGGTGATAGGGCCTAGGGGGTGTGCATGGTTCGGTTGGGTCGTTTTGAGCTAAAATTGAACCAAAAAAACGAAACTTTGGTTTTTGAACTTTTGAAACCGTTCCGTTACGGTTTTTTTTTTCGGTTTTGTCATTTTATATTGAAAAATTATTGGCCCAAAAAAAATGGTTAGACCTAAATCATTTTACTAATTGATAACTAATTAATTATTATGCATTTGGCCTAAGATATTTGAGTTACATATTTATTAAATTATTCTAAATTACTTAAAATAATAAAAAAAATGAAAATCTAGAAATTCGGTTTGCTTAGATCTTCGGTTTTAATAACATGCAAAACCAAAACCGATTTGTAAGTTCGATTTTTAAAAAACGTAAACCAAACCATCGGTTTTTGTTTCAGTTCGGCTGAAACCGAATAAACTGTTTTCCTGAAATCTGGATGTTAATTTTGGTTTGATACAGGTTGATGTAATTCTTGCAAATGGTACATGGGCCCGTGCAGCTGTTCCTAGTGGTGCATCCACCGGTAAGTTCTATTTCTCTCACGAAACAAACTGTTAAAGAATACCTCGGGCTCGTGACTTTCAGCCCCCTATATAAAAGTGCAAGCTTCGCCACTGGTTCGTGGGGAGGCCAACATACGCGAAATGTGGGGCCCTTTCAGTTTTTTTTATTAGATTTTGTGAAATTGAAATTAATTTGATATTTTTAGTTTTTTTGAAATTTGCAAAATGTTTGTATATATTTATAAGATTTTGTATATTAATATATTTTGTAATTTTCTTTTAAGAAATTGTGAGCTTTTAAAAAGAACTGTAAGCTTTATAAATTTTGCAATATTTTTAGAGAGTTTTTATAAACTTCTAAAAATATATAAATACATAATGGTTCTGATGTGTAATATGTGAGGATGAGTGAAGGATGGATGGATTGCTTAGGGGAATCCTTGTGATAAATAATGTTTAGGGGTGAAAATGAGCCAAGCGGAGCCGAGCTCGAGCCATGCTTGCCTCGTTTATTATTCATTAGTTTATTTATGTATACTTTTATCTTTTTATATATTTATAATTATAGCTTTTTTTATAAAATTATATACATTATTTAGTAATTTTATCATAATTTTATATATGAAAATTATTATTATTATTATTATTATTATTATTAAAAAATATATTTACTATATTAGATAAAAATATAGAAAAAGTATGCTTGTTTAGGCTCACAGGCTTACTCAAGCCCGAGTTCATTCATTTAAAAAGTTTATTATTATGCTTGAGCTCGTTTAAGAATGAGCCGGACTTGAGCTTTTAACGAACCGATCTCGAGTAGCTCACAAGCGGCTTGGATCATTTATATCCCTTCATTATATAGATTGCAGTATTCATACATTTAATTTGTAATTTGTAAGCAACTATAGTATTTGGCTAGAATTTTTGACATCATAATAAGATATGCATGTAATTCTTGTCTTGTAGGTGTCTATGAAGCACTTGAATTAAGAGATGGAGGCTCAGATTACTTGGGAAAAGGTGTCTCCAAGGTGAGTTAACAGTTTGGATTAATGTCTTTTTATCTATCTACTAGACACATCATGATGCTGAATAAATTTTATTTTACATTCTATGATTAGGCGGTTTCCAACGTGAACACTGTTATTGGCCCTGCTATCGCAGGCAAGGTTTGTTTCATCGCTCTTATCCTTTAATATCAATCTGAATACTGTTATTTTCGGATTTAAAAACCATAAAAATGGTGTTTTGGATCATATAATATATTAATAATGATTGGAATGTATGTTAATGTTACAGGACCCAACTGATCAAACTGGTATTGATAATTACATGGTTCAAGAACTCGATGGAACTAAAAACGAGTGGGGTTCGTGCAAGCAAAAGGTATTGTTCCAAATGTTAAATCGATTTCTTTTAGGCCAGTAAACGAGCGAACCATTGGCGGGAACTTCAGTTATGTTGAACATGTACAGACAATTTTATTCATTTAGTTTAACGAATGAATATGAACACATGTCTCGTGCGTTCATTAATATATTAATTTGGCTTTTTACACTTGTTAGAATTTAGTCTTGTTTTAATTACTTTTTAGGCCAAAACATTGTTATTCACATTTACTTTTAATTCGTTTTAGCTCAATTGTGTTATGTTCATTCATCTATGTTCAGTTATGTCCGTTCGTTTATACTGTTAACAAACAAACATAAACACAAACACATTCGTTTTCTAAACGAACGAACACAAACAAACATGAACATCTTCCGTTTGGTTCGCTTAAATGTTCATGTTCTATCGTTTGTTTGGTTAGACTTTAACGAATGAACATGCTTGTTCATGTTCGTTCAGCTTGTTTAAAAGCCTAATATCTTTTCTGAATTCTTGCACAAAATTTGACATTAATCATACATTGTTTAGCTTGGAGCAAATGCAATTTTGGCAGTGTCGCTCGCAATCTGCAAAGCAGGAGCTAGTGTAAAAAATATTCCACTTTACAAGGTGAATCTATATATTTAATCTTTCTGCTCATTTTATTTTGAAGCAAATTGATATGTTTTGAATTGGAAACTTTGTGGCTTTGTGCAGCATATTGCAAACTTGGCTGGCAACAAGAAACTAGTATTACCGGTGCCAGCATTCAATGTTATCAATGGTGGATCACATGCTGGAAACAAGCTTGCTATGCAGGTATACATAGGCCTGTAAACGAACTGAACGTTCAGTGAGCCATTCATGTACTGTTCGGCGAAAAGTTCGTTTTTGTTCGTTTTTTTAGCAATTGAATGAACATGAACAACTATTATTGTTCATTTAACTAAACGAACAAACATGCACACGTATCGCGATCGTTCATTTACGTTCGTGCACATTCGTTTATGTTCGTTGTTTACATCCGTTCATTTACATCTGTATATATCCGTTTATTTATATTCTTCATTTACCGTTTGTTTAAATGCTCATGCAAATTATTTGTTACTGATTTAATTTAATTTCAAACCAAACTGATTTTTCATATTTTAGAACTGCTAAACCGAATTTTAGGAACAATCATTTGGATGCGAGGATAGTTGTCTTTTAAACTTTAATTTGGATATTCACAGTTACTTTTAATTGGTTCATTTATGTTCGTAAACTGTTCGTTCCTTTATGTTTGTGAACTGTTCGTTTATAATGTCAACGAACGAACGTAAACGAGCATGCTCATTTTCTAAACAAACGAACATTGAAGAAGAAAATCTGTCTGTTTATATGTCCGTGTTGGTTTATTCACTTAAAGTTAAACAGCCATTTACAAGCCTAGGTATACATCTTGAATACATATGGTCTTTGTGATATACCGAATGTTTGTTGAAAAAAAGTCACTTTTTTTAGGAATTCATGATTCTTCCTGTTGGTGCTTCAAGTTTTAAGGAAGCCATGAAGATGGGTGTAGAAGTATATCACAATTTAAAGGTTGGTTCAACAGTTGAAACATATTTCTTGAATCCAATTATAAATTTTTATTCTGCACATTGGCTTGTGATTGCTAATCGTATACACGCGTTTGCAGTCGGTTATTAAGAAGAAGTATGGCCAGGATGCAACAAATGTTGGTGATGAAGGTGGCTTTGCACCTAATATTCAGGTAATCATGGTTACAAATTGTTATATATCATCTTGCCATTTAGTTTAAGTTTCTTGATTACCTTTTAATATGATATTGGTTTTTTGAACTTTAGGAAAACAAGGAGGGCCTTGAGTTGCTCAAAACAGCCATTTCTCAAGCTGGTTACACAGGAAAGGTGAATACTTTAAAAGTTAAAATGTTAATATCACTTGTTTGCATTAAAGTGTTTGGATGGATGATATTATGCAAAAGGTAACACGTCAAACGGGTTGAACTCGGCCAAAGTGTACTTTTTATGCATACAATCTTTTTAATGGTTTTATCCAAAATAAATAGTCATATTTACTGCATAACGTGTATCGGGTCGACCCAGCCCGCCTGTTTTGTCCTGCACATATATATCACCAATTTTGACCCGTTTGTAGGTTGTGATTGGAATGGATGTTGCTGCATCTGAATTCTATGGAAAAGACAAGACCTATGATTTAAACTTCAAAGAAGAGGTGTGTTTCTCATACATATATTTTATTTAATAGTGGATGAATGTTTGTTTCATTGATACCTCTATGCAGAACAACAATGGGTCTCAAAAAATTTCAGGAGTGCAGCTAAAAGATCTTTATAAATCATTTGTGAGCGAGTACCCTATCGTGTCGATTGAAGACCCGTTTGACCAAGATGATTGGGAACATTATGGCAAGATGACTGCAGAATGTGGTGATAAAGTGCAGATTGTTGGTGATGATCTTTTGGTCACTAATCCAACGGTTAGTTTTATCGTTTTACATTATAAGATCGATTTCATATATATCCTTACAGTTTGAAAAGTTTCATATATATCCAACCAAAACTAAAAATATCACATATACCCAACTTTAATATATTTATACTTAGTGACCATTCTACCCCTTTCCATTATACCTGTTTAAACACTATGTTTTATTTAAACACTATCTCAAATCGGCTAAATTGGGGACCTGATCCTTCTCGAATTGGATTAACCTATCAATCTCATATTATAATTTCCGGGTTCTATCAAAATTTCAAAGTTATATAAAATAAGGTTAAAATGGTCATTTATGAAGTTGTTTTTAATTTTAATGAGTTGGATATATTTGATAAACTCTTTGAGGATAATAAAAATCTTTAACAAACTCTTTGAAGATTGACGTTATCGATGGCAGAAATCAAGGAATAAATTACTTTAGGATTTTTGGAATGTTTTAATCAAAACTACGTAGTTTTGAGGGGTTTTCCGTCTAAGCTTATACGCGTGACAGCACAGTATTCACTTTCCCCTTGATATTTTAACTACTTTTATTAAGGCATATATGATATTTCTATTTTTGCATGGGTATATATATATGGTATTTTTCAAGTTTGTATACACTTTGACCGTTTGATCAAAATATTTGTTGGATATTTAAATTGTGATTTCAGAGAGTTCAAAAGGCGATTAGTGAGAAGACATGCAACGCCCTTCTCCTCAAGGTATAATTTTAATTTATTAAATTATTTTTGGGTTATTATTTTGATATTTTCTCATATTGTTTTGTAATCATAGGTTAACCAAATTGGATCTGTAACTGAGAGCATTGAAGCTGTGAAAATGTCAAAGCATGCTGGTTGGGGTGTAATGGCCAGTCATCGCAGGTATATAAATAAATAATTTTATATGCTTTTACAGATTATTTTCTAGCTTCATTTTTTTATTTATTTATAAATAATTATATATGCTTTTACAGTGGAGAAACAGAAGACACCTTCATTGCTGATCTATCTGTTGGTTTAGCTACGGTAATCATTTTGATACGTGCGCATACATAACATGATACATACATATAAATATAGATGTAATTATATAAAATAATTCACTTATCAGGGCCAAATCAAGACTGGAGCCCCATGCAGATCAGAACGTCTTGCCAAGTACAACCAGGTCGGTTTTATATAAGGGTGTAAACAGTAAGTGTGCCGAGCTGCTCTTGAGCTACTCAAGTTTGGCTTGTTAAAAACTCAAATCGAGCTGAGCTTAAACGAGTTTTTGTTAAGGTTCATTTAATAAACAAGCTAATCGAGCTCGAGCCGGTTCGCGAGCTTAAACAAGTGTCTTTTATTTGTATAATTTTTATTATATATCTATATATTAAGTATTATTATATATAAGCATATGATAAAAATTAATAAATAATATATATTGTATTATATACGAAATTATAATTATGAATATATATGTGTGTGTGTGTGTAATTAATTATAAAAGTATATAAATAAAAATAACAAAATAATTAATAAATATAAACGAGTCAAGTTCGTGCTCAAGCCCTCTTAATATAAAACAAGCCGAGCTCGAGGCTAACTGAGGTCAGGCTCCGCTGGGCTTGGCTCATTTACACATGTAGTTTTATATATATATACATAATTACATTTGACTTTGACTAAATCAATTTGTGTTCAGCTCTTGCGAATTGAAGAAGAACTCGGGTCAGAAGCAGTTTATGCTGGAGCCAACTTCAGGAAGCCGGTAGAGCCGTACTAAATTTGCGTTGAATACGGTTGAAATAAACACCTAAGGGAAGAGTAAAATAGACCTGTTTCTCATAATAATTGTATTTTTAAAGTGGATTTTGTTTTGTGTTAACTGTTAATTAATCCTCTGGTCCATGGTATGTGTAGTCTCTAGCTGCATGATATTCTATTAATACTTGCAGTGTTTTTCACTTTTTTGTTTATCTATATCATGATGATTCTGTGGGATTAGTAAGTAGTTAGTTTTTATATATATAAAGAGTAAAAGAATTTGTGAGATTATGAGTCAATGACTCATAAAATGCCAACAATTAGAAAATGAAAATCAAAGAAATCATGTATTTCCACTCATTTATTGAAAAGTGTAACTAAAATGTACCTAAAAATTGTATAAACTTAGGAATACATTTTTCTCTGTTTGCTTGACAATACTGTACTGCTTTGCGGCTAGGGATGTAAACGAGTCGAGAAACTTGTGAGCTAGTCGAGATCGACTCGTTAAAGCTTGAATAAAGCTAATGTTAAAAGAGCCCAAACTTTATGTATTAAGTTTGACTAGGCTCGCGAATCCAATTTCATATAACTTTATTGAATACATTAATTAAGCATATAGTCACATAAAACTTGCTGAATTCAAAACTGTTTAGGATTTTATGTAATGATCATCGAATTATGATAAGAGGATGGGGTTTGGTATGTATAAACTTTTGTTCGTCTTTTGTTGTTTTTTTTTCAAGTATATGGATAAAATGATTATTTAGGTTAATTTAGGGGGCGTGCATGAGTCGATATGGGTTGATTTTGTATTCCAAACGAAATTTTGGTTTTTCAGTTATGGGAATGTTCGTTTACAGATTTACGCATGAATTCGGTTGGGTTGCGAGTTTATTTTTCTGTTTTGCATTTGATCTTAAAATGTGTGGGATGGAAATAAATGTCCAAAATTAATGAATTGGGGGACAAGAAACATTGTCCAAATTTAATGATTTGTGTAACAGCTCAACTACCGCTGCATTATAACAGTGTTAGTTTGGTTGGGACGAACCGCCATCGCCTCACGGATTTGCTTTTGGTTGCTCAAATTGAGAGACTTCAGAGAAGGTCACTCATCATGTTACTACTCCTACTTAAGCACGGTTAACTGTGACGTTATCCTCTCATCCACTACTGTAAAGCACCCAAAACGTGCTATAATGGGAAGGTATCCACCCCTTATAAATAAGGCTTTGTCCTCCTTATAAATAAATTTGATAGCATGTCCTTGCACCACAAGAGCATCTCAATTCTGATCGATCGTATGTGTGTGACCTCGATTGCGTCAAAGATTGAGACATTAGGGCTCCAAAGATGGAGTGTGGAGGGTTAATCGAAGATGAGGATTGTTGGGGGGGGGTTTAATATTGAAGGTCAAAGGGCTTAGTAGATCAATTGACTACTTAGTGGATGAAAAAATAGATGGCATTGACAAGGGAAACCTCTTTGCCTGCTTTTAAAGTATAGGGAAGCAACAACGTCATTTTAACTTTTGAGGTCGCAATATGCCCCCGTCTTATAACCACATGAATGCAAATAGGAATTATCTCCAAATAAAAATATACAGATTTGATTTGACTCAAAATCATTTACATAAACTTCCATGTAATAAAATCCTTTATATAACCAAAAAATACAACCTACGATTTTCTTCTTCTTCAATTCAGCACTTTCCACATATTCACACAAACCCTAACCCGAGCTTCTCTACACGATACCAAAATAGGGATAAGATCGGGACCGTGCCGGTACCGACCGGTCCTGGTCCCGAAAATCGCGAATTCTTGGTACCGGGACAGTACCGATATTAAAGGTAAAAATTCATGAAATACCGGTCTCGTACTGTATCAGTACCGGTCAACCGATACCAACACCGACTTTGCTCATTTCTATACCAAAATAATGACGAAAGCATTTAGCCTATTCGGTACATGTGTAATTGGGTATGTGTAGGTATTTTGTACCAATTTAGAATACGTCTAGATTTTATTAAGACTCTCCTTATTTAATATCTAAAAAACACCTCCAACTATATAAATAATCATCAACGAACATATTACAATTCACAAAGTATTGAACCTATCATTATATCAGTTATAACATCGAATTACAGAATCAATCATTATGGCTTACTTTGAAATTATGGTTATTAATTTTACTTTTGGATTTGGCTTTATGTTTTGGTTATGGTATTACCAAGATCAATCCTAATTTAGCGAATTTTAAACATGTCACGTACATGTATCTATACCCGTACGGCCGTACCAGTACTCAGATGACTCAACTAATTTGTTATATGTATTCGTACCATACCAATAAATTCACTACATGTATCCATACTCGTTATTATTAATTTTCGGTAATGTTCTCAACGTTCCAAATCTTACGTCCTTGACGGCCACGTAATTAATTGAATCATTTTATAATCGTAGTCATCACTTTCCCCAAATTCACACAAACCCTAACCCTAATCCTAACCAGAACAATAACAATGGCGGAGCATTTAGCCTCCATATTCGGCACCGAGAAGGACCGGGTCAACTGCCCATTCTACTTCAAGATCGGAGCTTGCCGCCAAGGCGACCGGTGCTCACGGCTCCACACTAAACCTAGCGTCAGCCCTACGCTGTTGCTGTCAAACATGTACCAGCGGCCTGATATGATCACGCCTGGTGTTGATCCGCAAGGCCAGCCGCTTGACCCCACCAAAATTCAAGATCATTTTGAGGTGAGTTGTTTAATTTATGCGTTTTGTAGAGTTTGTACGATTGATTGATGATTTTGAAACCCTAGGTCTGTTTTAGGAAGAATTTGATTATGTTGCTTATTAGAGAGAGATTCATAAGGTTATTAATTTACAATTTACTGAATAAATTATGCTTTGAATGGGGCTAATCGAGCTCAGTGTTAGCTTTATTGAGCTGAAAAATCAAGCTCGAGCTTGGCTCGTTTTAGTTTCAAGCCAAGCTCGTTAATTTTTTATATTTTAGTATTTATTTATTTATGTTTAATTTTACAAATATTGATTGATGTATTAAAAATATAATATTTAACATCGATTTATATAAAATTTATAAACTAGATGATTTATAACATTCTGTTTTTTATTTTGTTATTGTTTAATGTTTTAAAGCTATAATATATTAAAATGTATTACTTTGGCATTATATATTTATATTGTTTTATTTTTTCTTAATTTCGCATGCTATATTATTATATGTTAAAATGTGCGGTTTAATCTAAACGAGCCGAGCCGGCTCGTTTGGATTCAAGCTATTTTCGAGGGAGCTTCAAGCGAGCCGCGAGCCACGAACTTTTTGATCAACCCTAGTTTTGAGTTTTTGATTTTGAAACTACCGGCTGTAATTTCAGATGCTGTTTTGTTCTGTAAACTGTGCGGTGGTAATTAGGGGTGTTCGACAAATCAAATTTCAAATATCTGAAGTAATCGAATCAAGTTCTTCAGATTTTGGTTTTTTAAACCTGGATTCGAGTTTGAAGTAGATTCAACCAATTTGATTTGAGTTAGAAACTCTAATTCAGCCAAAAAGTAGCTGGAATTTGTGCTTGGGCTGGATATCAAATTAGTAGCCCAAGTATGATTAAAATCATCAGAATCCTTAATATTTGAATTCTAACTAAATTGAACTCTAATTTTGTATAATCTAATTCGAACGTTCGATTTCCAATTATTTGAATTGACTTTTGAGTTTTTAAGTCCAATTCAAATACGAAACACCCCTAGTGGTAATGGTTTCAAAATTATTTGTTAGATATGTCATTGATTTTTTTTTGAACAACTAATAATCTTCTCCTAAATCCACCTAGTTAACAGCTAATAATCTTCTCCTAAATCCACCTAGCCTGCCTACTAGTTTATTTAGAACTCCAATCGCGTTTGAGTTTGTGTATTAGTTTTCCTACTTCTAAGTAAATGTTAAATTCTAATCATAAGCATGATCTATTCATGTATGCTTCACTGTAAGTGTGACTTTCCTATGTAACCATACTATTAACAGGTGTTTTTATTGGACTATTCTCTATTTGTTTCAAATAATGAACCAAAAAATGCAGAACTGAAATGTTTTTTAACTGTTTATTTATGCCTGTTCACCTTCTAATTTATGTATATGCGCAGGATTTTTACGAAGATCTGTTTGAAGAACTGGGAAAATACGGAGAAATTGAAAGCCTAAACATATGTGATAACTTGGCTGACCATATGGTATGTTCCTTTCTACACATTAAATCATTTGAATATTTTTACACTAAAACATGGAAAATGATTTATGTTCACAATTTGCAGGTAGGAAATGTGTATGCACAGTTTAGGGAAGAAGAACATGCTGCAGCCGCTCTGCAGAATCTGAGTGGAAGATTTTACGCAGGTAAATTTATTAGTTTCATGTTAAGTTACCTTAAAACAACAATATTGCTGTCTAACATAAAATCTAAATTATTTTTCAGGACGACCCATTATTGTGGACTTTTCTCCAGTAACCGATTCCGTGAAGCTACATGTAGACAGTATGAAGAAAACGTATGCAACCGAGGTGGTTATTGCAACTTCATGCATCTGAAAAAGATTAGCAAGTGAGTTTACTTTTATACCCTTCACTAGTTCACGGTCATCTCTCAACTTTTAGTTTTCACTAATCACTAATTTATATATTGCATATATATTTTAGGGATTTGAGGAGACAGTTATTTGGGAGGCGTAGTAGGAGAAGTAGAAGCAGAAGCCGTAGTCCACCAAGGCACAGGAATCATGATGACCGCCCTTCAGGTGGCGGTCGTGGTGGCGGTTACGGTTACTCTGATCACCGCCACAGTGACAGAAGCAGGAGGCCTAGAAGTAGGAGCCCGGGAAGACGATCGGGCCGGAGCAGAAGCCCGGAAGGGAAGAGGAACCGGAGCCCAGTTAGAGAAGGCAGTGCTGAAAGAAGGGCTAAGATTGAAAAATGGAACCGAGAAAAGGAAGCAAAATCGGCTGCTACAACAGATTAAAGGTTAATCAACAATGATCAAGGGTAAAACTGGAATTATCTAAATTGTTTTCTTTCTCTGTTTTTGGTTATAGTGTGTTTTTGTATTTTAATTTAAATCAATGTGAAACAAATAAAGAAGATGAAAATTTTTAAAAAAAGGTCAAATGGAAAAAAAGTTACTTACTGCCGGCTTTTTGCTGTGCAGGAGTACAGGTTGTCCGGTCAACCCACCCCAACCGACTTGACTCGCTTCAACCCGTAGTTAAATGAACCGTTTTGACCCGTTACACGACCCGACCCATCTTACCACGTCTATATATTGCCTTTTCAAAACAGGATATTGTTAGGTTTTTCGAGTTTCGCAGGCCAGACTTTAAGAGTGGATTTTGGTGAAGGAATTTGATATTCATTATTTAAATTTAAAAAATGTGATCTTACTTAATTCACTAGTTTTGCAGGTTCAGGTATTAATACCTTAGGGCTTCTATTTACCTTATTTTAGTCACACATCATAATAATATTTTCTCTACATAAATAGTATTAATATTATTATTATTGTTATTATTATTATCATCATTATTATTATTATTACTGTTGAACTCTGATTTCCTTTGTATTACTTCATACATACATATGTACTTTAGAGCTGAGGGTCTCTCTGGAAGCCACCTCTTTATCCATGTGGATAGGGGTACGGTGTGCCTACATCTCACCCTCCCCAGACCCTACTTATAGCTATGCTATTGGTGGGACTTTACTGGGTATGATTGATTAATTGATTGATTGCAGGTTCAGGTATTCTGGACGGGTCCTTAATTTTTGCCGTTTATTATTATCTTTTATACAGGTTGTCGACATCTTAACCTTCATCTTCAGGACAAGAGGAAGTAAAGATGTGTATGCTACAGAGGTTTATTATTGTAGTTTTGTTTTTATGTATTTTGAATATTATATTTTTGTTTTTTCAGAATCTGTGTCCTTTCTGTATTTTGATTGAGAATCTTTTGTGCATTTAATTTATGTTTGATATTGAATTTTTTGCACACTTTTTTGTTTTTGCTTGAAAACTTGGTTTTGAAAACTGGACTGGAATTACCTATAATCCGAAAATGTAACGCCACTGGTTTAGCTTCGTTTGGACTGATAGGTTGGTTTGTTTAGTTGAACTAGTAAGTAGTAACCTGGGTTTAGAGCCATGCAGGCTTTTGGTTCAACTATTGCTAATTTTAAGTCAGCCCGAATCAACTTGTTGTATACTTTTAATTTATTGATGGACGGAACATGATTGCAAGGCTTTATTCGACACAGCTCCTTATTTTTGGAGTTCGTTTAGGATTGTCACAAAATCCTCCATGATCGCAGATAGTTCGATGTCAGCTAATGATGACATTATATCTCTAATCCGATTTATTATTAATAAATTAGGACAAGTTAGTGCATTCCTAACTTGTCCTAATTTATTCATTTGTGTTGAACCAAATGGTTCCAACCAGTTGGCTGTCTCGAAGTCTACAAGGGCTCGATTACAATATTCTTTTATCAAAAAACAGTGTACCAAAATCTAAAACCTGTAATCCCCATTTATACTAATTAGATAAACTAGTTTTATTGTTTTTTTTTTTTTTGTAAACTCATCAAGATTTTTGTATTCTTCATTTGATGTTTTTAACTCAAAGCAGCATTTGTTTTTTTCACTAGTATTTCAACTACATTGCTAGGTTGAGATATCTATTCTCTTTGTATCAGTATAGCTTCATTGTATGTTTTTATAATTTTATTAAATAATGCTTTTTTAAGTAGTTCGAGCTCTATGTGTCCAACCTTGATGTGTATGCGAACTATTTACAACGATACTTCTAACATTACAATGGTGCCCCCAAGCAGTTGTGACGCGTGAACATATTCTTTTTCAGAGTATTTTGCAATTGAAGTGTCCTTATCTAAGAACTGAGGGGTTGAATAAGTTACTTTTGATTTTTGGAGTTTTGGTTGTGAAGTTTAGTTGTAGTTGGAAAAGATAAACTAGACAAGCTTTAAGCACGGAGTTTAGTTAGTTTTACTTCACTGTTTCGGATGGCACTTGAAAATGGAGAGAGGATGTCGTGGGAGACTTTTCGGCTCAGTCAGCTAAGAGAACCATGGTCAGGATGGGAGACAAGGTTGTGCGCATTATAGGTCGTATACATGAATGATCGAAACAAATACACTTACACGGGAAACAAACATAAAACAGCAAGATTAAACGAATAATGAGTTGAAGTCATAAATGAAGTATTTTCTGGTTAGAAAATACACAATTTTAAATAATGGTTGCGCAAAAGTAGCAATTTATTGAAAGTCCATAGGGTTTTGGTATGCATACAAGAGCCAATTTAACACTCAAGTTTCTTTATTCGTGGTTATACCAGTAAACTTTAAGGAAGGCATCAAAACTTTCACAAAGCTATATAACTTTTATCTCATATTTGCAACCAGAAACTGCTATATCAAGAATCCACATACCATTAGATGTTGATCACGTAAGTGATACAATCTAAATCTATCAATGACCATTAAATAAACTTCTTACCTCTAAATTCATGATAACAAAAATAATAACTTGAAGCGGATTTTGATGACATGTCACACACAAATACAAACATGTCAAGTGGGCATTCCCTATGTCAACCACTAATGGCTGGTAGCATCAACTCGACTATCAACAAAATATTTCATTATAATTTAACATCATAAAGACTGAACTAACAGACAATTACACAAAGCTAATGTTTACCTTTCACACGCCCTGCTTGCGGTGCGCACATATAATGTATATATGTGTGAACCCTCGGGTGGGCAAAAGTGAAATTGCACTAATTTTGGCGTTATTTTACTAATTTCGTGAGAATAACGTTAAAAGTGACGGAAGGTTAATCAGGCATCATGTGGTGGCGTTGATAGCCGAAAGACAAGGGTACATGCACCAAGCAGCCGGTGTCCCGATGATTGAGTGCTATGTGCCTTATATCCAAGGCTTGATGCAAAACTACTATCGAGCCGTGGTCTCACCGGAAGCAGCCTCTATCCCTATGGGGTAGAGGTAAGACTGTCTACATCTTACCCTCCTCAGACCCTACCATAGCTTGCTATTGGTGGGATATACTGAGTACGATGATGATGATGATGATGTTTACCTTTCAAATAACCAAAAGGGGTATATCTGAAATACCTAGTAATTGCTCCAACACTCATTTAGTTAACACCTCTTACCGATCAAGCAAGAGTAAAGATTCCATGTACGGACTCACGCTAAGTGTAGTTGACCACTCTTTAATCCCAACTTCATTAAGCTGTTTTGAGAATGGTGTACAAGCTACAACTACTGCTGAATCATGATACCAATCTATCATCTTCATCACAAGTTCACCATTCCTCCTAAATTCCAATGGAATACATAATTTAGCAACCGACTTATATGGTTTAAAGGTAAATCGATTTATAAATGATCCCGAATCACCATTCTCCATCATCCACACTTTACAAATATTATCTCTTCTAAGATTCACACTTACCAAAGCAAGAGAACCATTCAGCTTTAACAAAAACAAATAATCGGTGTATAACTCATTTGAGAAGCATATTTCTTTAAATTCCTCGGTTGGCAAATCAAATGAAATAATAACGTTTCCGACAAGCCAATTAATAGACCCATCTATGGTTACCGAAGAATCACCGCAACCAAATTCAACAGAGTTGCCAGGCAGATTACCATACGAGCTTCTCCAAACCCCTGAACTTTAAAAACTTCAACTTGCCATCGGCTGCTACAACTTACACTTACATCTTTCAATTTGTTATGCGTATCATGAATATATACAATCTTAGGGTCACAAGTTACAGGACAAACCCCAAAGCCGAAATCAGTTCCATCTCCCCTACTTGGCATATCAATAGCAACTGATTTTCTAATAGATGGATTCCAAATAACAGCCACATCCGTTCCAGAAAAAGATTGCAAATCATCTTTATTTTGATAATAACCGAACAGGCAAACCAATCCATGGGAAGCCAAAATCACTATATATTAAAATTTGTCTTGTTTTTTTTTTTAAGTTTTATGTAAAATATTTTAGACATCTAATGATATGTAACTAAAATGTCTTCTTATTTTGTTAGGTTTGATCATAAGGCATCAAAATATGTATTAAAGAAAAAACTGGCATCAAAACATATACTTTAAGGGATCGTATTTTGTTTAGGGTCCAAGAATTTTTAAATATCTAACTTTCAGTAAATGTGGCACTTTTTCGTTTACATACAAGTACTAAGTGTTTATTTATACATTTATCATTTGAATTTTGTCTATCTATATTAACTATTCGTAGTTTATAACCATTATGTATCTCAGTCCTGTTACAAAATTTCAAAGTTGAAATACGTCGATTCCAAGTTTGGTTTTGGAATTATAAGCTATCTTATAAACAGTTGTGGAAACTTAAATGTTTGACATGGGGGTATAAAAGTTCAGTTTTGCTTATCTTTAAAACAGCGTAGGGTTGCATCGTCTAATGACTTTTAGGAACTTCCTGGGTGCTTCAAATGACAGGTGACCAAACGTTCTCTCAGAAATAAATGTTTAATTGTTTCAAAACTTGCTAGAACGTACTTTTATGCTAAAAGTACAGTTTATGCACCTTATACACATTTAATATTTTGTTATTCTAAACACGTTAATATTTTAAACATGTTAATTTCACCAAATCAGCATAAATCTGAAACGACAGAATAAAAAGCAAATAAATCCAAACATGTTCTTTCCACAGATCCACATCACTGAAAACATAAACTCTGGTGCTCTTTATAATACTAAAAAACAACCCTGCTTAAAACTAACCACACTCATTCTTCAACAAAATCAGCACCATCTTCATCTTCTCAAAGCATTTACTTGTGCTTAGCCTGGTTGTGGGACTGAAGAGCGCCATCCGACTTAAAGGTCCTGCAAAACAAAATACAAACAACTCAACAAATTAAATCCGGGATGACAAAGTCAAATTGATAATTCAACAAAATACCTGTATATATACATACATAAATACATACGCACATATACAGTTAAACCCTTCAAAATAAAACCAAAAACACTAGATAAATTCATGTAAAAATGACAGGTCAAACAGGTGACACAGCCACGACCCATTTATTCATTTGGGTTAACAAGTTTCAGGTTAAATTGATTATTTCACAAAGCCCTGTATGCATACACACATGTAGATCACACACACATACACAGGTAAACATAAGTTACATAACAAAAACAGAACAAACCTGTTGCATGGCTTGCAAGAATGTGCACCATCATTAGAAGCAGAGGCTGGGCTTTTCTGGTTTGATTTGTTAGCTGGAGTCTTGGTTTCCTTTTTAGGGTGCGGTGTTGCCACGTGTGCCTTTTTGCCATCTGTCAAAAACATGTATTTATAAATAATATATTTGATATCATTGTAAATTCACACTTTATTTAAATCTTTACCAGTCTTCTGGGGTGTCAATTTTGCCTTCTTGTCAGTTGCAGGGGTCTTCATTGCAGATTCATTAGGTCTTTTCTTTCCAGATTGTTGCTACAACAATAAAAATAATTCACCATAATGTCACATATTAATAACTATAAAATAGTAGAAAAACAAGAACATAAAATGTAACTAACCTTCTTTGGTGTCTCTTCATCCTCATCACTGCTGGCTTCACTATCATCAGATGAATCATCTTCATCACCCTAAAAAAAGTACCAAGAGTTTTTCAACAAAGAATCACTAAACCGGTAAGTTCATTTAAGTTTGTTTAGTTGTTCATTTAGTTAACTGAACAAGCATGAACACATGTCGCGTTCATTCATTTAAACTCATTTAAGTCGATTTATTTATGTTTGATAATACATACATAAAAATGTTTTGGACCCGTGAAAATTTAGTCTAGTTTTAATAACTTCTTAGGCCGAACACACTTACCCACATTTACTTTTAAATGGTTTTAGCTCAGTTGCGTTTATTTATGCTATGCTCAGCTATATTCAATTGTTTACGTTCGTGAAGCATTTAGTTGTCCGTGTTCCACCGTTATATTAAACAAACGAACACAAACACACTCCATTCTTGTCCATTTACAAGCCTAACTAAACAGAAATCAAATAAACAAAATTAAGATTTGTAAACGGGTTCAGGTTGTTTCAGCTCAAACAACCTTTAATTAACACTTATCAAAACAAAACGAGAATACATATACATAAAATTCAATTAAAAAAATTGCATACCTCATCTTCATCAGAATCTTCAGACATTGAATCACCTTCATCAGAATCATCTTCATCAGAATCTTTCTTCGTTTCTACAATCTTCACTTTCTGCTTACCATCTTTCTTCTTGGCAGCCACTGTGTTGTCTTCTGTCTTAACTTCCTGTTTGACCACCGCAGGGGTTTCTTTCTTTACCTCTTGCTTTCCTGCAAAACCAGCTTAAACGTTAAAATCAAGACTAATTCAATAACGTATAAAACGAAAAACAAAAATAACAAATTTATACCATTAGAATCTGGAAGTGGAATAGCATCTTCGTCATCAGAATCTAAACAAAACAACAAACATTAAATAAAAAACTAAAAAACAAATAAAGATTAAATAAAAAAATAACATAATAAATGTACACTAACCAGACTCGTCTGAATCAGTTAGCACAAAGGCAAGCCAGTCAAGGATGTAAACAACTGAACAACACTCACATTCTATATTAAAACAATTAGAACATAAAACTGACAAATACGAAAACATATGTGTGTGCATGTATCTTTGCATAAAGGATATGTCTTATCTTCCAAAGGTTGGTCAGCTTTGTATCCATAGAAGTAGACACTGCCATTTTTCCAGCTATGTGACAGCTGGAAATCTCTGTCAATCACCAAGTCAAATAGCTGTTGAGGCAATTTCTCAGAGTTAAGCGTTCCAAGAACAAGTTTTTTGTCATTGATGGTGATATGCAAGTAAACAGAATCACTTGCTTTGTTGTTCTTGATTTCTCCAAGACAAGCCTGCAGATATAAAAATTTTGTTTGTTTAAAACAATCAAAGCATAAAAACCAATAAAACTCGTAGTATGGAGAGGTTATATACCTGTGAAAGATGTATGACTTTGTCTTCCCCGAGTGTTACATCAAGTGGCTGGCCACTTTTAACCTCAGCACCTGCGAACAAAGCAATATAAGATTTTGCAACCGAATGTTATCGTCAAAAGTAAAAACAACGTGGAATCACATAATTAACATGCAAAAAATATATGTTTGGATTTCATATGATGCCATAGTTCATATGTTAACACAACCTATTGCATCATTAGTTTAAGGTTACTTAATATGAAAAATTCATATAATCAGACAGAAAAACAACAAAGTAAACTACAAATTTAAATGCACAAACAATAGTTCATGAGTAAACTACAAATTTAAATTTATCATAATTGATATTGCAATATATAAAGAAAATTGGTGCAAACTACTACTCATTGGAATACAAAAACAAAATCTAACGTTTCATTACATTAATGGTGTCTTTAAACGCAGAATTCATATAACTAGATCAACAATCACCCTACTAACTATGGATTCAAATGCACAAACATATGTTCATCAGGCAAAAATAGACCTGTAAAAGAACCAAACAAGCACAAACAAAGGCATGTTCGTGTTTGTTTATTTAACTTTAACCATGCAAACACAAACAGTTAAATAAACAGATCTTCTTGTCCATGTCCATTCGCTGGAAAATGAACAAGTTTTAAAAAAGTATAAATATGCATAGCTAAATGAACAGAATCAATAGTCGAACATAAACAAACGCTAACATAAATGAACAAGCAAAACCATATGTTCATGTTCGGTTAGTTACTATGCAAACATAAACGAACTTCCCACAGACAATTCACAAAGTGATTGCTGAACTTTCATGTCATGTAGAGGCCAAAGCAATTAAAATACAAATGACGGTGTACACAGCTACAAGTTGCAAACAAACTGAGCTAAATCTAAACCATCACTTCTTAAATCATTCTCACGACTATTTTTCTTTAGAATAGCACCCAAAATTTTCTTAAACAACCACAACTATACAAAATTAAACAAGCAAGCGTGTCAGAATATCCTTCAAATGAACCCTAACAACAACATCATATACACAAACTCATACATTCCTACACATTCCACGAGGAAAACAAAACTTAGGTAACAAGTGCCAGTGTACACAGACACAAAGTACTACCAATTTCAGCTAAATCTAAACCATTACTTGAAAAATCACTCTCGCAACATTTTTCTTCAGAATAACAACCAAAACTCTCCTTACACAAAATTATACAAGCAAGCAAGAAAGCGTATCGCAATATCCTCCTAATAAAACCTAATATAATAATAAAAAGAATAAACTCATACAAAACTTAGGTCACAATTAACAAAATCAAAAGAATAACACATTACAAAAGCAAATCACGTACATAATATCACACTCACAAACTCATGCATAATTCGTTAACAATCCTACTGATTCCGCAACGAAAACCTAACTAATGTCACAAAATCAAATACTCGAAAAGCAAATAGCGTACACATAATGACGAATAATACAGACGAGAAGAGTATTCAAGACGAATGTAAACAGGAAAACAATTCTTCATCGCGAATGAATAGATACAGAAAGGAAATAAGATAATAATATGATGTGATAATAGTAGTAGAGTAGGGATAGATGTGAATGGTTACCCCAAAACTCCATAGCAGGCGTGGTGATTTTGAGCTGCAGAGAAACAAGAGTGAAAATGAGCAAAACGTTAGGGTTTGGAGGAAATGAATGAATGAGGGGTTTATAAAGAGAAAGATGGAGGTGTCATACGGTGTGTCGCGGACCACGGTTACTTTTCAAAAACTGGAATTTTTGTTACAGTACACATAGGTTATTCAAGCACCCGGTGCTACTAGACAAGCCGTATAAGTTAAAATTATGTCATAATGTGTCGGAGTGTGTCTTGGTTTATAGAGGTCTATACGACTGAAAACGTTGTCAAGATACATTTGTCAATTATGCAGGGCTATACGACTCATAACGAACCGTATACACTTGTTAACACACCATGAAAGAGAGTGGTGTTCTAATATAACAACCCTTATTTTTGGCATAGGTTATTTACCATTTTGGTGTATACCTATATGTGACACTCACAGACTTAGAAAGGTTTGTTTCTTTGCAGGTCGATAACTTCATGCAAGTGACGTGCGTATTGATCATCGGTTCTAGTGTGAATAAGGATGTCATTGATGAACACGATAACGGTTTACTCAGAATAGGCCTCCTACACATGTGATTTATAAGGTATAGCTTGATCTTTAACAATAAACGAATACGAGATGTTAAGAGTGTGGATATGATCAAGAAAGAAGTGTTGCTTTGGTTAAAAACTAGATCTTTAGGTTTACTTTTGTTGTAATTGTCTCCTTTTGTTTTCGTATATTGTCTTGTTTGGTTTCGGTTCGGTTGGGCTACAAAATCCTTTTTATCTGGCATTAACTTGGAATCACGTGCATCTAACGCACCTTTTACTAAGATCAACGTAGTTGTATGTAAACCCAGAGCAATAGCATGATGAACCAAAAAGTCTTCAGGACCTATTGTTAAGAATAGTGAATTACTATTCTCATTAACAGCATTTAACCAACCTGGCAACCATATGCTTCAACCCGAATTGAATGTCGGGCCGTTCGTTGAAGATAAAAGTATATCGAACCCATATGAAGTTTTACCATGAGCAGATTGTATCCATTGAGCAAATATAGGTTCGATTAAGATTTGCTTTTCCGGAGTACCTACAAATCGGGTATTAGAAAAACTCGGTGTCACACCCCGACCAAAGGCGGAACATGCCGGGGTGCAACGTGATTGGACAAATACACAATACACTATTTAAAGTGACAATATTCATTTAACTCATTTATTTCAACAAATCGATAAACAACACTTCTCGTTTACACAAACAAACTGAATACAAGTAATAATTATATTGTTCGTTTTGCTAATATCCTAAAGGTCTTGGTAACGTTTTCCGTCAAGCACTCGAGTCAACAAAAGTCAAACCTGTAACATTTCATAAAATAAAGTTTGTCAACACAAAGGTTGGTGAGCAATTCATAAGTTTGAGCATATAAGTGTATAGTATGAAAATCCACAAAACTTGTATACAAACAATAAATAAGAGCTATAAATTGGAATAAATAGTTATCGCTAAACAAGTTAGCGACACCTAGCTATTGGCAATTAGTCTAGGATTTTATGACAGTTGCTAATAAGCTTACATTAGCACCACCTAACTACAAGGGGATGCCGAGTAGTCTAGGATTTATAGTTATCATTAATAGCATACGTTAACGACACCTTGCCATTGCCAAATGGTATAGGATTTATAGTTTCACCATCCAAAAGCTGTAAACACATAGTCAAATAAGCATACAACACCAAATCGAGCAATTATTCAAGTAAGGTATACAATCACGTTTGTGGGTTTAAGATGCAAGTAATTAAAGCATTTAGTTTGATAAATATGAAATGTCACCCCAAAACGAAAGATGGAAAAAGGGGTATGAAAGTACTCACCTCGATTGATGAACCGAGAAAATAAATAGATAAACAAATGAAGCTCGAATGGTAAACGGACGGATCCAACTTGAAACGATAAACACCGTAGCTAAAATAAATAATGTAATATATATTAATGAACTTGAAACCATAATAAAACTATATTGGAAACATTGAATGAGAAGGTTCGGTTGTTAATCAGGTTACCGGTTAGTTTGTTAATGGTTAGGGACTCGTACTAAATTGATAAATTTAAAGTAAAGTAATATTATTTTATTGGGCTTTTAAATAACTAAACCAATGTTAAAATAGAGACAAGACGGGTTTTAAATCAAGAGTTCGGTTTTCATAAAAATGAATTGATAATAAAGTTTATAATAGTATTATTAATGATAAGATAGTAATGATAATAATACTTCTAAAAGGTATGTTATATATATATATATAGAGATATATAAGATAATGATGCTAATAATAATAACGATAATTATTATTAATAATACTAGTATAGTATAGTACTAATAATATTAGTCAAAGAATAACGATCTTAGTATTAATTAAAATGTTGTTGATTAAAATAATAATAAATAATATTGATAGTAAATAATGATATCATACTCGATGTCGGTTTGATTTCTAAACGAAATTATAAAATAAATATAATAATATTATTGCTAATAATAAACAATAGAAATATAATTTTACTAAATAATAATAATATGATATTTAATAATATTAATAACAACTTTAATATTTATAATAGTAATAAATAATAATATCAATTAATAAATAAAATAGTATGTTATATGTAATAATACTAATAATAATCTTTATGTCTTGATATTAATACTAATAGCAACCGAAATTTGTTAAGTATAAAAATAATATTAAAACCGGTCTAGGATGAGACTCGAACCCGAGACCTCTTGTTCAACAACTTATGTACAAACCAACCGAACCAAAATAATTAAACCCATATGAACTTAACATATCCATTACCCGATCGTTTATCTTTTCCCGAATTCCGAAATAATTCAATACCCATCCATACTCGTTTCAAATAATATAACCGATAACAAAAACCATTATTAACAATTTAGATCCGAACAATTTATAAGCGAAACCGAAAGCACCAACGCCCAAAATTAGTTTACCTATTAGTCGTACACGAGCCGTGGCTCTATACCGAGGAATGACACGAGTCGCACCTGCCGGAGACGGAAACCGCAACTGGAGGGAGAGAGGTAGAGAAAGAGAGAGAGAGACGAGAGAGATAACCAATTCCGGCCACCAGCAGACGCGCCGGAAAAACGGGGAGAGAAAGAGAGGGAGCTGCGTGAGAGGGAGAAGCGGAGAGAGAGAGAACCAGATACACGGTTGCCAGCCTCCGGTCACCGGAAAAACGATTATAGGGAGGAAAGGGGATGCCTGAACGCCGAGGGAAATGAGGGGGGGTCGGAGGTGATGGAGCTCGCTGGAAAAGCGAGGCGGAGTGGGAGGGGGTTAAGGGGTCGCCGGAAAACGAAACCAAAGAGGGAAAGAAAGAGGTTTTGGGTGTGGGGGTTATCGGAGAACCGAGAGGGAGGAGGGAAGTGGTGGTGGCGTGCGTCGGAGATGGTGGTTGGGGTCGCCGGAGGCCTGCCGGAAAACGGCTGGGAAGATGGGGGCGGCTGGTGATATTAATGAGTTAGGTTTAGGGTTTTTCTCTTTATATACATATCACATATTTACATACAAGCCCTCCAAGTTCTACGTATTTTATGAAAATGTATTAAACTTAAGAAATGACAATATAGATTCAAAAAAAAATGGTAAGTATTACCCTTTACAATTTATAACTAATTTTTGTTAAATGAATAATGATTATTACACGCCTACATGACGGGTTTTGGGTGAATTAAGTACTTGAAAAATTTAAAGATCGACTAAAGTGATTAATAAAATTACCGGGTCAGGTTTACAATACAGTACAGGTTCAACGTATTATTTATTAAAATAAAACGCGAAAGAAAATCCAAAACCCGAATTTGACGAATGTCACACTCGGGTTCGGGTATGAAACCTGGTTAAGGTATGATCAGGTATTGGAAAATCGGGTATTACCAATAACCGGGTCAGGTTCGGGTCGAGTATTGGCTTGAAAAACCATACCCTGTGTACCTGGTCCAGGTCGGGTATTGAATCAGGTCTTCAATACCATGGTATTTGAATACCCTATTTCCAGGTATTGAAAAAACCCGTTTTATGGGTTTTGAATATCTTATTTCTGTGTATTAGAAAAAACTCATTTTCTACATTTTTCTTTTATCAACGGGCCTACTTCATTTTTTATACTAACTCAATTTTCTTTCATACAAACTTCAAAGTTCATTCAAACATATATAAACAACTAAACAGTGATATAAAAACCATATATTGTATGTGTTTTGAGTTGTTTTTTATATCAAAAGGGCTACTCTAAACAAGTATTTATATCATATACGTGCTCCAAAAGAGATCTGTTGGAGAACGACTATAGATATGTGGACAGCCACACAACAACAAGTGCACAAACACTAATAATCCAGGTATGCAAAAAACCCGGTTCGTGTATGCAAAAAACCCGGGTTTCGGGTATAACTAGGACCGGGTTTCGGGTATTATCGGGTTTAGATCGGGTTCGGGTTTCAACATTGAAAGTCATACCCTATCAATACTAGTTCGGGTATTAAAAACCCGGGTTAAAAAAAACGGTTCCGGCTTTTTTTCGGGTTCGGTTTCGGATTCAGGTTTTTTGTGCACCTCTAGGCTAGCCTTTACTGGATTAGCTTGTGGACCTTGTTTATAATACATAGCCTTTAACCGTTAGAAAATAAAATTTTGTTGATATCCCAAACTAGTTGCCGCTCATTAGATATTTATAATGTGCAATATCACAATTATAAAACCTATTCAAACTACTATTCATAGATATAAATGATACCATTAAATTGAAAACGATAAAATAATGATTTTCATTATTCATAGATATTTATACTACCAATAACGACCATATCCAACAAATCTCGCTAGTAATTGAGTTACAGGTAGGGCCTGGTAGTGACGCTTGACGAATCCAAAGGATCGGTTTTCCTAAAACTATCATCATAAACTCCGGAATTCCGGTAACTCACCATCACCTTCGACACCAAACTCCGCCAACTCATAGTTTTCAAAATCACTCCATATATCCTCCTGTTTCACAATAATCTCATCAACATCCACCACATTCTTTCCTTTTAATTCACCATCTTCATGATCAAAATTTCTTGATGACCCACCACCCAAAACGAGATTCAAATGATCGGTTTGATGTTTAACAAACTTCACGCTAGTTCTTGGAGACAAAACTCGAAGCATTTGCTTGCGTTTTTCTGTCAAAGATGACATTAATGTCGGGTTTTGAATCGCTTTTCCCAAAAACAAAACCATTTGCTTGTGTTTCTTCTCAGCAGCTTCGAGTTTTTGGTTTATTGATTCCATATTTTGACGCGTTTCATGGTTTCGGTTATTTAACTCGGTAACTTGTTGCATCATTTCCGTCTTCTCTTTGTGTAATCTTTGTATCTCAGCTTCTAGGTTGTTAACTTCTTCATTAGCTGAAAAGTTGTTCGTAGAAACCGAGTGATTCCCTTTACGCCTTTGAATGTTCTTCAATAGATTTTTGTGTCCTCGTAAGAAGCTTTGGTTTGCAAACTCCCATTTGTCGGGATTAATCTTGCGAAATCCCTAAATTTAATTAAATAATAAACACTAACACAAAAGAAATACTTTCAATCAACACGGTATAATGATAGAAATCGAGATGCATACAAGGATACGAAATCCCTTTCGAATTCTATTTAAAGATTCTAGGCATTTTTTCAAAGTAGTTGTTCAAATAACTAGTACGTTATACATATAAGTGAACTCAAGGAAAATCTGATAATATCTTTTTAGTGTTCGCTGGTGTGGTAAAACGAACTTGAACACAAACAAAATATAAATTTTGTTTTCCACATCAGTCCTAGAAAAAATAAAAAAATTCTAAAACTTTTAAAAAATCTATAAACCACCTACAAAATCCAAAAAGATAACCTACAATCAAAAACTTACAAAGGTTGTATGCAAAATGCAACAAAAAGAGACTAGTTACAAAAAAACCTATCAAAAATTGAAAGATGGACAAAAAAAAATGAAACTTTACAACCATACTAACACATTGAACTCATGATTTGAATATCAAAAGTAGGGATGAGTTTTTTTTTTCCAATATATACCGTACCATATCAGTACTGACCGAACGCAAGACGCAACTAGTATCGGTATTGGTATGGTTATTTTTTCTTATCGACATCGGTTCCATTCAGTTATGGTATTTTCGGCATTTTTAACGGTACCAAAACCGGTCGTATTGAACCGTAAAGGTTGGCACCGTCTTTGGTATGTTATTTTTCTCATTATCGGTACTTTTCGACACGGTATCCGTTGTCATCCCTAATAAAAAGTGTTCAATGGCAAAATATATCTACCCAACTATGGTTAAAGCAAAGATATAATGTATAATAATACCCACATATGTGTTAAGTTGTCTAACAAAGCTAGAAAAATTGTTGTGTTTGAAGTTTCTTGGCGCTATTATTCTAGAGAATTCCACCGGGTCCCACACGATAAAGCTCTGTCCGCTTATGGACCATGAGATAATCGGGTCTTGAACCGGGTCGTCCACCATATCAAATGTTTTTGACAAAAATGGTGGAATTTGAAGATAGTCCAACGGATTTGGAATCATTGTCGCTAAAGTCGTATCTCCTGTCATCAATCAAAATAGTAATTTGGATTAATTAAAAAAACTATAATAAAACTAGGTAAAAAAACCAAACCCGAAACGAACCCGAATTTTCCAAAATTCGGAACCTGTACCAAAAGTTTCGGATTCGGATAGTAGAATTAGAAAAGTTACTAAATAACAAATATCAATAAAAAAAATTAAGATATTTCAGATATTTCAAATATCCGAGATACCTTTTTAAAAATCCTTAAATATTCCGGATATCAGAATTTTCGGATTCGAATATTGAAACTCACTATCTGAAATTTTCGTGTTTCCGAAACTTCGATATCCTATTTTAAACACCCCTACTGAATACCCACCACAAGCTAACGATGTTGGTGAAACTGTGTCGGATCCCACCGGAGAAGATGAAGAAAAGGGATTCATTGAAGAGAGAAAGATGGTGCAATGTGTGAATGGACGGTGATGGAGAAATGGGAATATGGGTTTACAACTTTATATAGGTAATGTGTGTAAATATCTGGTGGCATTGGCGGTGAAGTTGGCCGGACGGTCATATTTGTACCACCAACTGCAGGGGTGGTTCAGTGGCAGCAGATATTTTGGTGTTGGAGGTGGCTTTAACCAATAAGAGTTTAAAGATCAAGAATCCAAGGCTGCAACAAGCAAGTGTCAGCCGTAACCAGCAAGAAAAAAACTTACATATTAAGGAAACCAATTATAGCATACAAAATAAAGCAAATAAAGAAAGAAAAAACATACAAAACATTTTTATTATTACATACAAGTATATAGTGTAGACTGTAGTAGTGTACTCTTGAGTTACATCATTAGAAATCAATAAAAAATTTAAAGAAAATAAATTTATAAGCACTTTAATTTTAATTTTAACAAATGTTAGAACTAAACATACTTGAATCTTAGTATCTAACTAAAATTGCTAACAAAATGATCTAATGGATTTACTTTGATCCTTACAAATGCAAGGTTAAATGGAACTTTAGATACAACAAAATTGTCAATTCTCGTATAAATATCGCGTCCGGTCAACTAGTTTTATTATTCATATTTCGGTATTGTCAACTTGAAAAGGTCATGCATTTTTTAGTTTATCATTTGAAATGAAGTTATGGATAAACATAGTAACATGCTCGTTTGTAGTAAAGGGTTGTAGAGAGTACATTTGTATTGTTCTTTGAACATATAGATTGATGAAATGTTATATAAAAAAATGCTTTTTAAACTATGAATGGGCAATTTTTTTTTGAGTATTGGTATTGTTCCGATACCGTAACAGACACCAGCTAAACATTATGAGTATCGGTATTCGTATGCGTTTTTCATGTTTTGCATTTCAATACCTTTTGGTTTATACCTTCCCTAGTTTGAGGCCCGTGTATTACACGGGTAATTGTTGAAAATTTTATACTTTGATCTTTAAGTGAAATATAGTCAACAAATTGATCATATATTGTTAATACAATTACAATTAAATTAAAATTACAGAAATTACATAACTAAGATTACACAAATATGTTACCAATAGGTAAAAACTTCCTTTTACACCATATTTGTGATTGTATTAGCCGGTATACATTGTTTATCAAAAATCATAATCTCTAGGCCACGTCTGTTTGTAACTCTTAATAAAGTAACATATAGGCTTGCTTATAACTCTTGATATAGCCAGTTGTCCGTGCGACAAAAAAAGGTCTACAAGTAAATACCAACTCTAGATAAATGACAATATATATCCATGATACTAATAAAAAAAATATTCATACATATAAAATATCATAATTATTAATTAATTAATATGATGTCATTTGAGAACATCTGCTCATGTTTATAAAAAAACATGATTATCCCAAAAACCATATACATGAACTTTGATGATATAATATATTCTTAGAATCTTTACAATTTAAAATTAATTGATCATGATAATTTGTTGTCACTAATATTCTGTGTATGACAGATTTTTAATTGACTTTATATTTTACAATTAAAAATTGTATAATCAAGCAACATAAAAATCGAAAAGTTAAATATAACAAAATGATTTATTTATTTCATATGAATGTAATTGTCAAGAAAATAAAAAATACATACTAACATTAAAACCATGTTCAAATAATAGTGATTATTCGAGTTAGAAGAATATTAGAAGACTTCATGTTGCATAAAGTGAATGTAGTGATTCTTATTTATAATTGTTGAAAGTAGGGCTGTCACTTTTACCCGTACATGAAACCCAACCCAAGAAAATGCGTACCTGAACCCAAACTAACCCGACCCGAGAAACTCGAACCCAAGAAAACACTAACTCGAACCTGAATCGAAGTAATTCGGGTTGGTTTATGGGTTCGAATTCTAGGTTTCAGGTCAACCCGAAAACTTTTAGTTTTAAAATCATATGTATTTTTGGATATTAAAGGCTAAGCCTTAGCCGCTGATGTTATCAGGATTTAGTCCAAGTCAATTGTTCTCATTCCACATACTATGAATCAAATATTTATTGTTTATTATTTTGAATTTAAACCATAATAAACACTTTAATTAACACTTCAAAATTCACGAATCGTCTCTTGTCAATCCATATGGAGAATATTTAGGGTGTGTTTGGGATTCCTTATTCAAATTCAAAAGGACTTATTGTAAAAAGGACTTATCAAATATAACTTTTCAAAAAGGAGTTTTCAGGAAAATAGTGTTTGGATTAACTTATAAGCAATAAGTCAATAGGTGATAAATTGATGGTGGTAGGGTTAAATTGATGGTGATAGGGATAGCTGCATGGGTTAAATTGATGGTGATAGGGATGTAGTTGAGAGCCACATATGTTAAATTGGTGTTAAATTGATGGTGGTAGGGATGCAATTGAGGGTCGCAGATGTTAAATTGGTGTTAAATTGATGTTGGTAGGGATGTAGTTGAAAGGTGCGGATGATTGAGAGCTGCAAGGGTGCCTTATCACCAAACCCAAATGTTCATAAAGTTGAAATTTCTTAACTTTTAAAAAACTTCTTTCTTACACTTGCTTAGAAGTTAAAACCCAAAAGAACTTATAGGTTACCAAACATCTTTTAAACTATTAACTTCTTCCAAAAGTTAATAAAACAAAAAGGAGGGTTTAATAAGGAATCCCAAACACCACCTTATTATATGTACTAATAGATTTAGTTGAAATAAACATATAATTTTAATGTCATATATTACTATATATGAAAATTGGTTGAAAAAAGGTGATGAGAGCTATGGTATTGACAAATGATAAAAATAGTAGGCTTTTATTAGAATAGATAGATTGTTTTCAGTTTTTGTATTTTCGGTATGATACATTATCGATCTCATCGCTAGTCTAAACAAAAAAAATACGAATTTTCTTTTTTCATCCTATCATTCACTTTCAATAAATATCTCATACACTAACATGTACAAGTTTACACAATCTACATCATTAAACTTTTTTTGCATACAACCTTCCGCTTTCAATAAATTTACGATACACTTAACACATACAAGTTTACGTGATCAAAATTGAACTCACGAATATAATTAGGTGATTAGAATAATCAATGTTTCAATTTATTATTTATGCATTTATTTAGGTTTCTCGTCTTGATTGCCAACTTATAGCACAAAATATATCTGATCAAATGTTTCTACTTATTTAAACCGCTAATGTGTATTTTTTTTCTTACTTCTGCTTCATGTCTCAAATAAAACTAGACACACAATCTTAAACCTTTTAGTTGAAAGTAGATGTCTTTACTACTAGATCAAACTAGTGATTTTTGATTAAGATTGCAGTCAGTTTGCAAATTTAGAATTTAATTATAGTCCCTTAATGAATGGGTGTTTCGTCAACTAGGGGCGAGCGAAAATAGAGCTCTTTGAAATTGAAAGCGGTATTCCCCCTTATATCCAAAATAAATAGAATCATGGAATTCTCTCCGAGAGCTGCTGAACTAACGACTCTATTAGAAAGTAGAATTAGCAACTTTTACACGAATTTTCAAGTGGATGAGATTGGTCGAGTGGTCTCACCGAATCGTTAACCGAAATCGAACCGAAAACCGACAAAACCGAACTGATATAACCGAAAACCGAATTAACCAAAATTAACCGAACCGAACTCTTCATTTTTTAATATTTTCAAGCCTTTTCCTCCTCTATTTTATGTATTATATGTATTAACAGTTTAATATTATAATTTTCATGTATTTATATATCTATTTCATGTACTAAGAGCATTCCCATTCCATTCTCCATATTTTGTGAGAGGAGTCTTCATTTTTTAGAGATGGTTAAAAGTGGTTGTGAGAGGAGAAGAGAAAAAATGTTACTGTTCATCGTTAAATTTGGAGAAACACATTGTTCACCTCTATAATTTTTTAATGTTTTTGAAAGTGGTTGTGAGTGAAGGAGATATAAAATGTAATGATAAAAGTATAAAAAAGTATTATTTAATTGAAAGTGGAAAAGAAAATATAGTGTTTTTTAGTATAATTATAGAGATGAAGATGGAGAATGGAATGAGAATGCTCTAATATCTCAATTTCATATATTTATACATTTATTTAATGTGGTTATGCATTCATTTCATGTATTTAAACATTCATTTATGTATTTTTAAGCAAAATTTTAGCCCAAGTTTGAAGTGTAACACCCCGACCAAAGGCGGATTATACATCGGGGCGCCACATATTGCTTCATTACTCGCGACACTATTGGTGTCAATATTTATTAATACACATTTTATCGCGCACGCGCAGCGGGGAAAATAAAATACATAAATCAAACATAAATCAATATATTATAAATTATAACATTCAAACAACATTAACTTGTCTTGATACATTTTAATTCTAGGTCCAAAAGTAAAAACGTCCTACGTGTCCACAAGCTCCAAAACAGCTACTGCAAACCTGAACATGTGTTAAAATAAACGTCAAACACTTGCGTGTTGGTGAGAAATCAAGTTTAATAGATAATCATAGATAATCACAGTAAATCTGCGCGCAACACGTGTATGTCTAGAGTTTAACAAGGGTGTAATCAGATTGTGATCAAGCCTAAGATAGTTCATAGATCATAGTTCAATCCATGCTCCCAATTGAGCATAAAAACGAGAAAACATCTGTGCAAGTGTAAACAAAGAAAACCGTAAACGATAGGTCTCCCGTGTTCAACTAATGGTACCAACGGAACTGCGGAATAGGCCGAACAAAGCGGTTAATGATACACACATACAAATAAACAGCCAAGTAAACGTCCTCAACACATGGGATACTGCGCGACTAAAGTTCAAAAAAAAACAAGTTTAAGACTCAAGTTTTGTATGAACACATGAACATCCCAAAGCATTTAAAATAAAAAGGGATTAGATACGAGATAACTCACATGATAAACGATGCGGTGATAGATAAAGCAAGAACCAACTTTAAACAAGCACAAGTTAACCTATAAATAAGATTATTGTTTTAATGATTTGTTTTAAGTCTTGATTATAAGTTAGCATAATTAATAAGTAAATTATAATATATATTACCGGAAAAGCAGGAAGAACAAGGAGGAAGACGGAGGCAGAGAGGAAGACGGCAGAGAGAGCAAGGGGCAAGGGAACAGGAGAGATTAAGTGTTTTGTGTGTGATGTGTTAGGAAAAATAATACTATTATTTATAGAGAAACCCTAGGAGACATAATCCCTAGAAAAGGGGAAAAGATCTCAAAAAGCAAAAGATATCAAAAAGCATAAGAATCCAAAAGCAAAAGATATCAAAAGATATGGCAGCTGCAGGGGGCAAGATAAAGCTGACAGGGCACAGTAACAGGCATGGGCGGTTCAGATAAAGGTACTGGTCAAGCATGGCAAAAGCAGATCTCAAAAGATAATGTCAGTCACTTTTTCTACCAACCAATGGGGGTTGGTACGCATGCTGCGCCGAAAGTAACTATTCAGACATTAGATAGGTTAGGTCAACAGCACAGAAGATAAGACAACACAAAAGCAAACGGCTAGATTTAAACAGAAGATACAAGGGTTAAGCGCGGGAAGGCTGAGTGCGCGAGCGCGAAGGCTGGCACAACAATCCTTAGCGCACTGCGGGAAGAATCACAAACCCTTAGCGTGCTGCGTGAAGAACAAGAATTCTAAGCGCATCGCGGGAAGAACATACATTCTTAGCGCATTGCGGGAAGAACATGCATTCTTAGCGCGCTGCGAGAAGAGTTCTCTTCACGCATCGCAGGAACAAGATGTCTTCACGCAGGCTTCCATGTAAGGAGTCTGGCGCGTGGAGCTGCAGACATCCTTAGGCGGGAAGAACCAAAGGACAAGCAAAGAGGGAAACAAAGCGTAAGGGCGGAACGGCGACAAGAGGGAAAAGAAGGCGGAAAGAGAGGAGGAAGAGGGACGGGACGGCGGAAAGAAAGAGAGAGAAAGAGGCGGGAAGGAAAATATATATTATTATTAAAAGTAAAATATAAGTATAAATATTAAATAATAAAAGAGAGATCGGGTCAGAGAAACGGGTACCTGGGTCGGGTCGGATCGGGGCAGATGTCACAGTCTCCCCTACTTTAAGAAATTTCGTCCCGAAATTTATCTCGAAGTAGGTTGCGCAGAGAACAGGTGCGGGTACTTGATCTTCATTTGATCTTCCCTTTCCCATGTAAACTCGGCTCCGCGCTTGGACTCCCAGCGAACTTTCACGATAGGGATACGACTGCGCTTGGTTTGCTTAACCTCGCGATCCATAATCTCAACAGGCTTCTCAACGAAATGCATGGATTCATCAACTTGAACTTCATCAAGTGGAATGTGAAGGTTCTCGTCAGCTAAACACTTCTTGAGATTGGAAACATGGAACGTTGGATGCACATTACTGAGTGCGAGCGGCAGGTCAAGTCTGTAGGCAACTTTTCCCACACGCGCGAGAATCTTGAATGGACCAACATAACGAGGAGCAAGCTTACCCTTCTTCCCAAAGCGGACAACACCTTTCCAAGGCGACACTTTGAGGAGAACAAGATCCCCAACTTGAAATTCGAGAGGCTTTCGCCTACGATCTGCGTAACTCTTCTGTCGGCTTCTGGCAGTCAGCAAATGATCACGGATCTTGGCGATTTTATCGGTTGTCTCTTGAACAAGTTCGGGTCCTGTGATTTGAGTTTCACCCACTTCGCTCCAACAAATTGGGGAGCGGCATTTACGACCGTAAAGTGCTTCAAATGGGGCCATACCAATACTGGAATGATAGCTGTTATTATAAGAAAACTCGATCAAAGGCAGGTGTGAATCCCAATTACCTCCAAAATCAAGAACACAAGATCGGAGCATATCCTCAAGAGTTTGAATAGTTCGCTCAGACTGACCGTCAGTCTGAGGATGATATGCCGTACTCATGTCCAAGCGAGTTCCTAGCGCAGATTGGAGAGATTTCCAAAAGCGAGATATAAATCGGCCATCGCGATCGGATATGATGCTCAAAGGAGTACCATGGCGGCAGACAATTTCCTTGACATAAAGCTGCGCGAGCTGCTCAACACGGTAGTTTTCACGAATGGGCAGAAAATGAGCAGACTTAGTCAATCGATCCACTATTACCCAAATGCTATCATGTTTGCTTGCTGTCAAAGGTAACTTGGTAATAAAGTCCATCGCTACACATTCCCATTTCCACGTAGGAATTTCTGGTTGTTCGAGCAAACCAGATGGGCGTTGGTGTTCAGCTTTCACTTTAGAACAAGTCAGGCATTTAGCTACGAACACAGCAATATCCTTTTTCATACCGGGCCACCAATAAGTTATGCGCAAATCCTTGTACATCTTATCAGCGCCAGGATGAATAGAATACCGAGATTTGTGCGCTTCACTCAGGATATCGGCGCGAAGATTCTCATCAAAGGGAATCCAGATGCGATTAAGATAGCAGAGAATTCCACTCAGATTAGGGACAAAGTGCGCTTCCGCGCCACACGCTAACTCGGCGCGAAGGTTACCGTTACTGATGGATGCGCGCTGCGCGTCACGAATACGCGATTCAAGGTTGCTTTGAATCGGCGCGAAGTGAAGCTGGGTGCGCGGCAAGATACAGTTAAGTTGGCAGGGTTTTCGGCTGAGCGCATCGGCTACCACATTAGCCTTACCAGGATGATACCGGATCTCACAATCGTAATCGCTGATGAGTTCGTTCCATCGGCGTTGCCTCATGTTAAGTTCCTTTTGATCAAAGATATGCTGAAGGCTTTTATGGTCAGTGTAGAGGATACACTTAGTACCATAAAGGTAGTGTCTCCAGATCTTCAAGGCAAAAACAACTGCACCAAGCTCGAGGTCGTGAGTTGTATAATTCTTTTCATGAACCTTAAGTTGCCTTGATGCGTAAGCGATAACCTTGCCTCGTTGCATAAGAACACAACCGAGACCTTGGTTGGATGCATCGCAATACACGACAAAATCATCATTACCCTCAGGTAGCGCAAGAACAGGAGCTTCACACAACAAACGCTTGAGCGTTAGAAAGGCTTCTTCTTGCTTCGAGCCCCAAATATATGGTTTACCTTTGTGCGTTAGAGCTGTTAAAGGCAAAGCGATCTTTGAGAAGTTCGAAATGAAACGCCGGTAATAACCAGCTAAGCCCAGAAAGGAACGGATCTCAGAAGGAGAGGATGGCGTAATCCAGTTCTTGATTGCTTCAATCTTGGATGGGTCGACATGAATACCCATCTTGTTTACAACATGACCAAGAAACTGTACTTCATCCGACCAAAATTCACACTTGGAAAGCTTAGCATAGAGTTGCTCGGCTCTAAGCTTTTGCAATACCAATCGGAGATGTTGCTCATGCTCGGCCTTGGTCTTAGAATACACCAGAACATCATCGATAAACACGATCACGAATTTATCCAAGAAAGGCCTACACACCCGATTCATAAGATCCATGAAAACGGCGGGTGCGTTGGTTAGACCGAAGGACATGACCAAGAATTCAAAATGGCCATAACGAGTTCGAAAAGCAGTCTTCGGAACATCTTCATCGCGGATACGCAACTGATGATAACCAGAACGGAGATCGATCTTCGAGAAACAGGAGGCACCTTGGAGTTGATCAAAGAGGTCGTCAATACGCGGTAAGGGATACCGGTTTTTAATGGTGAGTTTGTTCAACTCGCGGTAATCAATACACATGCGAAACGATCCATCTTTCTTTTTAACGAACAACACCGGAGCACCCCAGGGCGAAGAGCTAGGGCGAATGAATCCTTTAGCAGTCAACTCTTGAAGTTGGCTGGCCAATTCTTGCATCTCAGCGGGTGCAAGACGATAAGGAGATTTAGCTACGGGGGAAGCACCAGGGACAAGATCAACACGAAACTCGACTTCACGAGCGGGAGGGATACCAGGAAGATCATCAGGAAAAACTTCAGGAAAATCACGCACAACAGGGATATCGCGAAGCTTCTTTCCTTCATCGGGTTTAACCACATGGGCTAGAAATGCAATACACTTCTTCCGCATGAGTCTTTGGGCTTCGGCGCAAGACATAAGTTTAAGACCACTAGAGGGTTTTTCGCCGTAGATATGAAGATCACCATTTTCTCGAGGTATGCGAATCAATTTCTTGGCGCAAATAATTTCGGCGCGATTCTTCGAGAGCCAGTCCATACCAATGATAACATCAAAGCTTCCAAGAGGCATAGGGATGAGGTCGATCAGAAAATCGTTTTCGTTAAGGTTAAGCGTGCAATCTTTAATTACCGAGTTTATTAAAACAGTTTCACCGTTAGCCAATTCAACTGAAAAATCTTCTTTTAAATCGCTGCGCGGTCGCGCAAGCTTCTGCTCAAACGCGCGAGAAATAAAACTTCGATCGGCGCCAGTATCAAAAAGCATAGATGCATAAAATCCATTAAGCAAAAATGTACCATTAACTACGTCGTTATTCGCTTGCGCTTGGTGCGCGGTTATGTTAAAAGCTCGGCCACGCGTCACTTGGTTCGAAATTTGGTTCACCGGATTCGCTTGAGTAATCTGAACTTGTAGCCTTGGGCACGCGTTCCGGAAATGACTTGGATCACCGCAGTTAAAGCACGATCTGGGTCGTGGGTTTTGGTAAGTTGGCTGTGGGTTCTGCGGGTAAGCTGGTGGTGTTGGCGCAATCGGATTGGAGGGAGGGGTTCTACAGTACTCAACGGAGTGACCAACGCGGCCACATCGGTTACATTGTCGACACGGGACTTGAGGTGGGTGATGAAGTCTACAGGTTGGGCAAAAGGGTTGGTTTCCTGTGTAAGGTTTCTTAGTTGGCGGGGCAGGGAGTGCGGGATTGGTTATGGCATAGTTGTGGCCCATAGGAGGTGTTGGGTAGGCTGACAGAGGTTGAGGGGCGTATGCTAGAGGCTGGTAAGCGGGTTGCTGGACTATGGGCGGGTTGGTAAGCGCGTAAGCTTGTCTGCGCCTACGTTTCTGGTTATGGTTTGAGGGTTCAGGTTTGGTTTCTGCGGGTTCAGGGGCAGTTTTGGTGGGTTTGGTCTTCTCAGTTCCCCGCAGGAACAGGGTTCCTGCTCTGACATGGTTGTCGCTGAGCACAGCGGCCAATTCGATGGCGTCAGAGAGAGTAACTGGGTTTCTGGCCCATACAGAATCTTGAATTTCCATGGGGAGACCCCCAAGGAATTTCTCTATGGCTCGGCGGGAAGGGGTAACAAGGTGAGGGACAAGTAAGCTTAGCTCGTGGAAGCGCGTCGCGTACTCGCGCGCTTCACCGCTGTATTGCTTCAGGTTCCAAAATTCTTCCTCCAGGCGCTTTACTTCGTTGGGAGGGCAGAATTCTCGCGTCAAGAGATCCTTAAATTCCTCCCAGAGTATGCTGGAAGCAGCTTCTGCGCCACGCGCATGGGCTACTCCATTCCACCATGTAAGCGCTCTGGATTCCAGGACACTGGAGGCATATAGGGTTCGTCTGTCATGAGGGCATTGGGTATGGAGGAAAGTGTTTTCAATCTTTTCGAGCCATTGGAGCATCACGGTGGCTCCTTCAAGACCTGTGAACTTTGGAGGGTTACCCGCGTTAAAGGACTTAATGTTATAACTGGAGGTATTGTTTTGGCTCAAGGCTTGGGCTATCGCGGCGGCCATTTCCTGGGAACGTTGCTGTCTACGCATGCGCGAGGCTTCTCTTCTCTGAAATCGGCGAGATAGCGGAGGCATTCTATAAAAATTTTAATTTTAGTTAATATCTTGGTTTTAGCACAAAGTATAACCTCGAAAAGCTTGGTTTCACGGAGTTAGATACTATCAAAAGTTAAAGTAAAATAAATGACCCTAAATGCAGACTTAATAAAGGTAACAAATTCGAATCGAGAATCGACAATTCATGTATCACCATGATCTTCCAAATTCTCAATTTAAAATGACGAGCAAACAAGTCTTGGAGATTGACGATTCATGTATCACCATGACTTTTCAATCTTCAATATAAAATATACAAGAAAATGAGTATTGGAGGTTGACAATTCATGTATCACCATGACTTTTCAAGTCTCCAACCTCAGAGCATAATCGTAAATGGAAAGTGAAAATCAACTATTCATGTATCACCATGACTTTTCGGATTTTCAAACCCAACAAACGAATATGTAAGAAAAATCAATAAAAATCGAAATTCAACAAAAATCGAAATATCGCGGAATAAAACATAAAATCATATACTGCGCAAGCGCGAGCATATTCATAAATAACGAGTAATTAGCAATAAGCGCGCAAACATGAGATTTCTCTCATGCGCGAGAAGGGACTCTTAGGTATTCTAGGCCGTTACGTCTAACCACCTATCCTAAAGTCAACGAGCTCTGATACCAATCTGTAACACCCCGACCAAAGGCGGATTATACATCGGGGCGCCACATATTGCTTCATTACTCGCGACACTATTGGTGTCAATATTTATTAATACACATTTTATCGCGCACGCGCAGCGGGGAAAATAAAATACATAAATCAAACATAAATCAATATATTATAAATTATAACATTCAAACAACATTAACTTGTCTTGATACATTTTAATTCTAGGTCCAAAAGTAAAAACGTCCTACGTGTCCACAAGCTCCAAAACAGCTACTGCAAACCTGAACATGTGTTAAAATAAACGTCAAACACTTGCGTGTTGGTGAGAAATCAAGTTTAATAGATAATCATAGATAATCACAGTAAATCTGCGCGCAACACGTGTATGTCTAGAGTTTAACAAGGGTGTAATCAGATTGTGATCAAGCCTAAGATAGTTCATAGATCATAGTTCAATCCATGCTCCCAATTGAGCATAAAAACGAGAAAACATCTGTGCAAGTGTAAACAAAGAAAACCGTAAACGATAGGTCTCCCGTGTTCAACTAATGGTACCAACGGAACTGCGGAATAGGCCGAACAAAGCGGTTAATGATACACACATACAAATAAACAGCCAAGTAAACGTCCTCAACACATGGGATACTGCGCGACTAAAGTTCAAAAAAAAACAAGTTTAAGACTCAAGTTTTGTATGAACACATGAACATCCCAAAGCATTTAAAATAAAAAGGGATTAGATACGAGATAACTCACATGATAAACGATGCGGTGATAGATAAAGCAAGAACCAACTTTAAACAAGCACAAGTTAACCTATAAATAAGATTATTGTTTTAATGATTTGTTTTAAGTCTTGATTATAAGTTAGCATAATTAATAAGTAAATTATAATATATATTACCGGAAAAGCAGGAAGAACAAGGAGGAAGACGGAGGCAGAGAGGAAGACGGCAGAGAGAGCAAGGGGCAAGGGAACAGGAGAGATTAAGTGTTTTGTGTGTGATGTGTTAGGAAAAATAATACTATTATTTATAGAGAAACCCTAGGAGACATAATCCCTAGAAAAGGGGAAAAGATCTCAAAAAGCAAAAGATATCAAAAAGCATAAGAATCCAAAAGCAAAAGATATCAAAAGATATGGCAGCTGCAGGGGGCAAGATAAAGCTGACAGGGCACAGTAACAGGCATGGGCGGTTCAGATAAAGGTACTGGTCAAGCATGGCAAAAGCAGATCTCAAAAGATAATGTCAGTCACTTTTTCTACCAACCAATGGGGGTTGGTACGCATGCTGCGCCGAAAGTAACTATTCAGACATTAGATAGGTTAGGTCAACAGCACAGAAGATAAGACAACACAAAAGCAAACGGCTAGATTTAAACAGAAGATACAAGGGTTAAGCGCGGGAAGGCTGAGTGCGCGAGCGCGAAGGCTGGCACAACAATCCTTAGCGCACTGCGGGAAGAATCACAAACCCTTAGCGTGCTGCGTGAAGAACAAGAATTCTAAGCGCATCGCGGGAAGAACATACATTCTTAGCGCATTGCGGGAAGAACATGCATTCTTAGCGCGCTGCGAGAAGAGTTCTCTTCACGCATCGCAGGAACAAGATGTCTTCACGCAGGCTTCCATGTAAGGAGTCTGGCGCGTGGAGCTGCAGACATCCTTAGGCGGGAAGAACCAAAGGACAAGCAAAGAGGGAAACAAAGCGTAAGGGCGGAACGGCGACAAGAGGGAAAAGAAGGCGGAAAGAGAGGAGGAAGAGGGACGGGACGGCGGAAAGAAAGAGAGAGAAAGAGGCGGGAAGGAAAATATATATTATTATTAAAAGTAAAATATAAGTATAAATATTAAATAATAAAAGAGAGATCGGGTCAGAGAAACGGGTACCTGGGTCGGGTCGGATCGGGGCAGATGTCACATGAAGCTGGTTATTAACCGAAATTAACCGAACCGAACCGATAACCGATCGATTAGATTGGGTTATTGCTAATAACCGAACCGAACCGAACCGTGCACACCCCTATCGTCAACGTTACTAATTAACAGAAGCTCTAATGTGAGGTTTATGGAAATTTAGAATGCTACACCGTTGGGTATAAAGGGTTCGAACTTGTAGTCAAAAGAGAGCCAAATCCTTAAGATAATAATAATAATAGTAATAATAATAATATCTTATTATATATTACTATTACTATACTAATAAACAAAAATAATAATACTTAGTTGTTCTAACTACATTCAATTCTAGTTAAAAAATCTCTCTTAATCTTTTAATATCTCTTCTCCTTAATTCATGCTATCCATGGATCATGGGTGAAAATAGCTTGATCCATTAGTTACAAAAATTTTAATATGTTTTAAGATATTATGCACACATTAATGATCATATACAACAATTTTAATTTTTTTTTTTTTGAAAATTGACTTTCATTAAAAAAAGACACAACCAACGACTATCACCAAGACGGAGAAAGACGCTGAAATCCAAAAACCAAAACCAACAATCACGTTACATCAAATAAACACCAACTTTTCCAATCCACCACCCCTATCTTAGATCTATTTTTGTACCAAAGAAAACCCAAAGATTTTATATCCGCAACCATTTCTGCCACGTTAGTGCTATTGCCCGAAAAAATCTTTTCATTCCTAGCCCGCCAAATCCTCCAACAAGTAATGATGACAATTCCATGAATAATCAACCTTTTATTCCCCGTCGCACCACAAACCTTATGCACTTCCACCAAATCATTGACATGAAAAACAAATAGTCTAGGGATGTTGCACCATGAACCAATCGCATTCCAAACGGCCATAGAAATGGAACACCCGGTTAACAAGTGCTCGAGCGATTCCTCATTACTCTCACATAAAGCGCAACTATGATCATCACAATACAAATGACGTCTAGCTAAAGCCTGCTTGGTTGGAAGGCTATCCTGAACGGCCCTCCACATAAAAATATTACATTTTTTCGGGACCCAATCGCTCCATTGGAAACTGGAACTCCCAGCGTCCACAATGGACCGCACCATCCATCTTTTAATCGCCGAAACCTCAAACTCTTTGCAGCTACCAACCGCCCAAGACCATGAATCTTCACGGTCAACCATCACCACCCCTTGAAGGAGATCTTCCAACTCCTGCTTCTCGCTCACCTCCTGATGGGAGCAAGGAGCTCTAAGCCAATCCCACACAATGCGACGAGAAGATCCAGTGACCACCAACCGATCAGCTAACAAGACATTTTTATGTTTTTCTACCGCATATAAGGACGGATACTTGTCCATAACCGGCGCCGAACCCAACCACAAATCCGTCCAAAACCTAACTTGGCGACCATTCCCGACTGTGGCCCGGATCACTCTATTAAAACCCACACCATCAACCTTAAATTTGTTCCAGAACATAACACAATTCTTCCAAACCCCGGGAACCCCATTATTAACCGGAGCAAGCCCCCAACAGCGCGAGGTCCCGTGAATAGACAACACTACTCTTCTCCACATCGCGTGCTGGTCATTTAGAAATCTCCCAAGCCATTTAGTAATCAGCGCTTGATTATTAACCTCTAAACGAGCGATACCTAAACCCCCTTCTTTTATAGGTTTGGTGACTACCTCCCAAGCCACCCAAGACATCTTCCTCACTTCATCCGAACCTCCCCATAAGAACCTTCTCATCAAAGCTTCTAAATCATTGGTAACCTTCTTGGGTGCCTTAAAAAGCGAAAAATAATAAGTGGGAAGACTATCCAGCACCGATTTAATAAGGGTTAACCGACCAGCAATAGATAACGAATTAACTTTCCATTTAGAAAGCCTCTTCTTGAACTTGGACACAACCGGTTCCCAATTAACCACCCTATTCATGTTAGCTCCAACCATAATCCCAAGATAAGTAAACGGGATTCTACCCGGCTTACAACCCATGAAACCGGCTTGGATATCGATCTCACCATCTTCTACACCTACTCCAAATAACACTGATTTATGGAGATTAATCTTTAGCCCCGAACACAAGTAAAATATGCGAAGAATACGTTTCAAGTTATCAAAATTAAAAGAAGACCACTCTCCCATAATCATAGCATCATCCGCATAAAAGAGATGGGATAAAGTAGGACCTTCGTAAGGAAGAGTAATACCATGAAACGCACCTATATCACAGGCTTGTTTCAACATACCTGAAAAAGCCTCCATCATAATAATAAAAAGAAAAGGCGATAGCGGGTCACCTTGACGAATGCCTTTATGACATCCAAATTCGAAAGTAGGAGATCCATTAACAAGAACAGACGATCTGCTCGCCAACAAGATACCACTAATCCAATCGCACCAGACCGAAGGAAAACCCATCTGAGAAAGAACCGACAACAAGAACTCCCAATTCACATTATCAAAGGCTTTATCGAAGTCAATCTTGAACATAAAAATTCTTCTTTCCCTCTTTTTAGCCCAAGCAATAACCTCACTAGCCACCAAAGGGCCATCAAGAATATATCTCCCGGATAAGAAAGCCGACTGATGCTCTGAGACAATCTTATTCATAACCGTTTTGAGTCGATTCACTAACACCTTCGACACAGTCTTTAAGATACAACCAATGAGACTTATCGGTCTAAAATCCCCCAAAGAAGACGGATTGTTTACCTTAGGAATTAAGGTGATAAAAGACGAACCAACCCCCGAGCAAAAACTTTTAACCTTATGAAAATGATCAAGAATATCCACAAAATCCTTCTCGAACAACTCCCAAAAAAACCGAATGAACCTAAAATTAAAACCATCCGGCCCAGGAGCTTTGTCACCACCGCAATCAAAAACCGCCTTCTTGATCTCATGCACGGAAAAATCACTGATCAAAAAATCCGCCTCCACCGAAGACAAGACCGAAAACCCATATCCAATCAACCGAGGCCGGAGTGTAATAGATTCTTTAAACTTACCAGCAAAGAATCGCAAAACTTCCTTTTTAATGAGAACCGGGTTTGTTTCCCACGCCCCATTCACTTCCAAACCCGGAAAATAATTTGAAACTTTACGTTTATTAATAAAACCGTGAAAAAATCGAGAATTTTCGTCTCCATGAATCGCCCAATTACAACGAGCCTTTTGCTTCAAATCCCGGTAGTAATGATTATCCAACTCGCCTAGCCGTCTTTTAATTTCGCTTAAAGACCATGTCTCTACTTCCAACAAATCCCGGACCTCCAAGGTTTGGTCCAAGTCCCGCAACTCTTGCTCCAATAAAACCCTTTCCTCCTTTTCTTTGGCTTTACAATCGATCGCCCATCTAGTAATAGCAGCACGCAAAGCTTTAAATTTATACAGCAATCTCGCGTCCGGAGAACCATGAAACGAGCCATCAACAAGCGTCTTCTTAACCAACGTCCCAAAATCCTCTCTACCAAGCCATGAATTGAAAAACCTAAACGGTTTGGGACCATAATTCTTGGAAGAACCAATTTTCAAAACCAACGGACTATGATCCGGCTTATTCCTCTCGAGAGCAATATACTCCGCACACGGCCATTCCATAAAAAAATCCCAATTAACGAAGATTCTGTCAATACGGCTTAATTTATTTCCTGCGACAAAAGTAAAACGCCTCCCTTTCAAGGAGTACTCGTGAAGATTCGAATCATCAATGAAGTCGTTAAACTCATCGGCCTCACCCACATTAAACAAAGAATTCCGCCTATCCTCAGCACACCGAACCGAGTTAAAATCTCCTGCCACAATCCACCTCCCATTACCCTCCTCGATCAAATCACGAATTTCCCCCCAAAGAGCTCTTTTAGTAACTAGATTTTGAGGAGAATAAACATTGAGAATATGATATGAGCTACTCTTTCCTTTCACAGTGCCCGAAACAAGAAGCCAATTATTATTCTTGACCACCCTTTCCATACGAAAGACTTGAGAATCCCAGATCGATAATAACCCACCCGACCTTCCAGATGAGGGAACCCAATCAAAAGAATACTCACCATAACCCCAAAACCGACCCACATCCACAGAATCCAAGGAAACAAATTGCGACTCTTGTAAGACAATAAAACTAATCTCGTGATGGACTCGAAGACTTCGAATCCAATCGGCTTTGCTAGAACTCCCTAACCCACGGATGTTCAGAGAAAAAACATTCATTGAACACCATCTTGATAGCCTTCGGAAACAAGAACCTCTCTAACATTAGAATCAAAATCTTGCAAATTCTCAACGCCTAACGCCTTACTCAGCTCAATGGTCTTCTCCAACTCCACCTCAATCGGACCTTGATGTTGCACCGGATCTATACCTCTACCAATCATCGAGGCCTCCTCAGACTCTCCCTCGATGTCTCGAACCACCTCCGTATTAGTAGACATCCCTTTGTTAAGATCCGGTGTTAAGAACTCTCCTTCAACACCTGTCTCGATACCCCTAGTAACATCCGAAGGCACGTGCATAATACCGATAAACCTATCAAGATCAAACATATCTTTATCCTCCCTTGGTCTCTTCTTAGGACGCTCCCTAGAACCACTACCCCCACTTCGATTAGAAAATAAAGACTTCCGTCTGAACTTCTTATGTCCCTTGCCTTTCAACACAGAAACGTTAGTGCTATCAACGTTACCATTCTCAACCGCCTCCTCATTAGAAAGATCATAGGAGTTCGAAAATTCACCGACCATCACGTTAGAATTATCGTTCACACAACCATCCAACCCATTAACAGCATGTTCCCTGACAGAAAACTCGTTAGCTTGAGAACCTTCGCCCTCTTCACGATGCACATTATGGGGCTCATCCTGCACGATATTATCATCACACTTATCCTCCTCTGGTAAAACGGGACCATCATCCTCTTCAAACTCTACTACACATTCCGGTATCCATTCCCCTACATCTTCATCCACCCACACTTTGAAAATTTTTCCCCTCCAATTAATGTCCACCCGGTCCACAATCCGTTTGCACTGTTTACTCAACACACCGATGAGAGTATACGATAAGTTGTTCTCTTCACCTGATAAGGAAGCCGGTTGAACCACCTTGCCAAATCTGCTTCCAATCAAATCGAAAACCTCGTCTAACACCAACTGAGCCGGAACCCCATGAACTTGGAGCCAGGCGATCCGACCCTCCTCCACTCCATTTCTATCAGACCAAGGTTCTAAAAACTCAAACCAATCTGACCATTTGTCTTTGTTATTCAGAAAGGCATCCCTATCCCCACTAACGTAGAATACCAACACCACTGAAAGCCCTCCCAGATACTTAATCTCTAATGATCTCCAACCATGCTTCCGAACCAACTTTTTCAGAGACGTTAACGTGTGAAGATTCACCACCCTCCCCGTAAGAGCACATCCCTTCCAATGAGAAAACCGTTCAACCGAATCATCCACCTTAATCTCATCTACTTTGTTCCGATTTAACAAGGAATCAACAAAGGAACGCCCATTACCAACTGATGCATAGGGAACCCCATTCTTATCGGATCCTTCGGAACTAGGGTTTGTTTGACTACTAGGATTTGCATGCCTATAAACAGGGACCGAGGCCGTCTTCCTCCTATTACCAGAATCGGGTCTATGTAGATTCCCACCATCCACAAACCGAGCAATCGCAATAAATAACTTATACGAACCGATCCATACGTCTGATAACTCATCTTCCAACCGTTTGACATCTTTCACCTCGGAAAACGATACGAAAGCAAACCTCTTACCCCATTTATCCAGCTTCCTAGCAATATAGGAACCTTCGTAACGACCAAAGCTACCCATAACATCTTTTAAGTCTTGCGAAGAACACTTTGGGGGAATATTTGAGACAAAAAACTTCGATAAAACCTTGTTATTACCTTGAGCCTGATGACCATTCCGTTTCCCTTTCCGATTACGTGGATGTTCCCATTCTTCTGAATCCATGCCGCCAAGGGTCGTGGTCAAAGCAGCAGGGTGGGTCGGGGCGGCGACTGTGGAGGGGACTGGGGTGACTGAGGTGACTGAGGTGAGGCGGAGAGAGGGAATAGTGGTGGTGACAGAGGTGAGGCTGGGTCGGGGCGGCGACTGTGGAGGGTGGTGGGCCGGGAGGTGAGGTGGAGGGGAGGATTTCCGGTGAGAGGGAATAATGGCGGCGGTCGGGAGGAAGGGTTACGGGAGAGAAACTGGCCGGGAGGTAGGGTTACGGGGTGACTGAGGTGAGGCGGAGAGAGGGAATAGTGGTGGTGACAGAGGTGAGGCTGGGTCGGGGCGGCGACTGTGGCGGGTGGTGGGCCGGGAGGTGACGGGAGGTGAGGCGGGCGGCCGGGAGGTAGGGTTACGGGAGGTAGGTTACGAGAGAGAGGACGAGGGCGAAGTTGTTGTGTGAGTCACTTTCTTCGCATGAAGGGTTACGGAGGTGAGGCGGGCGGAGGTGAGGCGGGGGCCGGGAGGTAGGGTTACGGGAGAGAGGACGAGGTGTCTCGTGTTTTAGTTGTCAAATAACTCTCCGTTGCTATACAACAATTTTAATATCTAAAATATAATTAACTCAATGTATATCTTACTTTTTATTAAAAAAATTAATATTTTTTTTAACAATAAGGGTTCGTGAATTTAACAATTTTAGAATCCTGCAATACATGTTTTTTTTTCTGAAAAATTATAATCCAAGTTGTTTGTTTTTTGGAAATCATCAATTCCCTATTTATTTAAGTTCATAAATACTTATCACATACTCAATTTCAATAAAAGAAATAGGATCATATACAAAGATAACTTTTTACAGTAGTTATTTTCATATGACATGTACAAAATCATTCTTTGTACTTATAATTCTTTGGTTTTATTATTGTTGTGAATCCGTTTGAATTCGTTTTTACTGCTTCTTTGAACTCATAACAATATTGAACTCATAACAATATTTAATCATTTTCTATGTGTTTCTATATGAATGTAAATTTGAAATTATGTACGTCTTATTATTTGTATTATTTTTATAATTTATTTTTTACCTTTTATTTGGACAAATCCTATGTATTACACGAGTTCAAAAGTTAGTATTATAACATTTAAAGCAAATAAATGATGTATCACACTATTAGGGATGGGCAAAATCGGTATTGGTACCGGTTGGCACTGGTACAGAACCCGTACTGGTACTGAAATCGGTACCGTCGGTTGAGAATCATTACCAAAGTTTTGAGTTTCGGTACCGGTACGGGACGGAATGAGACCGGTATTTCCCGAATTTTTACTTTCAATACCGGTACCGTCCCGGTACCGAACCGAATATTTCGACACCGGTACCGGTACCGATAATTTGCGATTTTGGGGACCGGGACCGGTCGGTACCGGTACGATTCCGATCTCATACCTACACACTATCACAAAGGGATGAGCGTGAGATAATACCGGTATCCATACCCGTACTTGTACCCGATTATACCCGTATCAAAAATCAATATAAACACGTATTAATACTCGTATCAAATTTTTTGGTATGGTATGGGTACGGGTATTTTGAAAATCAAGAATACCAAAGGTTTGTCATTGATATTATTTTCAAATGCAATTTGCAATCCGTCATCTACTAACATGTATGCTTTTATCTATACATTACAGAACTTATACGGTTGAATGTTTGCCGATAATAATAATTATTTTTTTCTAGTTTATTACCATCCCGATATCAAAGCACGGGTTTCACATCTACTTGAACAAATATCATACATCGAAAACACAAATCCGATAAAAGCTTTAATTTGTTGGTATATTTTAGTAACATTCTTACTTCTTTATTAAGTTTTATTAGTTCGATATGTCACTTCTCGTTTAAACTCTATTCAATATCAACCGACAATACGACATGAAATCACTACTTTATATTTCTCGAAACCTAAAAAAAAGTTAGAAGTTAATAAAACAAACTCAAAAGAAAAGTTATACTTGAATAAAATACACATGCTCGGTAGTCGGTACCCTACATGTGACATGGGCACCATCTCAGGCCCATTTTTGCATAGGCGTGAAAAATTACTTTTAATCTCCTTTTATATGTTATAAAAAAGATTTATGTTTATATAAGGACCTAAGTTTATGATAGTCATAAAACTTATCCTTAAATTTAGCTATAAATATAATAATAATGAATTTGGTTCTTCTAAGTTATAAAAGATTAATGATACATTTGAGCAAGCAGTGTTTTAAATGATAAATGATTTGGGTCCAACAATTTTGCAATATCAAGTTATCAATGATCATAATTGGATTGAAGAGTCATAGGGGTTGAGGGCGCTCGTCTGAAAAGAAATTATTAAAGTCTGTTTTTCATAATCATCTTAAACACTCGAAGTAATTTGGTGGACGGAACTTAAGATAGACATGCTTTTTTAATTACGATTTACGTCTTTGTATATTAATATTTTCATATCATTTTCTTGTTTATACAAAAATTAAATAAATTAGTCAACACCCTACTTATCAACATATACAATAAATATGTCATTTTCAAAACAATAAAAGTTTGACAACTATTTATTGCACCAATGGGCCAAAAGTCACACCTCTTTTTTAGACTACAGTTATATAATAAGTGTTCTAGTGGACACACTATAATATTATTTCATGCATATCAATACAATATCACCAGCTATATGATATATGGATCACACTACTATAATCTCCCACTTTTCAAAATGGAGGACATCCCTTCTGAGTTGACTCGGATTTACATGTTCATCATCCTACTCACCTTTTTAACTCACCCGATAACCGCTATTGCCGTGACACAAGAACTCGTAAAAGGGTTCACTGCGACCCCGGATTCATCGGTTACATTATTCCAGCCTTTACTGAGTGATAAAGTTGGTAACTACTCACTCGGGTTCCTTCGAGTGGATCGGACTCAACTCGTTGTTGTTATTATTCATGTCCCGTCACAAGAGCGGCTATGGACCGTTGGGAAAGGTCTAGTGACTCGTTGGTCATCCAAGACACGTTTGTCATTTAATGGCAGTCTTGTAATTTCCAATGAACGATCGGGGGCATTATGGTCAAGTCACACGGATGGTGACCGGGTTCGACTCTTGGGCACGTCTAATTTATTAATAGAGAAGGTGGGCGACACTTCTTTAATATTATGGCAAAGTTTTGACTTTCCCGATAATACCCTTATGGAAGGTCAAAATTTCACTAGTGCCATGACACTGGTTTCGTCGAACGGGTTGTATTCAATGAAACTAGGGTCTGATTTCATCGGGTTTTACGCAAAGTTTGTTGCTAATTCTGACCCGGGCCATCTTTACTTCCAGCATGATCCTATGGAAGCTAAGGCCCGGATCATAGAAGGCGGGGGACCCATCCGGGTTGTGGTCAGCCCAGATGGGTTCTTGGGTATGTATCAAAATGATACAGCCCCAGTTGATGTGCAACCGTTTACTAGTTTTCAACAACCAGGGACTGGTAACCGTCGGGTTCGGTTAGAACCCGATGGTAACTTGATCGGGTACTACTGGACCCGATCATCCTGGCTGGTGGATTTCAAACAAGTAGCTGATTCATGTGATTTACCGAGCTCGTGTGGACCCTATGGGTTGTGCCAACGCGGCAAAGGGTGTTCATGTTTGGACCCTAGGATATCATACACGTCCGGTCGGAGTGAAAACAAGGAAACAATAATCGGATCCGACGATGATTTATGCCAGAAAAAGTCTAGGGTGATAAGGAGAATTGGAGTTGAGTTACCAAATAAAGAGATAATGGCGTACACAATTATGAGTTCTTTAGAAAAATGTGAGCGTGCATGTGAAGAAAACTGCACGTGTTGGGGTGCGGTTTACAGTAACACATCTGGTTTTTGTTATACCATAGATTATCCCATACAAACATTAGTGGAAGTGCTTGATGATACAAAGGTGGGTTATTTTAAGGTGAGGGAGAGTGTAGAAAAAGATAATAAGGTAATTGGATTATGGGTTGGATTAGGTTTACTTTGTGGGTTAGTATTATTAATTTTGGGAATTGGAGGGGTGATTTTGTACAAGAAAGAAAGTAGAGGGGTTAAAGGGTATGTAGAGGAGGATGGGTTGGATGGTGGAGTGGGGCCCTATAAAAATTTGGGATCAGCAAGTTTCAAGTCTATAGAGTTAAGTGTAAGGTGATGTAAGCAATGACGTATTTTGAGGGTTTGACTTTGACCAAGTTTGACTTTATATGTATAGATCTATCCTATGGGTCGAGATATGTATAAAAGGTCAAGTGGATCTTAACGGTCACGTGACTCACGTGAAGCCGATACGAATATAGGTTTGTACAATTAAAAATGTTTCTAGTCTAGAGGTGTTTTGAAATTTGTTTATTTATGCGTTTCTTTATTAAATAAACTTAAAAACTTACAATGTATATTTTTACGTATCAATATGTTAATTTTATATGCATTACTCAAAATCTTTGTTAATGAATTTGTGAATAAAATGTCAAATCTCTTTTGATATGATTGGCAAAGATTAATTTGTTGTCCTTCAACGAAGCCTAAGTTTATAGCATTTTCATTTTTTAATAATTAGTTTATGGGTGTTTTTAAGGAGAGGGGATATGAAGTGGAGGAGAGAGTGTTTGTGTTGTAACTTTGATGAATATACGATTACACATGTTTACGTGAATGAAAAGAGAGATAATAGAAAGCGAGGGAGATAGGAGAACAAGGTATATTTCTATGGTTGTTCTATGAGCTAGTTTGAGTCAAGCTAGCATTAACTTAGGCACGAGTTAATAAAAATAGGAGCTGAGATTAATCATAGTTGGAAATTCAACTTGTATTTGATGAGAGCTGGCTCATGGGCATGGCACAATGAGGTAAGAATAAATATATTTAGGGAAAATCCCAAAATGTCACTTGTTTAAAGAGATTCCAAATATGTGATGCAACGTACTAATAGAGATTAAAGGCTAATCACGTTGGTTCTACGAATACCCATGATAATCCTTTCCCAAACATCTAAATTTGATCCAACAGGCAGAAATTTGAAAAGTCGATTTTTTTTATTAATTCTGATCAATAATCAGTCACAAATATTCATAACATAATAATAGAGATTTCAAAATAAGTTTGGGCCAATACAAACAACCAAAGACCCAACAATAGCCCAAAACAAAACACAAAAAGTAGACGAAAAACTCAAAAGTGGCCCAAAAGTGTATCTATAAGCCTTATTTCGGAAAAATCCTACGGCCGTTTTGACTGGTAGCACGCCTAAAACGGAGGCCCGTTCCTAGAGCCCAAGTTAAGCCCATTTCCGTGCAACACCTTTGAAAGCGCGATCTTGGGCCTCCGGAAACATCATGGCAAGGTCTTCTACACTTGGGCCCACATCAATATGTCACTTCAAAATTTAAATTCTCCATTTGTCCCTTTACTAACTCGTCTTCGCCTCTACGTTAGAAAATCGAGACGACATGTTTCTTAACTCGCCGTCTCCCCTCCAGATTATCTCATAACCCGTCGCCTCCCCGCTATGTTACCTCGAAACCCATCGTCTCCCCTCCATGTTAGCTCAAAACTCATCGTCTCCCCTATAGATGTATTAGATTTAATTTTTAGCTAATAGAGTGGGGATGCGATGAGTTTTGAGTTAACATGGAGGGGGGACGATGTGTTTTGAGCCAACATGTTGGGAATGCGACAGGTTATGAGCTAACATGGCGGGGATGCAACGGACGATGAGCTAATATGGTGGGGGAGGCGGCGGGTTAAGAAACATGTCGTCTCGATTTTCTAACGTAGAGGCGAAGACGAGTTAGTAAATGGACAAAAGAGGAATTTGAATTTTAGAGGGACATATTTAGAATCTCATTAGTCATTAGCTAATAAAGGGTTTCCCCTTATATGTATTCGAGGGATACTAATTAACATCAAAGAGAATATACGAAATACATATTTACAACACATAATTCGTAATCCTCTTCTCTCTCATATTCGGTTCTCTCTCAAGAACCCTAATCCCCATACTTAATAATATATCCTAAAAGGGAACTCGATCAAGTTGACAATCATATCTGGAGGTTTCTCATCTGCTATGACTACTCTCTCTGCTGTAACATATACGCACATCTTATCAGGTTTATCATATCATCTATGTTTTCATAATCATCGTGGGGAATTGATCTAACATACTTGTTTTTTTAATATCATGATTTTGCATATTTTTATTTATGTATGTTTCAAGTCAATAGTAGTATCAAACTATACAAATTTCAAATAATATGGGATCAAAATACCAACACATACGAGCTAAGAAAACGAGGAATCATGATTAAGGGATTACATGGAATGTTACACGGGCCAACAAGCTATTTTAACTTATACTGAATTACACGAACTAGCTAACAAGCGAGCTACTTTTAAATCATACTCAACTTGACATTTTATAGGAGTTAACTATCTCAAAGAAAATAAGCTTGAGCTACACTTTAATCCAGTTTTTAACTCATACTCGACATAAACTTTGTCTAAAGACTGCCTTGTAAATTTTACATTTCACCCATTATCATGGGTCAACTACCATTTTTCTGAATATAGAAGGAATAGTTCGTTTCTGAACCCAAATAATTAGGCAAGAAGATTAACCCTATAAAATGACATTTAGTAATGAAAACAGATTTTACATTTGACTTTTAAAATTTATTAATTAAATGGTTGGTCACCATATGCATATGCGAAAAGAATACTTAATTTTAAATAAGGGTTGATGAATCAAAATGTGACGAATTTTCATAACTGTTAAAAACTTGTATTTTAACATCATTCGCTATGGCCAACTTGTTTGCATCAAAAGCATCGTTATATTGTCATCTTTTAACGTGTCATGTCAGTTTTTTATTTCTTTTTTCCTGATTACATCAGGTAAATTTGTTACAAAATACTACAGGTCTCTTGACTGGATCTAACAATACAACAACTAGTTTACTTGGATTAACCTCTACACTAGCTAGCGGAATCACTAGTGAGGACCGATATCTCGGATCTTGTTTGGTTATGCTTATTGCCGTGAGAGTAGGGAGAAAAGAAAGAGTTTCAGTTACAAGAGGACAAGATTGACAAAAGTTTTTTTTTTTTTTTTTTTGTATGAGTTACACACACTATATATAGTGTGTAAGCTCGTACACAATTCTTTCATTATTCACGGCCCATTGGACTCCATTACAAATGGCATTGGGCCCAAACATGCATACAAAGATAAGTCCAACAAGCTAACTAACACAAAACATACATATCGAACAAATACGAAAGACTAATACAAAATGAACCTAACAATCTCCCTCTAGTCTTTGGTATTTGTTCCGTTAGCTTTCATCTTCAGTCGGACTCGAACTCGTACTCAAACACCTCGTGTTCATCGAACGGTTGTTTTTCAACAAGTAGACAGACAAACTTATTGAACTTTCCCACAATGGCGTTAGTACAGTCCTTGCATGCATCCTCAACCATGCATGAAGGAGATCAATACAGCTTTAGCAGATCTTCCTTCCCAAACCTGTGACATCTGCCCCGATCCAACCCGACCCAGGTACCCGTTTCTCCGATCCGATCTCTCTCTTTTATGATTTAATATTTATACTTATATTTTACTTTTAATAATAATATATATTTTCCTTCCCGCCTCTTTCTCTCTCTTTCTTTCCGCCGTCCCGTCCCTCTTCTCTCTTTCCGCCTTCTTTTCCCTCTTGTCGCCGTCCCGCCCTTACGCCTTGTTTCCCTCTTTTTCTTCTAACTCTTTGCTTGTCCTTTGTTCCTTCCCGCCTAAGGTTGTCTGCGCAGCTCCACGCGCCAGACCCCTTACAAGGAATCCTGCGTGAAGACCACCTGTTTCAGCGATACGCGAGACGAACTCTTCTCGCAGCGCGCTAAGAATTGTAATTCTTCTCGCAGCGCGCTAAGAACGGTAGTTCTTCCCGCGACGCGCTAAGGATTTGTAGTTCTTCTCGCAGCGCGCTAAGAATCGTAGTTCATCCCTCGACGCGCGAAGAATTATAGTTCTTCCCGCGGCGCGCTAGGAATTTTAGTTCCTCCCGCGGCGCGCTAAGAAATGTGATTCTTCCCGCGGCGCGCTTAGAAATGTAGTTCTTTCCGCGACGCGTTAAGGTTGGTTCTGTCTGCCTTCGCGCTCGCGCTCTCTTGACCTTCTGTGTCTGCCTTCGCGCTCGAGCTTTCTCGCGCTGAACCCTTTGAGTTTTCTTCTGTTTAATCTAGCCGTTTGCTTTTGTGTTGTCTTATCTTTTGTGCTGTTGACCTAATCTGCTTTATGTCTGAAAAGTTACTTTCGGCGCAGCATGCGCACCAACCCCATTGGTTGGCAGAAAAAGTGACTGACATTATCTTTTGAGATCTGCTTTTTCCATGCTTGACCAGTACCTTTTTCTGAACCGCCCATGCCTTTTTACTGTTAACCTGTCAACTTTTTCTCTTTTTCCCTGCTGCCGTATCTTTTGATATCTTTTGCTTTTGGAATCTTTTGCTTTTTGAGATCTTTTTCCCCTTTTTCTAGGGATTGTGTTCCCTAGGGTTTCTCTATAAATAATAGTATTATTTTTCCTAACACTACACACACAAAGCACTTAATCTCTCCTGTTCTCCTTGCTCTCTCTGCCGCCTCCCTCTCTGCCTCCGTCTTCCTCCCTGTTCTGTCCTGCTTTTCCGGTAATATATATATTATATATAATAATTTACTTATGCTAACTTATAATCAAGACAAATCATTAAAACAATAATCTTATTTATAGGTTAACTTGTGCTTGTTTAAAGTTGGTTCTTGCTTTATCTTACACCGCATCGTTTATCAAGTGAGTAATCTCGTACCTAATCCCTTTTTGCTTTTAATGTTTTGGGATGTTCATGTGTTCATACAAACTTAGAGTCTTAAACTTGTTTATGAGCTTTAGTCGCGCAGTATCCCATGTGTTGAGGACGTTTACTTGGCTGTTTATTTGTATGTGTGTATCATTAACCGCTTTGTTCGGCCTATTCCGCAGTTTTCATGGATCCATTAGATGAACACGGGAGACCTATCGTTTACGGTTTTCTTTGTTTACACTTGCACAGATGTTTTCTCGTTTTTGTGCTCAATTGGGAGCACGGATTGAACTATGAACTATGAGCTATGATCTATCTAGGCTTGATCACAATCTGATTGCACCCTTGTTAAACACCAGACATACACGTGTTGCGCGCAGATTTATTGTTATCTATGTATTGTATTAAACTTGATTTCTCACCAACACGCAAGTGTTTGACGTTTATTTTAACACATGTTCAGGTTTGCAGTAGCTGTTCTGGAGCTTGTGGACACATAGGAAGTTTTCTTTATTTTGGACCTAGATTAAAATGTATCAAGACAAGTTTTTGCTGTTCGAATATTATGATTATAATATATTGATTTATGATGTTTTATGTTATCTGTGTTTACTCTGCGCGTGCGCGAATGAATGTATTTATTAAATATTGACACCCAATAGTGTCACGCGTAATGAAACAATATGTGGCGCCCCGATGTATAATCCGCCTTTGGTCGGGGTGTTACAGATTGGTATCAGAGCTCGTTGACTTTAGGATAGGTGGTTAGACGTAACGGCCTAGAATACCTAAGAGTCCCTTCTCGCGCATGAGAGAAATCTCATGTTTGCGCGCTTATTGTTAATTACTCGTTATTTATGAATATGCTCGCGCTTGCGCAGTATATGATTTTATGTTTTATTTCGCGATATTTCGATTCTTGTTGAATTTCGATTTTTATTGATTTTACTTACATATTCGTTTGTTGGGTTTGAAAATCCGAAAAAGTCATGGTGATACATGAATAGTTGATTTTCAATTTCCATTTACGATTATGTTCTGAGGTTGGAGACTTGAAAAGTCATGGTGATACATGAATTGTCAACCTCCAATACTCATTTTCTTGTATATTTCATATTGAAGATTGAAAAGTCATGGTGATACATGAATCGTCAATCTCCAATACTCGTTTGCTCGTATATTTTAAATTGGGAATTCGGAAAGTCATGGTGATACATGAATTGTCGATTCTTGATTCGAATTTGTTACCTTTATTAAGTCTGCATTTAGGGTCATTTATTTTACTTTAACTTTTGACAGTAACTGACTCCGCGAAACCAAGCTTTTCGAGGTTATACTTTGCGCTAAAACCAAGATATTAACTAAAATTAAAACTTTTATAGAATGCCTCCGCTATCAGCTCGCCATCTCAAGAAGAAAGAAGCCGCGCGCAGACGCTCGCAGCAACGTTCCCAGGAAATGGCCGCCGCAATAGCCCAAGCTTTGAGCCAAAACAATACCAACACCTCTGGTTACAACATTAAATCCTTTAACGCGGGTAACCCTCCAAAGTTCACAGGTCTTAAAGGAGCCACCGTGATGCTCCAGTGGCTTGAGAAAATAGAAAACACTTTCCTCCACACCCAATGCCCCTCAGACAGACGAACCCTGTATGCTTCCAGTGTCCTGGAATCTAGAGCGCTTACATGGTGGAATGGAGTAGCTCATGCGCGTGGCGCAGAAACTGCTTCTAGCATGCCCTGGGAGGAATTCAAAGAAATTCTGACGCGAGAATTCTGCCCTCCCAACGAAGTTAAGCGCCTGGAGGAAGAATTTTGGAATCTTAAGCAGTACAGCGGTGAAGCGCGCGAGTACGCGACGCGTTTCCATGAACTAAGCCTGCTTGTCCCTCACCTTGTTACCCCTTCCCGCCGAGCCATAGAGAAATTCCTTGGGGGTCTCCCCATGGAAATTCAAGATTCAGTATGGGCCAGAAACCCAGTAACCCTCTCTGACGCCATCGAGTTGGCCGCTGTGCTCAGCGACAACCATGTCAGAGCAGGAACCCTGTTCCTGCGGGGAACAGAAAAGACCAAACTCACCAAGACTGCCCCTGAACCAACAGAAACCAAACCTGAACCCTCGAACCGTAACAACCTCAAGCGCAGGCGCAAGGCCTATGCACTTACCAACCCGCCCATTGTCCAGCAACCCATTTATCAACCTCCAGTTTACGCGCCTAACCCACTGTCAACCTACCCAACACCTCCTGTAGTCCACAACTATGCCTTAACCAATCCCGCACTCCCTGCCCCGCCACCTAAGAAACCTTACACAGGAAATCAACCCTTTCGCCCAACCTGTAGACTTCACCACCCAACCCAAACCCCGTGTCGACAATGTAACCGATGTGGCCGCGTTGGTCACTCTGCCGAATACTGTAGAGTCCCTCTCGCCAACCCAATTGCGCCAACACCACCAGTCTACCCGCAGAATCCACAACCAACCTACCAAAACCCACGACCCAGATCGTGCTATAACTGCGGTGATCCCAGTCATTTCCGGAACGCGTGCCCAAGACTACAAGTGCAAATCACACAAGCGAATCCGGTGAACCAGATTTCGAACCAAGTGACGCGTGGACGAGCTTTTAACATAACCGCGCACCAAGCGCAAGCGAATAATGACGTAGTTAATGGTACATTTTTGCTTAACGGATTTTATGCTTCTGTACTTTTTGATACTGGCGCCGATCGAAGTTTTATCTCTCGCGCCTTCGAGCAGAAGCTTGCGCGACCGCGCGATAACTTAAAAGAAGATTTTTCAGTTGAATTGGCTAATGGCGAAACTGTTTTAATTAACTCTGTGATTAAAAATTGCACACTTAACCTTAACGAAAACGATTTTCTGATCGACCTCATCCCCATGCCTCTTGGGAGCTTTGATGTTATTATTGGTATGGACTGGCTCTCGAAGAATCGCGCCGAAGTTATTTGCGCCAAGAAGTTGATTCGCATACCTCGAGAAAATGGTGATCTTCATATCTACGGCGAGAAACCCTCCCGCGGTCTTAAACTTATGTCTTGCGCCGAAGCCCAAAGACTCATGCGGAAGAAGTGTATTGCATTCTTAGCCCATGTGGTTAAACCCGATGAAGGAAAGAAGAAGCTTCGCGATATCCCTGTTGTGCGTGATTTTCCTGAAGTTTTTCCTGATGATCTTCCTGGTATCCCTCCCGCTCGTGAAGTCGAGTTCCGTATTGATCTTGTCCCTGGTGCTTCCCCCGTAGCTAAATCTCCTTACCGTCTTGCGCCCGCTGAGATGCAAGAATTGGCAAGCCAACTTCAAGAGTTGACTGCTAAAGGATTCATTCGCCCTAGCTCTTCGCCCTGGGGTGCTCCGGTGTTGTTCGTTAAAAAGAAAGATGGATCGTTTCGCATGTGTATTGATTACCGCGAGTTGAACAAACTCACCATTAAAAACCGGTATCCCTTACCGCGTATTGACGACCTCTTTGATCAACTCCAAGGTGCCTCTTGTTTCTCGAAGATTGATCTCCGCTCTGGCTATCACCAGTTGCGCATCCGCGATGAAGATGTTCCGAATACTGCTTTTCGAACTCGTTATGGCCATTTTGAATTCTTGGTCATGTCCTTCGGTCTAACCAACGCACCCGCCGTTTTCATGGATCTAATGAATCGGGTGTGTAGGCCTTTCTTGGATAAATTCGTGATCATGTTTATCGATGATGTTCTGGTGTATTCTAAGACCAAGGCCGAGCATGAGCAACATCTCCGATTGGTATTGCAAAAGCTTAGAGCTGAGCAACTCTATGCTAAGCTTTCCAAGTGTGAATTCTGGTCTGATGAAGTACAGTTTCTTGGTCATGTTGTTAACAAGATGGGTATTCATGTCGACCCATCCAAGATTGAAGCAATCAAGAACTGGATTACGCCATCCACTCCTTCTGAGATCCGTTCCTTTCTGGGCTTAGCTGGTTACTACCGGCGATTTATTTCGAACTTCTCAAAGATCGCTTTGCCTTTAACAGCTCTAACGCACAAAGGTAAACCATATATTTGGGGCTCGAAGCAAGAAGAAGCCTTTCTAACGCTCAAGCGTTTGTTGTGTGAAGCTCCTGTTCTTGCGCTACCTGAGGGTAATGATGATTTTGTCGTGTATTGCGATGCATCCAACCAAGGTCTCGGTTGTGTTCTTATGCAACGAGGCAAGGTTATCGCTTACGCATCAAGGCAACTTAAGGTTCATGAAAAGAATTATACAACTTACGACCTCGAACTTGGTGCAGTTGTTTTTGCCTTGAAGATCTGGAGACACTACCTTTATGGTACTAAGTGCATCCTCTACACTGACCATAAAAGCCTTCAGCATATCTTTGATCAAAAGGAACTCAACATGAGGCAACGCCGATGGAACGAACTCATCAGCGATTACGATTGTGAGATCCGGTATCATCCTGGTAAGGCTAATGTGGTAGCCGATGCGCTCAGCCGAAAACCCTGCCAGCTTAACTGTATCTTGCCGCGCACGCATCTTCACTTTGCGCCGATTCAAAGCAACCTTGAATCGCGTATTCGTGACGCGCAGCGCGCATCCATCAGTAATGGTAACCTTCGCGCCGAGTTAGCGTGTGGCGCGGAAGCGCACTTTGTCCCTAATCTGAGTGGAATTCTCTGTTATCTTAATCGCATCTGGATTCCCTGTGATGAGAATCTTCGCGCTGATATCCTGAGTGAAGCGCACAAATCTCGATATTCCGTTCATCCTGGCGCCGATAAAATGTACAAGGATTTGCGCATTACTTATTGGTGGCCCGGTATGAAAAAGGATATTGCTGTGTTCGTAGCTAAATGCCTGACTTGTTCTAAGGTAAAAGCTGAACACCAACGCCCATCTGGTTTGCTCGAACAACCAGAAATTCCTACGTGGAAATGGGAATGTGTAGCGATGGACTTTATTACCAAGTTACCTTTGACAGCAAGCAAACATGATAGCATTTGAGTAATAGTGGATCGTTTGACTAAGTCTGCTCACTTTCTGCCCATTCGTGAAAGCTACCGTGTTGAGCAACTCGCGCAGCTTTATGTCAAGGAAATTGTCTGCCGCCATGGTACTCCTTTGAGCATCATATCCGATCGCGATGGCCGTTTTATATCTCGCTTTTGGAAATCTCTCCAATCTGCGCTAGGAACTCGCTTGGACATGAGTACGGCATATCATCCCCAGACTGACGGTCAGTCTGAGCGAACTATTCAAACTCTTGAGGATATGCTCCGATCTTGTGTTCTTGATTTTGGAGGTAATTGGGATTCACACCTGCCTTTGATTGAGTTCTCTTATAATAACAGCTATCATTCCAGTATCGGTATGGCCCCATTTGAAGCACTTTATGGTCGTAAGTGCCGCTCCCCGATTTGTTGGGACGAAGTGGGTGAAACTCAAATCACAGGACCCGAACTTGTTCAAGAGACAACCGATAAAATCGCCAAGATCCGTGATCATCTGCTGACTGCCAGAAGCCGACAGAATAGTTACGCAGATCGTAGGCGGAAGCCTCTCGAATTTCAAGTTGGTGATCTTGTTCTCCTCAAAGTGTCGCCCTGGAAGGGTGTTGTCCGCTTTGGGAAGAAAGGTAAGCTTGCTCCTCGTTATGTTGGTCCATTCAAGATTCTCGCGCGTGTAGGAAAAGTTGCCTACAGACTTGACCTGCCGCCCGCGCTCAGTAATGTGCATCCAACGTTCCATGTATCCAATCTCAAGAAGTGTTTAGCCGACGAGAACCTTCACATACCACTTGATGAAGTTCAAGTTGATGAAACTATGCATTTCGTGGAGAAGCCTGTTGAGATTATGGATCGCGAGGTAAAGCAAACCAAGCGCAGTCGTATCCCTATCGTGAAAGTTCGCTGGGAGTCCAAGCGCGGAGCCGAGTTTACATGGGAAAGGGAAGATCAAATGAAGATCAAGTACCCGCACCTGTTCTCTGCGCAACCTACTTCGAGATAAATTTCGGGACGAAATTTCTTAAAGTAGGGGAGACTGTGACATCTGCCCCGATCCGACCCGACCCAGGTACCCGTTTCTCCGATCCGATCTCTCTCTTTTATGATTTAATATTTATACTTATATTTTACTTTTAATAATAATATATATTTTCCTTCCCGCCTCTTTCTCTCTCTTTCTTTCCGCCGTCCCGTCCCTCTTCTCTCTTTCCGCCTTCTTTTCCCTCTTGTCGCCGTCCCGCCCTTACGCCTTGTTTCCCTCTTTTTCTTCTAACTCTTTGCTTGTCCTTTGTTCCTTCCCGCCTAAGGTTGTCTGCGCAGCTCCACGCGCCAGACCCCTTACAAGGAATCCTGCGTGAAGACCACCTGTTTCAGCGATACACGAGACGAACTCTTCTCGCAGCGCGCTAAGAATTGTAATTCTTCTCGCAGCGCCTAAGAACGGTAGTTCTTCCCGCGACGCGCTAAGGATTTGTAGTTCTTCTCGCAGCGCGCTAAGAATCGTAGTTCATCCCTCGACGCGCGAAGAATTATAGTTCTTCCCGCGGCGCGCTAGGAATTTTAGTTCCTCCCGCGGCGCGCTAAGAAATGTGATTCTTCCCGCGGCGCGCTTAGAAATGTAGTTCTTTCCGCGACGCGTTAAGGTTGGTTCTGTCTGCCTTCGCGCTCGCGCTCTCTTGACCTTCTGTGTCTGCCTTCGCGCTCGAGCTTTCTCGCGCTGAACCCTTTGAGTTTTCTTCTGTTTAATCTAGCCGTTTGCTTTTGTGTTGTCTTATCTTTTGTGCTGTTGACCTAATCTGCTTTATGTCTGAAAAGTTACTTTCGGCGCAGCATGCGCACCAACCCCATTGGTTGGCAGAAAAAGTGACTGACATTATCTTTTGAGATCTGCTTTTTCCATGCTTGACCAGTACCTTTTTCTGAACCGCCCATGCCTTTTTACTGTTAACCTGTCAACTTTTTCTCTTTTTCCCTGCTGCCGTATCTTTTGATATCTTTTGCTTTTGGAATCTTTTGCTTTTTGAGATCTTTTTCCCCTTTTTCTAGGGATTGTGTTCCCTAGGGTTTCTCTATAAATAATAGTATTATTTTTCCTAACACTACACACACAAAGCACTTAATCTCTCCTGTTCTCCTTGCTCTCTCTGCCGCCTCCCTCTCTGCCTCCGTCTTCCTCCCTGTTCTGTCCTGCTTTTCCGGTAATATATATATTATATATAATAATTTACTTATGCTAACTTATAATCAAGACAAATCATTAAAACAATAATCTTATTTATAGGTTAACTTGTGCTTGTTTAAAGTTGGTTCTTGCTTTATCTTACACCGCATCGTTTATCAAGTGAGTAATCTCGTACCTAATCCCTTTTTGCTTTTAATGTTTTGGGATGTTCATGTGTTCATACAAACTTAGAGTCTTAAACTTGTTTATGAGCTTTAGTCGCGCAGTATCCCATGTGTTGAGGACGTTTACTTGGCTGTTTATTTGTATGTGTGTATCATTAACCGCTTTGTTCGGCCTATTCCGCAGTTTTCATGGATCCATTAGATGAACACGGGAGACCTATCGTTTACGGTTTTCTTTGTTTACACTTGCACAGATGTTTTCTCGTTTTTGTGCTCAATTGGGAGCACGGATTGAACTATGAACTATGAGCTATGATCTATCTAGGCTTGATCACAATCTGATTGCACCCTTGTTAAACACCAGACATACACGTGTTGCGCGCAGATTTATTGTTATCTATGTATTGTATTAAACTTGATTTCTCACCAACACGCAAGTGTTTGACGTTTATTTTAACACATGTTCAGGTTTGCAGTAGCTGTTCTGGAGCTTGTGGACACATAGGAAGTTTTCTTTATTTTGGACCTAGATTAAAATGTATCAAGACAAGTTTTTGCTGTTCGAATATTATGATTATAATATATTGATTTATGATGTTTTATGTTATCTGTGTTTACTCTGCGCGTGCGCGAATGAATGTATTTATTAAATATTGACACCCAATAGTGTCACGAGTAATGAAACAATATGTGGTGCCCCGATGTATAATCCGCCTTTGGTCGGGGTGTTACAGATTGGTATCAGAGCTCGTTGACTTTAGGATAGGTGGTTAGACGTAACGGCCTAGAATACCTAAGAGTCCCTTCTCGCGCATGAGAGAAATCTCATGTTTGCGCGCTTATTGTTAATTACTCGTTATTTATAAATATGCTCGCGCTTGCGCAGTATATGATTTTATGTTTTATTTCGCGATATTTCGATTCTTGTTGAATTTCGATTTTTATTGATTTTACTTACATATTCGTTTGTTGGGTTTGAAAATCCGAAAAAGTCATGGTGATACATGAATAGTTGATTTTCAATTTCCATTTACGATTATGTTCTGAGGTTGGAGACTTGAAAAGTCATGGTGATACATGAATTGTCAACCTCCAATACTCATTTTCTTGTATATTTCATATTGAAGATTGAAAAGTCATGGTGATACATGAATCGTCAATCTCCAATACTCGTTTGCTCGTATATTTTAAATTGGGAATTCGGAAAGTCATGGTGATACATGAATTGTCGATTCTTGATTCGAATTTGTTACCTTTATTAAGTCTGCATTTAGGGTCATTTATTTTACTTTAACTTTTGACAGTAACTGACTCCGCGAAACCAAGCTTTTCGAGGTTATACTTTGCGCTAAAACCAAGATATTAACTAAAATTAAAACTTTTATAGAATGCCTCCGCTATCAGCTCGCCATCTCAAGAAGAAAGAAGCCGCGCGCAGACGCTCGCAGCAACGTTCCCAGGAAATGGCCGCCGCAATAGCCCAAGCTTTGAGCCAAAACAATACCAACACCTCTGGTTACAACATTAAATCCTTTAACGCGGGTAACCCTCCAAAGTTCACAGGTCTTAAAGGAGCCACCGTGATGCTCCAGTGGCTTGAGAAAATAGAAAACACTTTCCTCCACACCCAATGCCCCTCAGACAGACGAACCCTGTATGCTTCCAGTGTCCTGGAATCTAGAGCGCTTACATGGTGGAATGGAGTAGCTCATGCGCGTGGCGCAGAAACTGCTTCTAGCATGCCCTGGGAGGAATTCAAAGAAATTCTGACGCGGAGAATTCTGCCCTCCCAACGAAGTTAAGCGCCTGGAGGAAGAATTTTGGAATCTTAAGCAGTACAGCGGTGAAGCGCGCGAGTACGCGACGCGTTTCCATGAACTAAGCCTGCTTGTCCCTCACCTTGTTACCCCTTCCCGCCGAGCCATAGAGAAATTCCTTGGGGGTCTCCCCATGGAAATTCAAGATTCAGTATGGGCCAGAAACCCAGTAACCCTCTCTGACGCCATCGAGTTGGCCGCTGTGCTCAGCGACAACCATGTCAGAGCAGGAACCCTGTTCCTGCGGGGAACAGAAAAGACCAAACTCACCAAGACTGCCCCTGAACCAACAGAAACCAAACCTGAACCCTCGAACCGTAACAACCTCAAGCGCAGGCGCAAGGCCTATGCACTTACCAACCCGCCCATTGTCCAGCAACCCATTTATCAACCTCCAGTTTACGCGCCTAACCCACTGTCAACCTACCCAACACCTCCTGTAGTCCACAACTATGCCTTAACCAATCCCGCACTCCCTGCCCCGCCACCTAAGAAACCTTACACAGGAAATCAACCCTTTTGCCCAACCTGTAGACTTCACCACCCAACCCAAACCCCGTGTCGACAATGTAACCGATGTGGCCGCGTTGGTCACTCTGCCGAATACTGTAGAGTCCCTCTCGCCAACCCAATTGCGCCAACACCACCAGTCTACCCGCAGAATCCACAACCAACCTACCAAAACCCACGACCCAGATCGTGCTATAACTGCGGTGATCCCAGTCATTTCCGGAACGCGTGCCCAAGACTACAAGTGCAAATCACACAAGCGAATCCGGTGAACCAGATTTCGAACCAAGTGACGCTGTGGACGAGCTTTTAACATAACCGCGCACCAAGCGCAAGCGAATAATGACGTAGTTAATGGTACATTTTTGCTTAACGGATTTTATGCTTCTGTACTTTTTGATACTGGCGCCGATCGAAGTTTTATCTCTCGCGCCTTCGAGCAGAAGCTTGCGCGACCGCGCGATAACTTAAAAGAAGATTTTTCAGTTGAATTGGCTAATGGCGAAACTGTTTTAATTAACTCTGTGATTAAAAATTGCACACTTAACCTTAACGAAAACGATTTTCTGATCGACCTCATCCCCATGCCTCTTGGGAGCTTTGATGTTATTATTGGTATGGACTGGCTCTCGAAGAATCGCGCCGAAGTTATTTGCGCCAAGAAGTTGATCCGCATACCTCGAGAAAATGGTGATCTTCATATCTACGGCGAGAAACCCTCCCGCGGTCTTAAACTTATGTCTTGCGCCGAAGCCCAAAGACTCATGCGGAAGAAGTGTATTGCATTCTTAGCCCATGTGGTTAAACCCGATGAAGGAAAGAAGAAGCTTCGCGATATCCCTGTTGTGCGTGATTTTCCTGAAGTTTTTCCTGATGATCTTCCTGGTATCCCTCCCGCTCGTGAAGTCGAGTTCCGTATTGATCTTGTCCCTGGTGCTTCCCCCGTAGCTAAATCTCCTTACCATCTTGCGCCCGCTGAGATGCAAGAATTGGCAAGCCAACTTCAAGAGTTGACTGCTAAAGGATTCATTCGCCCTAGCTCTTCGCCCTGGGGTGCTCCGGTGTTGTTCGTTAAAAAGAAAGATGGATCGTTTCGCATGTGTATTGATTACCGCGAGTTGAACAAACTCACCATTAAAAACCGGTATCCCTTACCGCGTATTGACGACCTCTTTGATCAACTCCAAGGTGCCTCTTGTTTCTCGAAGATTGATCTCCGCTCTGGCTATCACCAGTTGCGCATCTGCGATGAAGATGTTCCGAATACTGCTTTTCGAACTCGTTATGGCCATTTTGAATTCTTGGTCATGTCCTTCGGTCTAACCAACGCACCCGCCGTTTTCATGGATCTAATGAATCGGGTGTGTAGGCCTTTCTTGGATAAATTCGTGATCATGTTTATCGATGATGTTCTGGTGTATTCTAAGACCAAGGCCGAGCATGAGCAACATCTCCGATTGGTATTGCAAAAGCTTAGAGCTGAGCAACTCTATGCTAAGCTTTCCAAGTGTGAATTCTGGTCTGATGAAGTACAGTTTCTTGGTCATGTTGTTAACAAGATGGGTATTCATGTCGACCCATCCAAGATTGAAGCAATCAAGAACTGGATTACGCCATCCACTCCTTCTGAGATCCGTTCCTTTCTGGGCTTAGCTGGTTACTACCGGCGATTTATTTCGAACTTCTCAAAGATCGCTTTGCCTTTAACAGCTCTAACGCACAAAGGTAAACCATATATTTGGGGCTCGAAGCAAGAAGAAGCCTTTCTAACGCTCAAGCGTTTGTTGTGTGAAGCTCCTGTTCTTGCGCTACCTGAGGGTAATGATGATTTTGTCGTGTATTGCGATGCATCCAACCAAGGTCTCGGTTGTGTTCTTATGCAACGAGGCAAGGTTATCGCTTACGCATCAAGGCAACTTAAGGTTCATGAAAAGAATTATACAACTCACGACCTCGAACTTGGTGCAGTTGTTTTTGCCTTGAAGATCTGGAGACACTACCTTTATGGTACTAAGTGCATCCTCTACACTGACCATAAAAGCCTTCAGCATATCTTTGATCAAAAGGAACTCAACATGAGGCAACGCCGATGGAACGAACTCATCAGCGATTACGATTGTGAGATCCGGTATCATCCTGGTAAGGCTAATGTGGTAGCCGATGCGCTCAGCCGAAAACCCTGCCAGCTTAACTGTATCTTGCCGCGCACGCATCTTCACTTTGCGCCGATTCAAAGCAACCTTGAATCGCGTATTCGTGACGCGCAGCGCGCATCCATCAGTAATGGTAACCTTCGCGCCGAGTTAGCGTGTGGCGCGGAAGCGCACTTTGTCCCTAATCTGAGTGGAATTCTCTGTTATCTTAATCGCATCTGGATTCCCTGTGATGAGAATCTTCGCGCTGATATCCTGAGTGAAGCGCACAAATCTCGATATTCCGTTCATCCTGGCGCCGATAAAATGTACAAGGATTTGCGCATTACTTATTGGTGGCCCGGTATGAAAAAGGATATTGCTGTGTTCGTAGCTAAATGCCTGAATTGTTCTAAGGTAAAAGCTGAACACCAACGCCCATCTGGTTTGCTCGAACAACCAGAAATTCCTACGTGGAAATGGGAATGTGTAGCGATGGACTTTATTACCAAGTTACCTTTGACAGCAAGCAAACATGATAGCATTTGGGTAATAGTGGATCGTTTGACTAAGTCTGCTCACTTTCTGCCCATTCGTGAAAGCTACCGTGTTGAGCAACTCGCGCAGCTTTATGTCAAGGAAATTGTCTGCCGCCATGGTACTCCTTTGAGCATCATATCCGATCGCGATGGCCGTTTTATATCTCGCTTTTGGAAATCTCTCCAATCTGCGCTAGGAACTCGCTTGGACATGAGTACGGCATATCATCCCCAGACTGACGGTCAGTCTGAGCGAACTATTCAAACTCTTGAGGATATGCTCCGATCTTGTGTTCTTGATTTTGGAGGTAATTGGGATTCACACCTGCCTTTGATTGAGTTCTCTTATAATAACAGCTATCATTCCAGTATCGGTATGGCCCCATTTGAAGCACTTTATGGTCGTAAGTGCCGCTCCCCGATTTGTTGGGACGAAGTGGGTGAAACTCAAATCACAGGACCCGAACTTGTTCAAGAGACAACCGATAAAATCGCCAAGATCCGTGATCATCTGCTGACTGCCAGAAGCCGACAGAAGAGTTACGCAGATCGTAGGCGGAAGCCTCTCGAATTTCAAGTTGGTGATCTTGTTCTCCTCAAAGTGTCGCCCTGGAAGGGTGTTGTCCGCTTTGGGAAGAAAGGTAAGCTTGCTCCTCGTTATGTTGGTCCATTCAAGATTCTCGCGCGTGTAGGAAAAGTTGCCTACAGACTTGACCTGCCGCCCGCGCTCAGTAATGTGCATCCAACGTTCCATGTATCCAATCTCAAGAAGTGTTTAGCCGACGAGAACCTTCACATACCACTTGATGAAGTTCAAGTTGATGAAACTATGCATTTCGTGGAGAAGCCTGTTGAGATTATGGATCGCGAGGTAAAGCAAACCAAGCGCAGTCGTATCCCTATCGTGAAAGTTCGCTGGGAGTCCAAGCGCGGAGCCGAGTTTACATGGGAAAGGGAAGATCAAATGAAGATCAAGTACCCGCACCTGTTCTCTGCGCAACCTACTTCGAGATAAATTTCGGGACGAAATTTCTTAAAGTAGGGGAGACTGTGACATCTGCCCCGATCCGACCCGACCCAGGTACCCGTTTCTCCGATCCGATCTCTCTCTTTTATGATTTAATATTTATACTTATATTTTACTTTTAATAATAATATATATTTTCCTTCCCGCCTCTTTCTCTCTCTTTCTTTCCGCCGTCCCGTCCCTCTTCTCTCTTTCCGCCTTCTTTTCCCTCTTGTCGCCGTCCCGCCCTTACGCCTTGTTTCCCTCTTTTTCTTCTAACTCTTTGCTTGTCCTTTGTTCCTTCCCGCCTAAGGTTGTCTGCGCAGCTCCACGCGCCAGACCCCTTACAAGGAATCCTGCGTGAAGACCACCTGTTTCAGCGATACACGAGACGAACTCTTCTCGCAGCGCGCTAAGAATTGTAATTCTTCTCGCAGCGCCTAAGAACGGTAGTTCTTCCCGCGACGCGCTAAGGATTTGTAGTTCTTCTCGCAGCGCGCTAAGAATCGTAGTTCATCCCTCGACGCGCGAAGAATTATAGTTCTTCTCGCGGCGCGCTAGGAATTTTAGTTCCTCCCGCGGCGCGCTAAGAAATGTGATTCTTCCCGCGGCGCGCTTAGAAATGTAGTTCTTTCCGCGACGCGTTAAGGTTGGTTCTGTCTGCCTTCGCGCTCGCGCTCTCTTGACCTTCTGTGTCTGCCTTCGCGCTCGAGCTTTCTCGCGCTGAACCCTTTGAGTTTTCTTCTGTTTAATCTAGCCGTTTGCTTTTGTGTTGTCTTATCTTTTGTGCTGTTGACCTAATCTGCTTTATGTCTGAAAAGTTACTTTCGGCGCAGCATGCGCACCAACCCCATTGGTTGGCAGAAAAAGTGACTGACATTATCTTTTGAGATCTGCTTTTTCCATGCTTGACCAGTACCTTTTTCTGAACCGCCCATGCCTTTTTACTGTTAACCTGTCAACTTTTTCTCTTTTTCCCTGCTGCCGTATCTTTTGATATCTTTTGCTTTTGGAATCTTTTGCTTTTTGAGATCTTTTTCCCCTTTTTCTAGGGATTGTGTTCCCTAGGGTTTCTCTATAAATAATAGTATTATTTTTCCTAACACTACACACACAAAGCACTTAATCTCTCCTGTTCTCCTTGCTCTCTCTGCCGCCTCCCTCTCTGCCTCCGTCTTCCTCCCTGTTCTGTCCTGCTTTTCCGGTAATATATATATTATATATAATAATTTACTTATGCTAACTTATAATCAAGACAAATCATTAAAACAATAATCTTATTTATAGGTTAACTTGTGCTTGTTTAAAGTTGGTTCTTGCTTTATCTTACACCGCATCGTTTATCAAGTGAGTAATCTCGTACCTAATCCCTTTTTGCTTTTAATGTTTTGGGATGTTCATGTGTTCATACAAACTTAGAGTCTTAAACTTGTTTATGAGCTTTAGTCGCGCAGTATCCCATGTGTTGAGGACGTTTACTTGGCTGTTTATTTGTATGTGTGTATCATTAACCGCTTTGTTCGGCCTATTCCGCAGTTTTCATGGATCCATTAGATGAACACGGGAGACCTATCGTTTACGGTTTTCTTTGTTTACACTTGCACAGATGTTTTCTCGTTTTTGTGCTCAATTGGGAGCACGGATTGAACTATGAACTATGAGCTATGATCTATCTAGGCTTGATCACAATCTGATTGCACCCTTGTTAAACACCAGACATACACGTGTTGCGCGCAGATTTATTGTTATCTATGTATTGTATTAAACTTGGTTTCTCACCAACACGCAAGTGTTTGACGTTTATTTTAACACATGTTCAGGTTTGCAGTAGCTGTTCTGGAGCTTGTGGACACATAGGAAGTTTTCTTTATTTTGGACCTAGATTAAAATGTATCAAGACAAGTTTTTGCTGTTCGAATATTATGATTATAATATATTGATTTATGATGTTTTATGTTATCTGTGTTTACTCTGCGCGCGCGCGAATGAATGTATTTATTAAATATTGACACCCAATAGTGTCACGAGTAATGAAACAATATGTGGCGCCCCGATGTATAATCCGCCTTTGGTCGGGGTGTTACAAAACCCCGATAGCTCATGCTCATCAAAGAATCTGAGATGATGCATGCTTTCGCAATGAATGATCACCTCGCTTGTGTCATTGTCGAACTCCCACGAGATGAAGTCGTAAATAAAGTAGTCATCAAACGGCATCCCATGCATGATAGGCTCTCCATGATCGTTAGGCATCCTGTATCTCCATCATTTGACGGGCTTTTTTTGTAACCGGATTGATCTCTTTTGACTTAAATCCTCTACCCGGATTCAGAGAAAACTTTGGATAGCTTTTCCTCTATTCATGCTTCAAGAAACGCTTGAACCAACCTTGTAACGTGTCCTCGTCTTCTCCTCCACCAATTGTCCTTCTAAAGTAGTTCATGCCAAGAACAAACAGAATGTGCATATCTGCATAGGGCAAATATGTGAGATCTCCGTTGGCACGTCTGACAACCCATCTTTTGCTATCTTGGTGCCATTTTGCATAGAGGATAGGATCATCATCGTGGTACGGCTTCGACCTCCATCTCAAGCTTGCCATGCGACTCACATTGTAGTACTTGATACACTTTGATGACTTTCGTTGAGCAGACTTGGCAGCGGGAGCAGCCACGGGTTCTTGATCAACATTCTCCACAGTCATCCTTTCCGGAGTTTCCGGATTAGGTGAGTAGTTTATTCAATCATCGCCATCGCCTTTATTTTCTTCACGGCTTCTTGAACATGCGAGCTGGTACCTGCAACATAATAAACGTTAAGTAAAGAGGCGATTTCAGCCTCGACTGCAACGTCAGTCTCACGAGTTTTCTCAGCCTCGTGTGGCAGATCTTCATCTCCTGCCTATTTCCCAGTGGCATCACCATCACCACTGTCATCACCATCTCCACCTTCACCACCACGAGCTTCGTCACAACCGTCATACTCGTGGTCATCGTTATCATCGTTCTCATCTTCCCCATTCTCATCATTGTCACCATCATTATCTTCGTCATCAGCCTCGTCCTCATCATCACCATTATTGTCACCTCCACCACCACCTTGAGCGACATGTTGTTGTGGAACTAACCGAATCAATGCAGTTGTGACAAGAGCACTGACTTGTGACTCGTGATAGGTACAACAAGAGAAGAACTTGTGGAATTGACCTACCCACCACAAGTTTGGTGCTCACAACTGTTCCAACAATAGAGGCTGGCTCATCAGCACTTGCCTTCACCCTTGAACCTCCTGCACCAGCATCTTTCCTAGTTTCACCAGTGTATAGGAAACCATGTAAGTTTCCTTGAGCTCTGACCCTTTTGGCATCAGCGACCAAATTTGCAAGAGCAGTTTGTCGTCTATAGCTCTGCTCGGTCCTTGGCTCGTTACCCATAGAAAGCCACGGAAAGTCTCCATCAAGTGTGTCCTCAGGTTCTCCACATCCTGATCTGTCAACTGCATCACCTCCATGACTGCGAGGTAGCGGTTTGCCAAGGACTCATTCACGCGACCTTGAATATTGCGTTCTTCCATCTCACTTTCAAGTTGATCCATGAAGTTACGCAGCTTCATACTCTTCCCCATTAATCTATCCACGTTCCTTGAAGAATTGGATCCACCTTACAACATACTGACTCTTGATCTCAGACGCTCAAAGTCTATCCAAACTCGATCAAGTGTAGAATTTAATTCCCTCCTAAAGTTGTTAGCAAAGTTTGAGGCGGAGGGAAGATTAGACTCTAATCCAGAGACTCTTGACTGGAGCCATTCAGTCTCATCATGAAGCTCAGTGTTCCGCAAATAGTTTTGATTTGTCAACTCTTGTTGATTGTTGGCTCTTCTTTGCAGATTTTCAATCCATTTCCGTTGGCTCACGATCCGGGCTTGATCCAAGTCCCTCTGCTCTTGAAGAATGGCCACTCGATCAGCCAGAGCATCGCGTAGTCGAGTAACTTCTTCGTTGATTGCTTGTTGATCTTTGATGAATTTGATCAACAAGAGTTCACGCTTAGTTCGGTTTTCATTTGCTTCTTCCAGTGCCTTAATATTATCAAGGACAGGATCTCGAAACACCGGTGACTTCTTCGACTTGCCACTTGAAATGGGAGTGACAACTATGATTGGGCTCTTTTGGGTTGAGGGAGGTGTGGTTGATATGTTTGAGTGTGGTGTGGTTGGTATAGGTAGGGTTAAGGATAGAGTTGGGAAGGATGTTGTTAAAGCTAAAGGTAGGCGGGTAGGTTCTGTTGAGGTTTCTAGGGTTGATGTGGTTGTTTGTGATTGGATGGAAGATGTGAATGTAGAGGTCCAAACTGATGTTCCTCTAATCGGTGATGTGAATTGGTATGCTGGTGAGGTAACGTGTGCGGTAGTCATAGGTGATGTTAGGGTTTGGGCTTGGGTGGTTAGAGGAATATTTTCAAATGTTGATGGTAAGGGTTCGTCTAGTTGGGTTGGTGTAACGGTCTCTAAGTGATGGGGTTTTCGTTTTGTGCTTGGGTTTGGTTTTAACTTTTAAGGATAATCCTAGTTTAGTTTTTAATTGGGATTTGGGTGGTGATTTGAGTTTGGTTTTGGATTGGGTTTTTGGTGAGGTTCGGGCTTTAGTGAATTTTATTTGTTTGGCTTGGAAGTCTTCTAAGGTATTGGCTAGGGTGGTGGGTGATCCTATGTGTGGGTCAGGTATGGTGGTGGTTTGTGGTGTGGTGGTTTGTGTGGCAAGTGATTCACTGATCATAGCTGCAGTTGAAGAAAAACGTACCTTGTGTAACACCCGTCAAACTTGGTCAACGCCCGTACAACTTTAAATTTAGATCAAATATAGTTGCGTTAAAATATTTACCTTTACAAAAAAAAAAGAAAAAAAAGGTTAGTCATTTAACCCTATGAGTTGATCAAAGCCATACATGTATATTAATAGTAATAGGAATTACCGAATCACATATGGATAGCCTGAATGAAATGAACGTTGATGATAAAACGATTTAGACACTCGAATAAAATTTATGAATCTAGCAGGTTTAGCATCTATGATTACGAACAAAATTTTATAACTATTGTAATAAAATACCCAACCGTTTATACGAATATTTCTTTCGAAGGCTCACTATCTACCTTTGTAACCTACAAGAAATGCATACACTTAAATTTATGTATTCTTGCTAAAATCTATACATACTATTAAAGCAAATAGCAATTTCCACATGTCACCATTCTAGGGTGTCCACATGGGATGCCACCTCAACGCCATGTCACCCATTACCTTTCTTAAGCATGCCAACTCAGCAATTAACCTATATTTAACCCATTAACCCATTTAAACTTAACATCAATGTGTGAACAAGTTTAATTGTGATATCTGCACTGTACTCGTATAATACCAATTGATAATGATGGTTTCGTTAATATATCAATAAGTATCCACTGAATCGTGTTTTCCAAATTCATTGTGTCGATGAAGTCGATTAGGCATGGTGAACGATTTGGTATGATAAATTCCATGTTTATCATGAGGATTAAGCTCCAAGAAAACAATACGTGTCATGGTTACGGGTTTGGTCCTGGTTACGGGTCTGGGTTGCTGGATATGATATAATAATATAACTTAATATCAGATTTTGCATATTGGTCCCTCAATTAATAGGGGTGTATACACTATGAGGTTAAAGTATGTTTGAGGGTGTAAATTGTATATATTTAATAGTTATCAATTTATCATAGATAATTAAATATATATATATAACACATAATAATAATAATAATAATAATAATAATAATAATAATAATAATAATAATAATAATGCAATGTTTTATTGATAATATTACCTGAACATAGAAACGAGTCGGGTAACGGTTACAAAATATTAAATGAAAAATCCGAGTTGTTACCGAAAACCCCATGAGACATTTGGGTTGTGGTTCAGGTCAAGATTTAAAACTTTGAAACCCTAAAAATCCGATCTGAAAAACACGAAACCCGAAAAACACCCCCTCATGACACAATGCTAGTTTGTTCATATAAAATACCACATAGACAAATTCCTTAAATAAAACCTAATATAACTGTATTAAATATAATCAAAATGCAATTTTTTAAAACAACAATATTTCATTAAAAACAACCGAACCCTTCCAACGAGCGGATAGCAAGGGCCGGAAACGGAGAACATACAAGAAACAAATTACATAGCCAAAAATTTCCAGCTATCCCGCTCTAAGTTCGTACTAGTGGCCCTTTTTTTAATCCATAAGAAGCTCAAGACCTTTATATCTCCATTCACTTTATCTATCTTTACTGGCTTATTTTCAAATATAGCCTCGTTTCGACACTTCCATAAACAACATATGACCACCACAACAATTGAATACACCATTGGTCTCTTGTGACCAGTTTTCAGGACCTGTTTGATTTGCTCAAATATGTCATGAAACGCATTCCCATGAAACGCTTGCATGTTACACCATCTTCCAATTCTAGTCCACACAACGGTCGCAACATAATAAGACAAACAAATGGTTTACCAAATCCCCCGCCCCTAAACAATAACTATACATACCTGGGCCCAAAGTATCCTTCTTTTTATTAAATTGTCACACATGGGGAGGCGATTCTAAATGGCCCGCCAAATCATAACATTCACTTTTAACGGAACCCAATTGTTCCACTCAATAATACAATTCGAGCTCAAAGGTTCATTTTTATATAAAAGCTTTTTCATAGAAGCAACCGAGAACAATCCCGAGGTGTCACCACCCAACACCCACTTGTCTTCGCCATCTTTAAAGCAAAAATAGTACAACAGTTCAAGCAATTCCATCAACTCATAAATGGCTTCATAACTAACTGGTTGACTTTTCCAATCCCAATTTGTAAACCCCTTCACTTACAACGCATCGGCCTGCCACTGCACAAGATTTAACCTTTTCTAATGAAAATAAAGTAGGAAACATGTATCTCAAACTATCTTCAGTAAGCCACACGTCCAACCAAAAACGAATAATGTGTCCGTTTCCCACCTGCCCTTTAAGGGATTTTGTTAATGAGACCTGATCCTTTACCAAAGACTTTACAATTTTTATAATCTTGTTTCAAGTACCATTTAAACGTTTATTGTGGGGCATTATATGCCAAGATCTAGGTGTGTGATGTATACATATAATAACCTTTTTCCAAAGGATTTCCTCTTCAACCTAAAACGCCACCACCATTTTGACAAAAGGGCCAAGTTTGAGTCTTTTAGAGAACACAAACCTAAACCCCCCATCTTCTTTAGCCGAAATAACTCTATTCCAAGCAACCCAACACGTTTTCAATTTATCCTTGTTTCCTCCCCATAAAAACCTTCTTTGCTTAGCTTCTAAAGTTTCTAGAATCTTAACATGGGCTTGATACAAGGAAAAATAATAACTTGGGAGACTTTCTAGGACCGTCTTTAATAAAGTTATGCGACCAACCATTGAAAGAGTGGGAGCTTTCCATACCGCGAGCCTTTTATCGAGCACATCCACAACTTGCTGCCAATTATTTATTTTATTCATATTTGCTCCCACTTTTATTCCGAGATACAAAAACGGAAGTTCTCCTTCCTCGCAATGGATTATCTTTGCCATTGTCTTAACCTCTTGAAAATTAACTTTCACCCCAAACAAGATAGATTTACTCAAGTTTATATTGAGTCCCGACATGAGCTTAAACACCTAATCGGCAAATGGCTTTAACATTATCACTTGACCATTCTCCCACGATTAATACATCATCAGCAAACAAAAGATGAGATAACAGTGGGCCTTCTTTAGGCGTTTGGAACCCTTGAAACGCTCCAGTATTACACCCGTTCTTGAATGACACCGACATCGCTTCCATTGCTATTATAAACCAAAACGGCGAAATTGGGTCCCCTTGTCGGACTCCCCTTGATATTTAAACTCAAACGTAGGCGACCCGTTCACTAAAATGGACGATTGGGCCGAGGAAACTACTCCATAATCCAGTTTCTCCAAACCGTTGGAAATCGCATATTCTCCATCATACCATCTAGAAACTTCCAATTTAAGTGATCAAAAGCCTTTTTAAAGTCAACATTCAATAAAAGTCATGGTTTTTTCTCCTTTTTGCACCATGTGATAATTTCATTATGATAAGAGGTCCGTTTAAAATAGATCTATCACTTAAAAAAACCGATTGAGAATTCGATATAATGGACTTGAGCACACTCTTTAATCTATTGACAAGGACTTTTGACACAATCTTTGAAATTGCCCCAATTAGATTGATTGGCCTAAAATCTTGTAAAGAATTTGGACCGCTATACTTTGGAATAAAGGCTATTAAAGAAGAACAACATCTTTGATCTAACTCTGTTGATTCATTAAAGTATCTCATTACATATTTAGAAAATTCATTAATAACGAAATAATACAGAATAATTTATTAGTTGTCAAATTAAGAAAATCCAAATTTATTAATGTCTCCATAAAAGGTAAGTATGTATTAAAGTTTCTTTATTCCATTTTTGTGTTTACGTTTCGTAAGTACCTTAAATTCAAAGTTCTCTTTTAATAATGGTACCATTTTTATATATTTCCCCTAACTTTTTAAAATAAAATTTCATATAATTCATGGACTTACTATCAATCTGGTGTTACTTTCATAGGTACGTAATTTCCAATATGTTATACCTATTGGTCAAATATATAAAATTCTTATGGCTGTAAACGAACCGAATCAAATCGAACGAGATATTGTTCGTGTTCGCCTCTTAAACTTTTTTCGGACAAGAGAACGGTTTACGAATACTTTACCGAACGGAAATTCGTGTGTTCGTCAAGTAAGGAATTGGGTTTGTCCGTATCCGTTCATTAATATCGTGAACAAACATAAACAATTATATATTAATTTCGAAAAGCATAATCATCACCGGACGTTCACAAACACCATTAAACGAATGTGTTCTCTATCCGTGTTCGCCCAATTTTTTTTGTTCATGTCCGGTTCGCTTATTAAACAAACGAATCATTTAGAGTCATAAATACAAAACATAAATTTTCAGAAAGGGTCCGGCCTTTGTTGTATTTATTTATTCTACTTCACCACTTCACACTGTTTGTTTGTAGTCATGGATCTCTCACTCCTCACTCTCCTACCAATTATCATTCTCCTCTTCCTCAAACTCATCGTCCGTCCCGGCCCCACCAAAATCCCACTCAAATCCCGCCACGTGTTCATCACCGGCGGCTCCAGCGGCATCGGCTTATCCCTCGCTCGCCAAGCCGCCGCCGAAGGCGCCCGCGTCACCATCCTCGCCCGTGACGTCACCAAGCTCGAACAGGCCAAGTCCTCCATCCGCCTCTCCACCGGCATCGATGTTGGAATCGTCAGCGCTGACGTGGCAGACTACGAGGCGGTTAGGGAGGCCGTTGCAAGTGTAGGCCCCATTGACGTGTTGGTCTGTAACCAAGGCGTGTTTGTGGCGTATGAGCTTGAGAAGCAGGAGATGAAGGAGATTAAAAGCATGATTGATGTGAATTTGGTTGGGTGTTTTAATCTGGTGAAGGCTGCGTTGCCCGGGATGAAGAGTAGGACTGATCGGAGGCCGGTTTCCATTGCGTTCATGTCGTCTCAGGCCGGCCAGGTATTCGGTTTATCTATCGATTTCGGGTGGATTAAGTTAAGTGGTGATATGTTGAACTAGGGTTTGTATGTTGGAAAATGGAATTGAACTGAACTGAAATTAGATTGTGAATGTTAGAGATCATTGGTAGTGATATCTAATTAGAGGTGTAAATGAGCCGATCTCGAGGTTTATTAGGCTCGAGCTCGGCTTGTTTAACTTATAGAGAGGTCGAGCTCTAGGTTGACTAGGCTCGAGCTTGGCTCGTTTAACTTAGCTCGAGCTTGGTTCTTTACTGTTTATTATTTACTTTTTGTATATTAATAATTAAATTTGTGTATATCAGTATATATCTTAATGAACCAAAACTACATTGTCAATATTGGTGATCATTAACTTGGGTGTGATCTAATCATTAACAATAGTTTCCTCCTATGATATCAGCTTCATGTCGATGTAGGGTAGGTATGTTAATGAACCGAACATTTATGAACTGTTCGGCGGGATGTTTGTTTATTTAGTGAACAGACGGACATGATCAAGATTTTTTGTTCATTTAATTAAATTAACAAACACGTACACACATTTTGTTTGTTCATTTACATTCATGAGTGTCTGCTCATTTCCGTTCGTTTGTATTCGTTTAAATTTTAATATAAACATAAAAGGGGCTTGTTTAATTATATGTATATGTATATATGTGTGTATAAACATAAGATTCAGTGATGAGATCGCATCACGCAATGCAAGGCCATGATGTGATCTCACATGATTGGTCTGATGTGATCTTATGTTTGATGCGGCGCCTTATGCAGTTAGATCAGTATTTAAACAAATTGGAATGTCAATTGCAATAGGTCGAGTTTTCCAAATATCATTGAACAAATCAAACCATCAATTGAGCAATAGGTTTAAGTATTTGACCAACTTACACCATTTTATTGAACAAACCTGACCAGAGAGGCAGAGATTATCATAATATCTTATATTTTAGCGTTTAAAAGTTAACAAGTTCAAACACTTTCTATCAATAATTTTTAATAACAAAAGCCTTTCATATGTTATCCACGCGATTCATACATTGCGCATCACGCATCAGCTTTTGGGATCAAAACACATCGGATCGCAACACACTTTTTAAAACCAGTATGCAACTAACAATAATTATATGATTTTTTGAGTAATTATTATGTATTTTTTTATAAAAAAAATTTTAGGTTGGGATTTATGGCTACACAGCTTATTCAGCTAGCAAATTTGGCCTAAGGGGTTTAGCTGAAGCATTGCAACAAGAAGTTATTGCTGATGACATTCATGTTTCACTTATATTCCCCCCAGACACTGATACACCTGGTTTCGCTGAAGGTAGTATTTCGTTGCAAAATATTTAATTTGTGTCGTGAGCAAAAGTAGGGGTTGAAACACGCCGATTTGGAGCTCAACTAGGCTCGAGCTCAGCTAGTTTTGACTTACGAGAGCCCGAGCTTGAGCTCGTCTTGTTTCGAACTCTTTTTCTAAAACTTGAGCTCGGCCCGTTTATAATTAATTAACAGAATAATCTGACCAAGATAGTCATCTGAACTGAAGTGAGTCAGTGACAAGCAATTGCAAACCACAATGTCTTCTTGGTAAAATTAAACTTTTGGACTAAAGTGACAGTTTTGGTCACACCATAGAGACAAAAAACAAACTCAACTCATTAGTTTATATTCAATTTTTGTTATTTATATATATTTTTTAAAAAATAATTTATATGTAATATATTATATGTTATTGTTATCTTTATCATATTTTTTTTATAAGTATTATTAACGAAAACGAACTTAACTCATTAATTTGTATACATCTTTTTGTTATTTTTATATATTATTAACGAAAAATGAACTTAACTCATTAATTTGTATATACTTTTTATATATTATAAATGTATATTAAATACATTATATAAATTTATATAAATAATAGGGTTCATTTAGGCTCGCAAGTAAGCCAGAGCTTGATATGTGAAGCTCAGGCTCGTTTGTTAAACAAGCTTATAGCTCGTTTAAGCTCGGCTCCATTCCAGCTTTTACGAGCCGATCTTGAGTGGCTCATGAGCCTGCCTGGCATGACTTACTGATCATTTTGAGGCGTGTTGTAGAGAACAAGAAAAAGCCTCGGTTGACAAGCATTATAGCGGGATCGTCTGGTGTAATGAAAGCTGATGAGGTAGCAAAGAAAGCATTGAATGGAATCAAATCTGGATCCTTTTTTGTCCCGTGCAACTTTGAAGGATTCTTGTTGGCAATAGCTACTGCGGGTCTATCTCCTCAGAGATCATACCTTATGGCGTTTGTTGAAGTTGTTTTTACAGGAGTGTTGCGCATTGCAGGTTTGTGTTTTCAGTGGACTTGGTATGGAAGCATTGAGAAGTGGCACGCGCAAAAGTATTAAGTGTTTGTTCAATGAAGTTTATTAATATAATAGAGCAGTGTTGTTATGCTTGTACAGATCTCTATCCCTATATAGTTATATGCGTATGTAATATGTTACATACAATAGAATATAAAAACAAATTTCCTTGTGTGTGGTGTTAAAAAGGTGAAAATAAAATGGACACTGAAGTATAAGTATTTTAGAGAATTATTAAATTGTAAAAAAAAAATTAAAATAAACAAAGCTGTCGGCTCAAATATTAACTTATTAAGTCATCCGACCCAGTAAAACCAAAATTTTACGTAGTCACGTATAAATAAATAAGAAAAGTTCACTCATTTATAACAACTACCTCTTTTTTTTTCTTTTTTTTACAATGTCTTTTAAAAACCAAATGTACTAACCTTGCGATAAATATAAAGAACAAAATATTCTTATTATATTATTAAAATAAAAGAAAAAGTAATTGACTAACTTTTGCACTTTATAAGGTTCAAACCTCCTATTCTAAAAGACTAAACTTATTATCACTCTACTAAAATGGGTATGATAATAACAAAAGAATAAATAGTTTATATATATATATATATGATTGATTTCTTTTGAGAATCACTTTGAGTTTTAAGAACTCGAAAGAACTCAACGTAACAATTTCATTTTTTTGAATTTTTTTTACACATGTGTAATACATAAGTGTAAGTGATGTACAAAAAATTACGGTATTTTTTTACACACAGAATCAACTTTTTACACATGTGTAACTAACGTTTAAACTTGTGTAATTATCAAAAATATTTATTCTCTCTCATGCTTTATTTTTTAATTAAATTTAATCTTAGCCACATATTTCATATCATTTAATTAAATGTGTGGTTCAAAATTGAGTTTTTAAAGTTCTTAAAACTCACCATGGTTCTTAAAATAACCCTCCTCTGTATTACTATAGTATTAAAAGAAAAAATAGTTTATTATAGTATTGGTAGACTTTTGTTGGAAACGAACAAAAGTTGCATGCTTCCATTCTTTAATAAGTTTAGTGAATAAGTAAAACTAACCAAAATGAAAAGAGAGCTTACACAAGTTTTAATAATTTGTGGGTTTAAATTGACAAAAACCTAAAAGAAATGTCCTTATATGTTAAATAGTTGTACATATTTACATCGTCTTCTTGATTTCCACATTTCTATTCATCACCATAGTTACTGTACAGCCACCGATGCCCACTATCTTCTCCCGTCTCTGGCTTGAAGAAACAGCCCGGTTAAAACTCATCTCATTCTTCTCTTCACTTTCAACTATTTTATTTTAACTATAAATACACCGGTGGCCGCCACCAACCGTCACCGCCGCACGTTTTGCTTGAAATACTAATAAAATAATAAAAAGTCGGTTCCGACGGTGACATGGTGGCAGACCGTCAGTTCCGACGGGGACATGTTGAAGACAATAGCGTCGCCACCGTCCTTATGTTATTATATGCCGTCGATCTTGAGTTAAAACGGACTGGTGTTAATTGATTGTTGGTTGTTAAAAAGGTCGGCTGACATGTAATAAGCAATGAGCCGAACTTATTAAGGATAGACTTTCTTGGAACATTGGCATGTTATAGATATTTCTTTGACCTTAGGTGTGAGAATGGATAATTTGGGGATTTTCCCTTTTTAGAAAGGGTGACAGAGACACCACCTAAAAATGAAAACACCCATCCACTACGCAGCTTATCGCCCGATCCGTCGAGGATCACCCTCTTGTCCTATTATGTCAACAGTTTTTGTCTTATTATGTTTGTACCAAATACGCGGCTTAGTGGTCGATCCGCCGCTTATCGAGTACACGTCAACATCGGCAGATCAAATCCGTCATAAATCGTACCTAATACGCCGAGGATCGATCGATCCGCCGCTGATCAAGACAATAATTTAATTTTGACACATCCGTCTCCCTTTCTCTACATATATCATGAATTCCGGACCAGACATATATCATCGATTCTTTTTCTTAGTTGTGAAAATATTTGTTGTGAAATATAGAAAGTATTTGTGTTTTGTGTTTGTTAAAATATAATGGACTTATATGATATTTTGTTTGGTGACGGGAACAACGAGCAGTCGGGCTACGCATACAACGATCAGCGGAGCAGTCGGGCTTGCCAGATTTGAATGAACTTCCCGACTTGAACCATGAGCCGGGGTATGGAAATATCGAGCAGTACGACTTACCAAATCCTGACCAGGTTATTTTGTGTGTTTATATAGTACAACAGCGCATTAGTTTTTTTTTAAATATTATACGTTGTCTTGCCAAATATTTTTTATCAGGGGTATATCATATACGGAGGTAGTCACCCTTCGTGGCCGGAGGATAATAGGACATCGTCGAATACTTATGAGGCCAGAGTCGAGGAGTCTTATGGTCAGTCTTCGCAACAGTTACATGTAGACGGTCCGTATTACGGAACCCAGAATTCGTACCAGTTACCTTTAGTAGAGCAACCATACATGTCAAGACCAGTCACGAGCAACGTCGTTGATGGCATTCAAGAGGCTCACGGCGAAGGAGGCGATGACGATGTTGATGATGATGATGATGATGATGATGATGATGGTGATCGTTACATACGGGAGACGACATTTTCTTATGTAACTAATAATGTATGACCTTTTTTAAATTTTTTTTATTACTATTCTTTTTCAACACGTTACTAAATATTACTTTATTTACATTATTTGATATCAGTATTTTGAATCTGTTGCTGAGTTGGTGGATTGGGTTAAGAAGACAGGACGTGAGCATGGTTGTGTTATCCCAGTCCAACGTTTAAGGGAGAGAAGTGTTGAACTTGTATGCAATCGAGGTGGGGAACCAAAACTCAAGGGAATGGTGAGGCACACCAGGAGTATTAAAGGGGTTGTCCATTTAAACTTGTCGGGAGATACCACGCGCCAGGTGGTTGTTGGAAGCTAGAGGTTGTCAACGAGACGCACAACCACGAACATGTTTTGTTTGAGGAGGGGCACCCGGCACTAAGGCAACTGACCGACGAGGAAATTGATATGGTTACAACGTTGCATAGGCAGGGTCTGAGGGCTGCTCAAATTAAGTCAGCCATAAAGAAAAGGATTCCCGGTAACAAATGTATTACTAGGGATATATACAACGTCGTGAAGCTTATTGATGACCAAGATAAAATTGGTGAAACCCCCATGCAGGTACTTGTTTTCAGAATAGTATTATTTTTTAAGTGTCTTTTTAATATATATTATTTAGAATATATATTGTTTTGTTTTATCATATATAAAATATATATATATTCTATAAGATTTAATAAGAATATTATTTATAATATCCTTTTATTATAATAATGATGCTTAATAAGAATATTTGTAATATTTATTAAATTTTTGTTAAACCCAACGTAGGTACTTGAAAACTTTCTTCAAATCCATGGTTTTACCTTTTACACATGGGAGAATCCTTCCACCAATAGGAAGGAGAATGTTTTCTTTTGTTGTGGCGTGTGTTCCCAGATTTGTTGCTGATTGACACGACGTACAACACCAACATGTACAAGTGGGCATTCGTTCAGTTTGTTGGTGTGATGTCGACATCAAAGTCTTTCTGTATTGCGCACGCAGTTATCTTTAGGGAGCAAGAGTGTAACTTCACATGGGCCCTTGAACGCCTTAAAGACATGCTCGTCGACTGCAGGGAGCCGCGTGTCATCCTGACTGACAGGGACCAAGCCTTGATGAATGCCTGTGAAACAGTCTTTCCCAATGCTACCAAAAACCTTTGTAGGTGGCACATCATGCAAAACATACAGAGAAAACATAAGAGTCTTTTCCAGGATGATATATCTAAATCATTCAATTACTGGTGGAAAGTACTGTATGAGTCGCCAACAAAATCTATGTACGACTACAACTGCGGTCAAATGGAAGCAGCGTTAGCTGGACACGGCAGACGTGGTAAGTCTTTGTCCTTTATGTACACATGATTTTAGATTCTAGTTGTACATTGCTTAAATTGTTTTTTTTTATTATTTGTTTGTAGAGGCTTGGTATTATATTCGCGACAACTGGTTGGTACCCTACAAAGAGAAGTTCATGTCGTGCTGGATTGACGACCGACTAAACTTCGGCGAGCATACAACAAACAGAGTAGAGGGCCAGCACGCAAACTTGAAGAGATACCTTTCGGGGTCGAACAATTCGCTAGACTCTATTGCGGCGTTTGCCCTTGAAGTCGTGAATTCCCAAATGGAAGAAATCAGTGCGACCCTTGAAGACTCCCGTGTTAGGATCAAGAAGTACCATCAGTTGACTTTGTTTCAAAAGCTACATAACAGGGTGTCACTTTTTGCTATCGCTAAACTTGACAAAGAGCTGACCTTGCTTGACACATTGCTAGATACGGGGGTGGAGTGCGACCACCGGTTACAAACATCATGGGGCTTACCGTGTGCTTGGCACACTATTAACAATATACACATTCCATTAAAAGACATAGACCCCTTTTGGAGGAAGCTCGATTTCAGTCCGGCGTCTGTTGGACACGAAGAACCAGAAGCGGAACTGGAAGATGTGAAAAAACAAGTTCTAGAACTAAACAACCGAATGCAAAAAAAAAGTCTATTCTCAAAGATAATGTATGTTCTTCCTGGGAAATCAAACAAGGAGGAGCCTGAGAAACGAGAGGACCATAGGGGGCGTCCAAATCTAAACCAACAAGCCAAGAAAAGAGATACCCCTAGACAGAGCTCGTGCTCCCCGTCCCCGTCAACTGATACCCACATATACAGGTCGTACTCCCCGTCCCCGTCAGCTGATCCCCACAGGGGTCCCCGTCATTTGATCCCCACAGGCACAGCTCCTACGCTCCCTCCCCGTCATTTGATCCCCACAGGCACAGCTCCTACGCCCCCCTCCATGTCTTTTTATCCCCACAGACACAGCTCCTACGCCCCCTCTATGTTACGACAACCAACACCCGAAGCCCCCACCCAATCGTTGTCGCGTTCCCAGTCTCAGACACATGCCCGGTTTAAGATACCTAAACCACCGAAACGCTCATCTAAAAAGCATGAGACTCCAACCGACCTTGGTTTTCCATTACTGCGCGACCCTAAGGGCGTCCCAATCATAGAATGTTATAGGCACCTCATTTCCACCCGGGCATACCCGTTCATTTCAGGAATAAAAGATGCAAAACCAGATGGTAATTGCGGTTTCAAAGCAATCGCTGTCGGCTTAGGCATTCGTCAACAGAACTGGAAGGAGGTCAGAGCAAGCATGAGGAATGAGATGGTCACTAACAAATCCTGGTGGAGCGAAAGGTTGAACTACGAGATAACCGGTAATTATGACACGGTTCGTGATTCGCTGGACTACTCAACATCTGCTTTATTCCAGCAAAAGAGTAGGTGGTTTAAGTTACCTGGGCACGGACACGTAGTGGCTCAGACGTATGACTGTGTTTTAATCAACCTCCATCTGACCTCCGGTGAGAGTTACTTCCCAATGAGAATGAGTCCGGAACCACTATCTCAGATTCCGGTAATAGTAGTGTTGAATGTTAAGGATAATCATTGGCTCAACATACAATTAGAAGGGAATTTCCCCGTGCCGCTACCAGCACGTCAATGGGAAGGATACGCCAACGAAGCGACGAACGAATGGAGGTATTTGTACGAATATCGTATAAAAGAGTATATGCAAATAAGGGAAACTTGGCGAGTGCAAACTGAAGAGCCAGTTTATTTAGCATGATTTGTAAAATGTTTGAGATGTTTTGTATTATTAGCAATAATTAGGATTAAAATGTTTTTGTTATTAAATAAAAATAACATGATAAAATATATAACTTTAAAATAATTAATTTTTAAAATAATATTTGTGTTTTTATAAATTTAAAAAAAATTATTTAAAAATATAAAACTTGATACTTAAAAATATAAAACTTGATACTTAAAAATAAAAAACTTGATATTTAAAAATATAAAACATGATAAAATATCTAACTTATAAATAATTTATTTTTTAAAATAATACTTTCAATAATATATTTTATAAACAAATATATCTGATAATATGTTTATTTAAAAAATAAAACACGATACAATATATAACTTTAAAATAATATATTGTTAACAAGTTTTAATTTCGATATTTAAAAATGTAAAACATGATAAAAAATTATTTAAAAAATATAAGAAATGATATTTAAAAAATTTCTTTCGATAATTTATATTTTTTAAATAATTAAATATATCATATTAAAATATATATTAAATATAAAATAATACCAGTAATATTAAAATATTAATAAATATCTTCAAAAAGTAGATCGAATCCGCCGCTTAGGGGTCCATCCGTGGCGGATTCTGCTGTAAATCGGATCCGCGGCTTAGTGGTCGATACGCGGCTTATCGAATTTATTTTTTGAAGATGTTAAATACCCACGGGTTCTAACAGTTCAAATCGCCAAAATCAAAATAAACGCTCAACCTTTCACTCAAAACATCCCCCAGATTATACTACCAAAACCACCACCATTACCAGAAAATAATGACGACGGGGTCCGAAAATAGCATCTACACAGCCATAATAATTTTGTTCAGAAATAGTGGTGGCTGTGTGAATGTTATTTTGGAGTCCGTTATTATTACAAAATAAATGCCCAGATAAAACCATATGTTGGCGGAAAATAATGACGACAGAGTCCAAAAATAGCTTCTATGCAGCCATAATAATTTCGTTCTGAAATAGTGGTGGCTGCATAGATGTTATTTAGAGTCCGTTATTATTACAAAATAACAATAATATATATATATATATATAATAGATTTTAAAACATATATAAAATTGATTTTAAAAAAATATATATTTATTAATAATATATATAAAATAGATTTTAAAAATATATATTTATTAATAATATATATAAAATAGATTTTTAAAAAAATATATATAAATATATATTTATTAATAATATATATAAAATAGATTTTTAATATATATATATATATATATATATATATATAAATGTATATATATATATATAAATGTATATACATTAGTAATATATATATATAATAGATTTTAAAAATATATATTTTTCAACCTTGTTTTTTTGCATTCGGTTGTTTACATATATTTTAAAAATAATAGTGATGACTGTGTATATGCTATTTTGAACTTTTGAGCTACCAGTGCAACTGCCGTGAGCAGGCGGAACACTTTAGTAGTCCCCCTTCATATATCCCGACAGTGTCCTTTACTTGGGATTTTGGTGATTGTGTCGGGAAGCATTGGTAGCTCTGTAATAATAAAGTCCCGTATCAACCTCCATGGGGTGGGTTTCCAATGTAATAAGGAAGATGGCACCGATCTTTGATGAATTCGGTGTCCCCACAAACAGTCGGCTTGCATGATAAATCGCAAGGGCCAGCTAATGGAGGAAATATGCGGGCATAACGGTACCTGTTTACGGTACTAGTTCCGGTGTATCTAGGAGTGCTTCGGAATTGACATTCCGGGTGGCTGGGGAGCTGCTGTCGGCCGAGATACCCGGGCGTAATGATTATCCACCATTTCTAGTGGGGGAAACCTGTAGCCGTGGGCTGGCAAAGAGCTGCTGTGTTGATGCTATTTTGAACTTGTATTTATTCAAATTTGATGTATAGAATTTGATGTAATATCCAGTGTCTTTTGATGTATTTATTCAAATTTGTAATTTATTATTGGTTTAATATAAAATTTGTGTTGTTAATTGTTATTAGTTTCAATTCGTTTATATATTCAAATTTGTAATTTAGTATTGGTTCCATATCAAATTTGTGTTTTTATTAGTATAAATCCGTTTATATATTATGAATATATAATATTATTTTATATAAAATTTATTTATACCTTAGATAGTTAAATTAAAAAAAATATATATATATATACACCACTAAGCGGCGGATCGGGCGATAAGCCGCGGATCGAAGTTAAACACAACCCTAACCCGCCGCCCCCCATCAGTTTACACATTCCATTTCAAACAAACACCACATTTGACACTAAAACCCTAATTCGCCGTCCCCCAATAGCCCCGAACTTCGTCACCAACTTAGACCCGCCAACAATAAGGTAACTATGTTTTACTCTATTTTGATATAGGTGTTCATTTAGATTAAGGGTTTACGGGTTTGTTAATCAAACTGGTTGATTTAAGGGTTTGGATTAAGGGATGGATAGAAAACGGGTTTGGTTTACGGGTATGATGTTTAACAGGTTTGGGTTTGTGATAAATGAGTTTGGGTTACCTTGTTCGATTGCTCTTGATTTAATTAGTAGATCCGTAATTAGAGACTCTGTTATTGTTTATTTTTATAATTTTGGTTTCGGTTTGAGTTCAGATCAAATTTAGAGTGAATTTGATTATGATATGGATTGATTAGATCGGATTTGTGAGTGTTAAGGTATTGAAAAGTTATTGTGACGTGGAATTGATAATTGGATAGTGTTTGTGTGGATTGTGGTTTGGATTTGGATTTAGCGAAACAGAGGAATGGTTTTGGCTTATTTGGGTTTGATAATAATCGGGTTTGGGTTACGGTTTGACCCGGAAACGGGTTTGGGTTACGAGTTTGACAATAACGGGTTATATTTATATGTTAAGCATAGATGGCGGATAGATACATTGAAGGGGACGAACTACTTGATATTTACCAGGATTTGAGGTTTGACCCGGAGTCCGATTATCAAATCAAGTTTACGCAGCTTCGGAGAATGGAGCCAAAACCTACCTTGACCTTGTCTAGGGAGTTTATAAAAATGGTTCGAGCGGAAGACAGAATAGAAAGAATTGTTGGACAGGATACACCGTGGGAGAGATTGTTTACCGAAGAGCTACCAGCTTACCGGGTCCTCACGCTAGAGTTTTACTCAACGTTCGTTTTCAGGTATTTTTTTCCTTTTCAATTAACTTATAAATAAAGTAACATATTATTATTTAACCAACATGTAAATGTTGTTTCAGGCCACATCCGGAAGGAGATCCGGAGGTCCGGATGCTGGTTGAGGGTGCGGATACCAGTCGGGCAGAGGTTCGGTTCCGTATTTTCGGGATTTGGGGTCATCTGTCGATGGAGGAGTTTGCCAGAGCGCTAGGCTTGGACACAATTGTGGATATAACCGCCTCTGTTTACACGGAGAGCATACACGAAACACTAGATGACGTGTTGAGACGTTTTTGGACGGCGATTAGCGATACACCTTGGCCTATACAGGATGGAGAATTCGAGCGACTGCAAAGCCTCAGCCATCAGGGACCCGATCCATAGGTTTGTATATGTATATTATATTAGCCTCAGCCATCAGGGACCCGATCCATAGGTTTGTATATTATATTATATTATATTATATTATATTATATTATATTATATTATATTATATTATATTATATTATATTATATTATATTATATTATATTATATTATATAATATTTTATTGTTTTTTTATAGGTACCTACACAGGCTTATCGCTCACACCATACAGGGTCGTCACGGGGGTTTAGATCACTGCAACCTCCGTGACCTGTTTTTTTTGCGATGCCTGCTTACGGGGAGACACTGCAACCTAGGTCGCGGTTTCGGCGACTACTTCGCCAATTACTCGCACAGGCAGGGCCGCGGGAAATTGGTTGGTGGCTCGTTCGTTACGCGGATTGCGATTTCTTTGGGCTACGGGAACCGACTGGGGCTCCTACCCATTCAGCCGCCGCTTCCGCCGCGAGAGCTGGACCGTGGACGGGCACAGGGCATGAAAATCGTCAAGAAGATTAACCGCCGGTATCACCTGGTCACTAATTTCGAATCTCCCCCATACTAAGAGGTCCCACTTGTTGAGCCTCCGACAATCGAGGAGCCGGAGGTGGAAATTCAGGGCCCCGAGGTTGACGGTGATGAGGACGGTGTTCAAGTACGTTATATTTTATCGTTTAATTTTCTTTTTGTATCTTCTCTTATTAACGTTAACTTATCGTGTTCATAACAGCCACCGCATCAGCACCCGCAGCGCGTTCCGCGTACACATCGCGCCGTGCGTTTGGATCCGGCCACTGACTCCTGGCTACGGAGACTAGAGCGTCACGTGTCACAGATGCGCAGTCAGATCACCTGGATTGTTGGTTGTATGTCTGCCCAGCAGCATGGAGCCCAGTACATGTTACCAGCGCCACGTTTCGACGAGGGGGGAGCGATGACGACGCGGGTGGTGCCGCATTTTAGATTTGTTTTTTGTATGCTGTTACTTTTTCCCGAACTCGTTTGGTTTTTTTTTGTGAACTCGTAATGTATTAATTATTATTATTTTATAAATCTGGTCATGCGTTATGCTTAAAATTGTTGTTTCGTTATTAGTTTAAAACCGACAAAAATTCTGTTACCACACCCGACATACAAAAAAAGAAAACAAACATAAGTCGTTATTATTATCTAAATCTTGTTCCTTTTCACCCTACATACAAAATATTTGTTTAGTTGTCACCTTCCAAAACCGATCAAGAAACAGTTAAACCCGAGCCACAAAAAAACAAACCAAACGAAACAAAAATAAGGGGTAAATAAAACAAAAGACAACAAAATGACAAAATCATAATAAAATAACAAAAAAGACAACAAAATGACAAAAAAACACAACTTTCAAAAACACCCAAGCCATAACCGGCGGATCGACCGATCCGTGGCTTAATGGGTGGGTGTTTCCTAAACACTCCATGGTGTATCTAAAAAACCCCTTTAGAAACGGTCAATATTTTTATGACAACATTTTAACAAAACTGGTATATTGTTAGGGGTTTTTTTACATATACCATGGGTTGTTTCCTAAACACCCTCCCGTTAAGCCGTGGATCAAGCGATAAGCCGCTTATTGGTTGGGTGTTTTGGAAAGTTGTGTTTTTTTGTCATTTTGCTGTTTATTATTTTTGTTTTATTATGCTTTTGTCTTTTTGTTGTCTTTTAATTTTATTTTGTTTCTTTTGTATTTTTTTGGCTCGGGTAACCTTTTTTTGATCGGTTTTGGAAGGTCATTTTGATCGGTTTTTGAAGGTCACAACGAGAAAACAATTTTAAAATTAATAACGAACAAAATAAAACGAACGACTTTTTTATAATAATAATTAGTACATAACGACTTATGTTTGTTTTCTTTTTTTGTATGTCGGGTGTAATAGATTTTTTGTCTGTTTTAAACTTATAACGAAACAACAATTTTAAAATTGAAAACGAACAAAATAAGCATAACGCATAACCAGGTTTATAAAATAATAATAATTAATACATTACGAGTTCGAAAAAAAACCAAACGAGTTCGGGGAAAAAGTAACAACATACAAAAAAGAAATCTAAAATGCGGCACCACCTGCGTCGTCGTCTCTCCCCATCTCGTCGAAACGTGGCGCTGGTACTGCGTACTGGGCTCCATGCTGCTGGGCAGATAAATAACCAATCATCCAGCTCACCTGTCGCTCTAGTCTCAGTAGGCGGGAGTTAGTGGCCGCATCCAAACGCACGACGCGATGTGTACGCGGAACATGTTGCGAGTGCTGATGCGGTGGCTGTTATGAACACGATAAATTAACATTAATAAGACGAAGATACAAAAATAAATAAAACGATAAAATATAACGTACCTGATCACCGTCCTCCTCGTCCTCATCACCGTCAACCTCGGCGCCCTGAATATCCACCTCCGGATCCTCAATTGGCGGAGGCTCAACAAGTGGGACCTCTACGTATGGGGGAGAATCGAAATTAGTAACTAGGTGATACCGGCGGTTAATCTTCTTGACGATTTGCATGCCCTATGCCCGTCCACGGTCCAACTCTCGCAGCGGAAGCGGCAGCTGAATGGGTAGGTCGTCTAGTAGGTTCTCATAGCCCAAAGAAATCGCAATCCGCGTAACGAATGTGCCACCGACCAATTTCCCGCGGCCCTGCCTATGCGAGTAAATGGCGAAGTAGTCACCGAAACAGCGAGCTAGGTTGCAGTCTCCCCGTAAGCAGGCATCGCAAAAAAAATCAGGTCACGAAGGTTGCAGTGATCTGCCCCCCCCCCCCGGTGACGACCCTGTACGGTATGAGCGATAAGCCTGTGTAGGTACCTGTACAAAAAAAACAATAAAATTTAATATTATTATATTATATTATATTATATTATATTATATTATATTATATTATATTATATTATATTATATTATATTATATTATATTATATTATATTATAATACTAATATAATATAATATTAATATAATATAATATAATACATATACGTATACAAACCTGTGCAACGGATCCCTGATGACTGAGGCTTTGGCGTCTGGCTTGTATTCTCCTCCGGGGGTAGTAGGCCAGGGTGTATCGCTAATCGCCGTCGAAAAACGTCGCAACACGTCATCTGGTGTTTCGTGTATGCTCTCCGTATACACAGGAGCGGTTATATCCTCAATTGTGTACAAGCCCAGCGCCCTGGCAAACTCCTCCATCGACAGATAACGCCAATTCCTGAAAATACGGAACCGAACCTCCGCCTGACTGGTATCCGCACCCTCAACCAGCAATCGGGACCTACAAATCTCCCTCCGAGCGTGGCCTGAAACAATATTTACATGTTTCTTAAATCAACTTTATCTATAAGTTAATTGAAAAGGAAAAAAAAATACCTGAAAACGAACGTAGAGTAAAACTCTAACGTGAGAGCCCGGTACGCCCCCTGCTGTGCGGTAAACAATCTCTCCCACGGTGTATCTTTCCCAAAAATTCTTTCTCTCCTGTCTTCCGCTCGAACCATTTTTATAAACTCCTCAGACAAGGTCGAGGAAGGTTGTGGCTCCATTTTCCGAAGCTGCGTAAACCGGATTTGATAATCGAACTGCGGGTCAAACCTCAAATGCTCGTAAACATCAAGTACTTCGTCCCCAAAAATGTATGTATCCGCCATCTATGTTTAACAGATAAATATAACCGGTTATTGTCAAACCCGTTACCCAAACCCGTCTCCTTGTCAAACCCGTAACCCAAAACCCGTTTCATCATCAAACCCGTAACCCAAACCCGTTTTCTAACCATCCCGTAACCCAAACCTGTTTCACTAACAAACCCGTAACCCAAACCCGTTTTCTAACCATCCCGTAACCCAAACCCGTTTCACTAACAAACCCGAAACCCAAACCCGATTATCGTCAAACCCGTTTTCTAACCATCTCGTAACCCAAACCCGTTTCATCATCAAACCCGTAACCCAAACCCGTTTATCATCAAACCTGTAACCCAGACCCGTTTTCTATCCATCCCTTAAACCAAACCCGTTTGATTACCAACCCCTAAATCCAAACCCTTAAATCAACCAGTTTGATTAACAAACCCGTAAACCCTTAATCTAAATGAACACCTATATCAAAATAGAGTAAAACAGAAGTATCATAGTTATCTTATGGTTGTTGGGTCGGAGTTGGTGTTGTTAAAGACAGACGAAGTTCGAGACTATTGGGGGACGGCGATTTAGGGTTTTTGTGTGAAATGTGGTGTTGTTTGAGATTGAATGTGTAAACTGATGGGGGGCGGCGGGTTGGGGTTTGTTTAACTTCGATCCGCGGCTTATCGCCCGATCCGCCACTTAGTAATATTTTTTTTAATTTAACTGTCTAAGGTATAAATAAATTTTATATAAAATAATATTATATATTCATAATATATAAACGGATTTATACTAATAAAAAAAAAATTTGATATGGAACCAATACTAAATTACAAATTCGAATATATAAACGAATTTAAACTAATAACAATTAACTACACAAATTTTATATTAAACCAATAATAAATTACAAATTTGAATAAATACATCAAAAGGCACTGGATATTACATCAAATTCTATACAGAGACTAATTTCTAAGATTATCTTCTGATAAGGACTCCAAAAATAGCATCAACACAGCAGCTCTTTGCCGCGGCTCTCCACCCACCGGCAAGCAAGTCACTGGAATCTGTGTCGGCCCACAGCTACAGGTTTCCCCCACTAGAAATGGTGGATAATCATTACGCCCGGGTATCTCTGTCGGTCACAGCACTCCAGCCACCAGAAATGGTGGATAATCATTACTCTTGGATACACCGGAACTAGTTCCCTATACAGGAACCGTTATGCCCGCATATTTCCTCCATCACCTGCTTGAAGCCCTTGCGATCTATCATGTAGTCATGACGAATTTACATCGGCAAGGCGACAGTTTGGGGTGACACCGAATTCATCAAAGATCGGTGCCATCTTCCTTATTGCATTGGAAACCCCATGGAGGTTGATACGAGACTTTATTATTACAGAGCTACCAATGTTTTCCCCCACAATCACCAAAATCCCAAGTAAAGGACACTATCGGGATATATGAAGGGGGACTACTAAAGTGTTCCACCTGCTCACGGCAGTTGCACTGGTAGCACAAAAGTTCAAAATAGCATATACACAGTCACCACTATTATTTTTAAAATATATGTAAACAACCGAATGCAAAAAAAACAAGGTTGAAAAATATATATTTTTAAAATCTATTATATATATATATATTATTAATAAATATATATTTTTATATACATTCTTAAAATCTATTATATATATATTTTTAAAATCTATTTTATATATATTATTGTTATTTTGTAATAATAACGGACTCCAAAATAACATTCACACAGCCACCACGATTTCAGAACGAAATTATTATGGCTGTGTAGATGCTATTTTCGGACACCGTCGTCATTATTTTTCACCAACATATGGTTTTATCTAGGCCTTTATTTTGTAATAATAACGGACTCCAAAATAAAATTCACACAGCCACCACTATTTCAGAAAGAAATTATTATGGTTGTGTAGATGCTATTTTCGGACCCAGTCGTCATTATTTTCTGGTGGTGGTGGTGGTTTTGGTGGTATAATCTGGTGATGTTTTGAGTGAAATGTTGAGCGTTTATTGTGGTTTTAACGAGTTGAACGGTTAGAACCCGTGGGTATATAACAGGTTCAAAAAAAGATCAAATCCTCCGCGGATCGACCACTAAGCCGCAGATCCGATTTGCAGAAGATTCCGCCACGGATCGACCACTAAGCGGCGGATCCGATCTACTTTTTGAAGATATTTATTAATATTTTAATATTTCTGTTACTATTTTTTATTTTTTAAAAAAAATATATTTTAACGTGATATATTTAATTTTTTTTTAAATATATTATCGAAAGTATTTTTTTTAAATATCATTTATTATATTTTTAAATAATTTTTTTATCATGTTTTATATATTTAAATATCGAAAATAGAACTTGTTAAAAATATATTAGTTTAATATTTTTATGTTATATATTTTATCATGTTTTATTTTTTAAATAAACATATTATCAAATATATTTGTTTAAAAAATATAGTATTTTTTTAAATATCATTTCTTATATTTTTAAATAATTTTTTTATCATGTTTTATATTTTTAAATATCGAAAATAAAAACTTACAAATATATTATTTTTAAGTTTTTATCATGTTTTATTTTTTTAAATAAACATATATCAAATATATTTGTTTAAAAAATATATTATTTTTAAGTTTTTATCATGTTTTATTTTTATAAATAAACATATTATCATATATATTTGTTTAAAAAGTATAATATTGTTGATAACACACACATTTGAATATTATATATTCATAATATATAAACGGATTTATACTAATAAAAACACAAATTTGATATTAAACCAATAGTAAATTACAAATTTGAATATATAAATCTAAAAGCACTGGATATTACATCAAGTTCTATACAACGACTAATTAGTAATCATCTTCTGGTTTATTATTAGTTCTTCTGGATAAGCACTCCAAAAATAGCATCAACACATCATCTCTTTGCCGCGGCTCTCCACCCACCGGCAAGCAAGTCACCGGAATCTGCGTCGGTCCGACAACAACAGGTTTGCCCCACTAAAAATGGGGTAGAATCATTAAGCCCGCGTATCTTTGTTGGTCGGAGCACTCCAGGCACCTGGTTATCAAATCCGCCAGGATACACGGGATAACATAACTTTAAATAAGGTACCCTATACAGGTACCGTTGTGGAAGCCCTCGCGATTTACCATGGGTGCCATCTTTGTTGATACAGGAAACCCTATACAGGCATCGGTGCCATCTTTTTTGACACAGGAAATCTCATGGTAAATCGATAGCTCACGTTTTCAAAATAACATCTACACAGTCACCTTTTAAAATCTATTTTATATTGTCGCTGGATGGATTTACGAAGGGGGGCTACTATATTATTTTATATTTTCTATTTTATACAGTCACCAAAATTATTTTCCGCCAACATAAGGTGTTATCTGGGTCTTTTTTTGTAATAATAACAGACTCCAAAATAACATTCACACAACCACCACTATTTCGGAACGAAATTATTATGGCTGTGTAGATGCTATTTTCGGACTCCGTCGTCATTATTTTCTGGTGGTGGTTGTGGTTTTGGTGGTAAAATTTGGTGATGTATTGATTGAAATGTTGAGCGTTTTTTGTGTTTTTGGCGAGTTGAACGGTTAGAACCCGTGAGTATTTAACAACTTCGAAAATTAAATACGATCCGCGGCGGATCTGATCTACATTTGAATATATTTATTATTATTTTAATATTTCTGGTACAATTTTATATATTTTTTAATTTACATATTTTATCATGATAATTTTTATATTTTCATAATAATATATTATCGAAAGTATTATTTTAAAAAATAAATTATTTATAAGTTAGATATTTTATCAAGTTTTATATTTTGAAATATCAAGTTTTATATATTTAAATAATTTTTTTTAAATTTATTATCGAAAATATTATTTTAAAAATTATATTATTTTAAAGTTGTATATTTTATCAAGTTATTTTTATATAATAACACAAACATTTTAACCCTAATTATTGATAATAATACAAAACATTTTATTGATAGTATCTCAAACATTTTACAAATCATCCTAAATAAACTGGCTCTTCAGTTTGCACTCGCCAAGTTTCCCTTATTCGCATATACTCTTTTATACGATCTTCGTACAAAGACCTCCATTCGTGCACCGTTTCGTTGGCGTATCCTTCCCATTGACGTGCTGGTAGCGGCACGGGGAAATTCCCTTCTAATTGTATGTTGAGCCAATGATTATCCTTAACATTTTACACTACTATTACCGGAATCTGAGATAGTGGTTCCGGACTCATTCTCATTGGGAAGTAACTCTCACTGGAAGTCAGATGGAGGTTGATTAAAACACAGTCATACGTCTGAGCTACTACGTGTCCGTGCCCAGGTAACGTAAACCACCTACTCTTTTGCTTGAATAAAGCAGACGTTGAGTAGTCCAGCGAATCACGAACCGTGTCATAATTACCGGTTACCTCGTAGTTAAACCTGTGGCTCCACCACGATTTGTTAGTGTCCATATCATTCCTCATGCTTGCTCTGACCTCCTTCCAGTTCATTTGACGCATGCCTAAGCCGACAGTGATTGCTCTGAAACCGCAATTACCATCTGGCTTTACATCTTTTATTCCTGAAATGAACGGGTATGCCCAGGTAGGAATGAGGTGCCTATAACTTTCTATGATTGGGACCCCCTTTGGGTCACGCAGTAATGGAAAACCAAGGTCGGTTGGAGTCTCTTGCTTTTTAAATGAGTGTTTCTGTGGTTTAGGTATCTTAAACCGGGCCTGAGACTGAGACTGGGAACGCGACAACGAATGGGTGGGGGCTTCGGATGTTGGTTCCCGTGACAGAGAGGGGGCATAAGAGTTGTGTCTGTGGGGATCAAAATACATGGAGGGGGCGTAGGAGCTGTGTCTGTGGGGATCAAAATACGGGGAGGGTGCGTAGGAGCTATGTCTATGGGGATCAAATGACGGGGAGGGGGCGTAGGAGCTGTGTCTGTGGAGATCATTTGACGGGGACGAGGAGTACGAACTGTGTGTGTATCAGTTGACGGGGACGTGGAGTACGAGCTCTGTCTAGGGGTTTCTCGTTTCTTGGCTTGTTGGTTTAGATTTGGACGCCCCCTAGGGTCTTCTCGTTTCTCAGGCTCCTCCTTGTTTGATTTCCCAGGAAGAACAGACATTATCTTTGAGAATATACTTTTTTTTTGCATTCGGTTGTTTAGTCCTAGAACTTGTTTTTTCACATCTTCCAGTTCCGCTTCATAGTCTGGTTCTTCGTGTCCAACAGACGCCGGACTGAAATCTAGCTTCCACCAAAAGGGGTATATGTTTTTTAATGGAATACGTATATTGTTAATAGTGTACCAGTTAAGCTTACAAGCACACGGAAAGCCCCATGATGTTTGTAACCGGTGGTCGCACTCCGCCCCCGTATCTTGCAATGTGTCAAGCAAGGTCAGCTCTTTGTCAAGTTTAGCGATAGCAAAAAGTGACACCCTGTAATGTAGCTTTTCAAACAAAGTCAACTTATGGTACTTCTTGATCCTAACACGGGATTCTTCAAGGGTCGCACTGATTTCTTCCATTTGGGAATTCACGACTTCAAGGGCAAATTCCGCCATAGAGTCTAGCGAATTGTTCGGCCCCGAAAGGTGTCTCTTCAAGTTTGCGTGCTGGCCCTCTACTCTGTTTGTTGTATGCTCGCCGAAGTTTAGTGGTCGTCAATCCAGCACGACACGAACTTCTCTTTGTAGGGTACCAACCAGTTGTCGCGAATATAATACCAAGCCTCTTCAAACAATTAATAAAAAAACAATTTAGGCAATGTACAAATAGAATCTAAAATCATGTGTACATAATGGACAAAGACTTACCACGTCTGCCGTGTCCAGCTAACGCTGCTTCCATTTGACCGCAGTTGTAGTCGTACATAGATTTAGTTGGCGACTCATACAGTACTTTCCACCAGTAATTGAATGATTTAAAGATATCATCCTGGAAAAGATTCTTATGTTTTCTCTGTATGTTCTGCATGATGTGCCACCTACAAAGGTTTTTGGTAGCATTGGGAAAGACTATTTCACAGGCATTCATCAAGGCCTGGTCCTTGTCTGTCAGGATGACACGCGGCTCCCTACAATCGACGAGCATGTCTTTAAGGCGTTCCAGGGCCCATGGGAAGTTGTAGGTTCCCAGCCGGATCTACACGGAATATCTCGTTCTACGTAGGTGCGGAATCCCTACGTAAGACGTTACGAGCGTAGAAGACAATATACGTTAACACAATCGAACACACGTTACAATAAGCAAAGACTCGTTATATTGCAACCGTAAACACGTGATATCAATCACAAACACTTGACTCGTAAACTCGATACAATGATAACTCTATCAATCCTTGTTCAACACAGCCGTAACCTAATGCTATATAACCACGACAACTTCGCCTGGCATGTTCAGGCGAAGTTGTCACTAACTTCGCTTATCTAACAAGTTCGCCTATATCAGCGAACTTGTTAGCTAACTTCACTTAATACAAATACAAAACATTACTAACTCGATTACAGACACTAGACACTGAACTACTGACATCATGTACCAACAGACTCCCCCTTGGCAGTAGCTTCATATCTTTAGCTTCAAACACGTGTCTTGTAATCTTCAACAATCTTGCATCTTCATCTTTAAGCATGCACTCCTTCTCGTACACAAACAGAAACAACTCTTTGATATTTCCTCGCTTCTTCTTTCCAAGCAGGAATATATAATATCTTCTTCTCATTCAGCATCTGCAGATCAGCTTGAGACAAGTTCACTAGATGCATCGGATCATATACTCTCAGCAGCTCTTGTTCATCTTCGTCCTCCATAACTGCTTCAGCTGTCTCACAATCTACATACCACCACTTCAGATCTTTCAGCACATCCTTGGGCATTTGTTTCATCGGCACTTCTTTTAAACACCGGATCAGCTTATACTTCATAATCATCCAAGGCTTGCCATCTGCTCTCAATCCTCTATCTTTGTCTTCAATAAGTTTTCCCTTTTGTGGTTTCAACAGCTCGAACTTCTTCTCTTTTATACTTTCCTTCCAAACAATCTTCCCAATGACTCTAGCCATATTATCATCACTTCTGTTTATTAACCCCAATCTGGCTAAGTCTTTCACTTCACACTCAGGCAAAGTATTCAACGATCTCAACAGCCTTTTGAAGTACTGAACACCATCATATCTTTTAATCACGAAGAGCCTCAACTGCTCATCATATATCCAGCAAATAATCCCCTTTTTCGCTTCAGCATAGCCTCTAATGTTGTAACTCTTCTTAAACATAGTAGGGACCGCCGGTTTCTTCGTTTTTACAAACCACTGAGCATAGCCTTCTTTCCATCTAGGCTGCTCTTCCCATTCTGTCTCATCATTTCCAATTTCTTGACTCATATTTGCCTTATCGACTTCCGGAATCTCGTGCTCCACATTCTCTTCTACTATCTCTCCCTCTTCTATCTCATAATCAATAACTATCTCTGCACCAATCTTCTCTATCTCTTCAACTGGTAACACATCATCATCACCTATCAACTCATCATCCATCTCCTCAACGTCCACTACCACCACATCATCACCACCAGCTGCACTTGTCGACTCCCCCTGAGATGTGGAAGTCCCAAGAGCTTGTTCAGTTCTTGGCAACTCTCCACCTGCACCTTTCGATGCATTGGGATCATCGTCTCTGTCATTTCTCTTCTTAGTCCTCAGCTCATCGCCTTTACAGCTCGTCTCCCCCTGAGATGCCAAGAACTCCTTCAAAGCATCAATGATTTTACCATGTTCTACCAGCAGGGACGACTGTATCTGATTCTCTGCAACGAGGCGTTGAATAGCATGGGTCTGGATAAGATTCACCGTTGATTGTTCTGCCACGACCCGTTCAAGTGCTGCTATTCTTTCAGAGTCTGATAAGGTTGCATCGAAATCAAACCTCAGATGAGATATATCTTGAGTGTACTGAGGAGGGATTTCTAATGTAACCGGGACCCCAAAAGTAGGCGTAAACGTAACCGCAGGTGGCAACGTAACTGGTAGTCCTGCAGTTGCTACAACCGTCGACTCAATAAATCTTGCCACGACCTCCGTTGAAGTAAGAGTTGGAGGTGGCAACGATACAATCTCAGGAGCCGAAAGTTGGAATGTAGTGGGTGGGAGGCCAAATGAAGATGAGGTAGCCACCACGGGAACATCCGTAGCGCTTGGCCTTTTAACTTGTAATGATGAAGGGACCATTGTCATACCGGACAGTGCAGGTGGGGTGAAACGTACCACCCTCGAGCTCTCACCAGCTCCCGATCCTGCACCTGCTCGTTCCCTTCTTGATCTACGAATCAACTGTTGAACTTCTTCCTCATAATCTGACTCGCTGTCATCATCAGTTCTCTTTCTTTTCCCATGAATACGTTCTTGATTTACCAAAAATCGTCTCGCTACATTCACATCATTATCAGAATCAGAGTCAGCTACCGTTGTAGCTGCCCTAGTCACGTTCACACTCGAAACTCTTGCAACCGAGACCTGTACATCTTCCTCAGGATCCACCCGATCCATATCAAAGAAGCCTTGACCGCCAAACGCGGCATCAAGGTCTACGTTCTCCTCAGGTGACACAACAGGAGCAGCAGGTATAGCTTGAGGTGCTCCAGCCTGTTGTGGTGCCGGGTCCCAAAACTCGTCCCCACGAGCAGGCACATACTCCGGGTTGATCAAGTACCCAAATAGTGGAGTATGTCGAGGACGGAGCTCAGGTTTGCTCCTCGCACTGGAAGATCTGCATTGGGCGAAGATTCTTTTACTCACACTTTCTACATATCTGATTGGGCGGCGCTGAGGTAGCGTGGGAGCAACATGATTCAAGATCATTTGGAGAAATCTTGGATACATGAGAAATCTCTCACGCGCCACCGCTCTTCTTTGTCGATCTATCTCGTAGAAGACCATCTGACTGAAGCTGTAACGCTTATTGTAAGTCAGAGCAGTCATCGCCGACTGCATGGTCGCGCCCATCCCATCAGTGCCCGCCTTTCTCCCTGACATACATACAATCATTACGTGCATGAGAAAGCGCCACTGGTCAAGCAAGAATCCCTTGCGTCTCTGAGTATCCCCCAAGGGACCAGAGTATCCCATTCTCAAAAACTCTCCATCACGGAATGGAGCCACAAAATCTGTCGGGTCATCCCTCGTCTCATCTCCAAACCGTAAAGCCGCACGGATCTGTTCAGATGAGAACTGAACAATCTGATTGTTAACCGTTGCACGCATCACCGGGGGCTCGACTCGACAGTCATATTCCACGGTCTGCCAAAAATCCTCGATGTTTGGCAAGGATATCGGCAGAGTTGTGGTAATCGCGTGGAATATACGCGAGCGGAGTAAGAATGTGATGATCTCGCGGAAATCATCAACACCACTCGCGTCCGGGTCTAATGTTATGTACATGTTATGACCCGGGAAAAACTGTCTTTGGTTGTCTCCTCCATCATCACCACCTGCGCCTCCTGCTCCAGCTACAGCAGCCATTTCTGCAATAAACAGACTAAGTTAGATAAACGTCAAGGCAAAACACAAGTTCGCCTATTACCAGGAGCGAAGTTGTGATTAATTCTGTATAGGCGAAGTTAGAGGTGGGGCGAAGTTGGGAACAACTTCGCCTCAACTTGAACTTCGCCGGATAACAGTTAAGTAAAAAGGTCCAGGCGAAGTTAATGATAACTTCGCCTAACCACAACATCGCCTCAAATACTGTTACATAATAAATTATCAGGCGAATTTAAACCTCAGGCGAAGTTAAGAATAACTTCGCCTAACCTGTAAGTTCGCCTGAATATGAATCGGCAACAGTTAAGTTTTCGAATCGACGTGTAGTTGGTGAATTTGGAGATTGAGGACTCCGTAAAACATGTTTTTATGAAGTTCTAGACGATCAATATGATTACGACCACGTAATAACAAGTTTGAAAATCGGGTATTGGGTTTTCGAATAAACGAGGTCGAGAATCGGGTCGAAACGACCGATGATTCACGGCAATAACATGGATTATACGATACTATAACCCTACACACCTTTAGATCGAGTTAGAACTGAGAAAGTGTAACACAGATGAATCGAGATCGATAAGTTCGCTTAGGGTTTATGAAATAAGTTCGCTGGGTTTTGAAGTAATGAACAGTTTGACCATTGAAATTTCTTTATATAGGGTCAAAATTATACAGGAGAAGTTATGGATAACTTCGCCTATTGCAGGCAAAGTTATGGATAACTTCGCCGGTATTAAAATTTTCAAAACAAACCCTATAATTTGAACAATTTGCAATTAAGTTTGAAAACATCCTTTAAAGAGTTAAATGATACGATCAAGACCAAGTAACCAGGTATAAAATCAAACAATTACATAAGTAGAAAAATATTTTAACAATAAAGTACACGGGATCAAATTTCAGTCTCGACAGGGACTACCATGTTTTAGAAAAGATCCGAACAGGAATCATACTAACTACGTGACTGTCACACAGATCCGTGTTCAGCTGTATTATGACATAAAGAAACAGGTTGTAAGCAGGTAAATAACTTAGAATGGTTTTCATCGTTTCTGTGATACGGGTTAGGTTCAATTAAGCTCAAAACTTAAGTGGGCAACAACTCAGAGATTATGATGCCTCCTATCTATTCTCAAAGCTTATTTGGCTTTCCCCAAGTCACCCCGAGTTGACCTCGACCCGTAGTGTCTGATTAAATAGTAATTACTCTTCGATCTTCAGACTCTTCTTCCCGTTATCTATCTTGCATCTTGATTGAGAAGTCTTATCATTATGAACTCTAGAATGTCTCAATAACACACACACACATTTTTTTTTAAGTATTTACACAACTTCAGAAAAACTACTGCAAGTCCCGAATCTGGATCACTGCAGTATCTTGACACGCTATCTTCACGGGAATCTGAACACTCACGGGCTCGTGTATGACTGGGTAATCGCTTTTCTGCCTATCATTCGGAAAGATATATATGGAGACATACACAACTCTTAAGGAGTTTCCACGTAAAATCGAGTAGATTTAGTTAGTATCACTTCTACTTTTACGCACCATAAAAAGATTACCATGACATACAATGACTGTTCTAAAGTCTTTTAGGCCTAATAACTTCACTAGTTAAGCACACAGAATCAGTATATCTATCACTTTCCAAGGTTGGATCAATTTTCTGTTAAACATAGTAAAGGAACTTCTTACGAAGTAGTAGACTTGAAAATTAATTTCATCTCCCCAAAAAAAATTTTAAGTTCTATCGCCCCGATCAAGTCAAAGTCTTCAGGTAAACGGCTATCCTGAAGATCCAATGGATCAGCTGGACCGACCACATACGAGTATGTGTCCTTCTAACTAAGTTTGAACGACTAATTTTCAACGAAAGAATAAAGACACATCATAAACCGCCCCGGTCACTTTCAGTCATCTGGTTAATGGCTATCCTCAGAGTCTACACGTAGAAATGAGGACCAAACATATCCGAAGATATGTCCTTCAAACTGAGGCAACCGACATAATTCTAAGCGATAGTGATGGTTGATTTTTTTTTTTTAAACAAAGTCACAAAACACGGTTACTCGGGATTGATTATCCCATTCAGCTCAACAAGGTTTTGAAAACGATTTTTGTCAAACGCTTTAGTAAACAAGTCAGCGAAATTATCTAACGTATCAACCTTTTCGAGCACAACCAGTTTCTTCTCAACACAATCCAAATAAGGCATGTTAAAAGATTTAAAAAGCCTATCATAGTCGAAAACCTCAGCGGGTCCCGTGCTTGGTTTTGGTGATTTGTAACTTGTGATATCAGTGTTACACACCACCTCAACCTTGCTGGTCGATGTATTAAAGACTCGTCTGTTGGGAGTCCCAACAACATATCCGACTAAAATACCTTCGTCGGCTATTTCACCAAATTTAGAATTTGTCTTTAATATCGAACACGGGGACCCGAATGGTTCGAGACCACTCAAGTTGGGCTTTCTCCCATGCATAAGTTCATAACATATGTATTCAGTCTTTTAACAGTTAAAACTCTATTAAGGATATAACAGGCTGTTGCAACAGCTTCAGCCCAGAACACCACAGGAAGTTTCGAATCAGCCAGCATGGTTCTGGCTCCTTCAATTAACGTTCTGTTCTTCCTCTCAGCCACTCCATTTTGTTGCGGAGTATACGGAGCGCTGTACTGGTGTTCTATCCCTTTCTGTAAGCAGAAGATCTCCATCTCATAATTTTTGAACTCTGTCCCATTGTCACTCCTGATGTATTTGACCCTTTTCCCCATGATATTCTCAACCTTGGTAATCAAATTTTTTACCATCTGAACCGTTTCATCCTTTGACTTCAGGAAATATACCCAAGAATATCGAGAGAAATCATCAGTTATCACCAAGCAGTATGATGTTCCACCTAGACTTTTTACATTCACGGGACCAAAGAGATCCATGTGAAGTAGGTCTAGGGTACTGACTATTGAATTAACCTTCTTGGTGTGATGGGATTTCTTGTGTTGCTTTCCCTTCTTGCATGATAGGCATTGGTCTTCAAAGTTGAAGTTCTTCAAGGGAACACCCAGCACCAGCCCATTCTTGACAATGTAGTTCATTTTCCGAAGATGAATATGCCCCATTCTTCTATGCCATAACTCGGACTCCGATTCAGTTGCTTTTGACAGAAGACACGATTCTTCTGTGGCCATCTCAGTCGACCTCATGTCCATAATATACGTATTCTTTTCTCTTGGAGCCTTCATTACAATCCAATCCTCTGGTATCTTGAAACCAGGATACAGTACAATCGCCTCATTCTTGGTAAAGTGCACGGTGTAATCTTTGTCACATATCTGCGATACACTCAGCAGATTATGCTTCAGTTCTTCAACGAAATTCACTTTCTCTAACGTCATTTTTCCGTTAGTCACCGTCCCTATTCCAGTAATCCTTCCACCGCTCTCTCCAGCAAAACTCACTCTTCCTCCTTGAACAGGTTTCCATTCGTGTAACAAATTCTTGTTACCCGTCATGTGCTGGGAACAGCCGCTATCCACAACCCATAGATTGTTTGCAGCCCTGTTCAACTGTTCCCGCACGATTAAAGCAGATGATTAAAATCTGGGGACCCAAGACCTATTGGTCTTGGGTCGATACATCCCGTACCTTGGCTGTCCAAAGTTAGTATCAGAATAATTTCTGTAAGTCCTAAAAGGATACCTTCTTGTAGATTGACTATGAGGCCATCCAAACCTTCGTGAATTAAATGAATTATTACTTATGGTTTGGTTGTTAGCAGTGAAAAACTGAGATCGATTTCTTTGAAAACCAGGATTAGTCCAATTTCTAAACTTTGATGAGTTTTCATTTTTACCATTATAGTGATTACGGTTAGTTCTGTTCTCAGTTTTCGAAGGCCTCACACCTCTGAATCTCTGCTTCAGAGGGCAATCAGCAATTAGGTGTCCTAGTTGATTACATCTGAAACAACTCCTGTGTTCAACTTTCTTTTCCATAGTTGTTTTAGATGTTGAGGCTGCATTACTTCCCGTTTGTCTCACATATGGTGGGACATACGGGTTTAGTGGAGATTTCTTTTCAGTTGTTTTATGTTTCTTTCCACTTTTTGGTAACACTGCCTTTTCTTTTGTCTCACTCGACTCGGATGACTTGTCCGAGTTTGATGAGACAGGACTAGGAACAGAAATCTTAACACTCGAAACAGGCTTACTTGTTTCGCCTTTACTAACTTCTGGTTCTTTAATAGTAACCTTAACCGGAACTGTCTGACCAAAATCAACATCAACAGATTTCTGATTACTAGGATCATAAGTGTAATTATGATTGTACGGTGGTGGAACTTCATGATATCCAATTCCTCCCCTTTTAACTGGGGAACCTTGATCACTAACGAGGTGATCAAGTATAGCGGAGGAATATCTAAATTGCTCAAGTTTCCTGTTTAGTTCCACCACTTTCACCTGGTGATTAGCTATCTGTTTATCCCTTTCAGCTATTAGTTTGGTTTTCTCTTCTAACACTTCATAGCTAAGATCAATTACTTGAATTTTTTCAGCTAGATTTGCTTTAAGACTCCTAATATCTTTCTCACTAGCTTTTATTTTTACTTTATAACTGTTTTCTCTAGCTTTAGTGAAATGATGATCTTCTTTTAGTGTTTTAAATTGAGCATCCAAACTAACAAACTGATCAGTTATAGTTGTCAATTGTTCAGACAGATTTTCACATTTAGTACAAGGGAGTTTAGTACTTACCTCGGAGAGCTGATCTGTCACATCGGCCATGAAAGCTTGATTTTCTCCAGTCACCTTCTCACTTTCTGCAGTTTCGATTTCACCAAATTAGCCTGTTCAAACACTTCCTCAACATGCAGATTCCAGTTGTACTCCCCATTTTGCCTGGATATCATGGCTCTATTCTCATTACCACTCCCACTCTGCTGTGTAGACCTGTTCTGACTACGTTCTACACGTTCATTTGTGCACTCCTTCGCAAAGTGGCCATTCTGTTGACAGTTGTAACACCTAACCTTCGACTTATCAAACCCTGGTCTTTCACCCACAAACTTCCTACCAGTCTTCTTCATAAACCGTTGAACCCTTCTCACAATCATTGCCATCTGCCACTGCAGATCCATCTCTTCCAGATCATCAGCGTCGATCTGATCATAGTCTTCGTCTAACACTGCAGGGTCAACAATCTTACCTTGAATGTAATTTTCATACAAAGCAATGAAAGATGCATAGAGAGCAAACTGCTGTTCAGCAGATTTAACACTCATGGGCACCTTAGAGTAGTTGTTGTTCGAAACACTTGGGGAAAAACTACTCTTGGTTGCTTGAGGTTTAGAAGCATTTGATCCACCAGCTACAAAACACACATCACCATTCATGTTGAGAGATACATGACCTTCATGTGTTGAGTTAGCGCCCGAGTCTCCTTTTGAGTAGTAAGCAGACGATTCAGACTTCGAACTTGAACTTGAGTTAACTTTTGCACCATACATTCCTGGATCATGAACCTGATCAGTTGGTGTCTCTTTTCGAACCATGTTAAGTTCAAACGTTCGTAGTTTGTTGACTGCTGTTTCCAAGTCATAGTCGGCAAACTCTTTGTCTTCCCTCATCAACACAGTGTACATCTCCCATTTCGGTGGGAGAGCATCAAGAAGCTTTTCAACGATCTCATCTTCTTTGTAAGCAATGGAATAATTGCTTAGTTCGGTCATCAGATGATAATATCTCGTGATGATATCATCAAGTGATTCATTCTTCAGATACTTGAACACCGAGAATTGGGTTTTGAGAAGTTTAATCTTTGATGCGCGAAGCCCCACATTACCCTCAAAGCGGTTTTCAAGTGCTTCCCATAGCTCTCTAGCAGTTTTGTACTTCCTGAAGGTGTGAAGAATCTCTTGTGAAAGAGCCATTGTTATCGCTGCATGAGCTTTGCTTTCAGCCTCATACATTTTCTTTTCTTCTTCTTCCATCTTGTTGTATTTCTTAATCTGATCACGACCCTCATACCCAGCAGTTGGTGGAATGTAACCATCTTGTATGCACACCCACATTTTAGCATCTTGGTACTTGACATATTGTTCAAACCGATCCTTCCATGCTACAAAATCGGTTCCCTTAAGCATCTTCGGTGCCTTTGTAGCTGAACCTGCTTCCACTTTCATCTTCACCAGTTCCGTAATATTTATTGAAGTCATCTTTCACGAAACACAAAGAAACTCGAAAAATAAAAATTTTATTCTTAACAGTACTGTAGGCGAAGTTGTGGATAACTTCGCTTAAGTCTTAAATTCGCTGGAATTCTGAACTTCGCTCCCCTTGTTAAATTCGCCTGATTCGGCGAAGTTGTAGATAAATTCGCTTGAGATAAGCGAACTTGTGAAGTAGGCGAAGTTGTGGGTAACTTCGCTTGAGATAAGCGAACTTGAGAGGTAGGCGAAGTTGTGGATAACTTCGCTTAACCTTATATTTTCGCCGAAACCCTACGAACAGTAGCGGCAACTTCGCCTGATGAACACGATGGTTTTGCAGGTTTGATTTCTGGGTTTTGCGAGGTATGCGAAGGTGTTATGGGTTGTTTATGATGGTGGGAGGTGAGTAGGACACAAAAACTCGGTAAACTCGTCCCGCGAATAGTCAAACGGAACGATTTCTACACCCGCGTGATAATCCCGAACCACACAATCACGAGCAAAAGCTCTGATACCAATTGTAGGTTCCCAGCCAGATCTACACGGAATATCTCGTTCTACGTAGGTGCGGAATCCCTACGTAAGACGTTACGAGCGTAGAAGACAATATACGTTAACACAATCGAACACACGTTACAATAAGCAAAGGCTCGTTATATTGCAACCGTAAACACGTGATATCAATCACAAACACTGGACTCGTAAACTCGATACAATGATAACTCTATAAATCCTTGTTCAACACAGCCGTAACCTAATGCTATATAACCACGACAACTTCGCCTGGCATGTTCCGGCGAAGTTGTCACTAACTTCGCTTATCTAACAAGTTCGCCTATATCAACGAACTTGTTAGCTAACTTCGCTTAATACAAATACAGAATATTACTAACTCGATTACAGACACTAGACACTGAACTACTGACATCATGTACCAACAGAAGTTACACTCTTGCTCCCTAAAGATAACTGCGTGCGCAATACAGAAAGACTTTGATGTCGACGTCACACCAACAAACTGAACGAACAGCCACTTGTACATGTTGGTGTTGTACGTCGTGTCAATCAACAACAAATCTGGGAACGCCCGCCACATGGTATGCGACTTCTCGTGACAAAAGAAAACATTCTCCGTCCTATTGGTGGAAGGATTCTCCCATGTGTAAAAGGTAAACCCATGGGTTTGAAGAAAGTTTTCAAGTACCTACGTTGGGTTTAACAAAAAATTAATAAATATTACAAATATTCTTATTAAACATCATTATTATAATAAAATGATATTATAAATAATATTCTTATTAAATCTTACAGAATATATATATATTTTATATATATAAAACAAAACAATATATATTTTAAATAATATATATTAAAAAGACACTTACAAAATAATAATATTCTGAAAACAAGTACCTGCATGGGGGTTTCACGAATTTTATCTTGGTCATCAATAAGCTTCACGACGTTGTATATATCCCTAGTAATACATTTGTTACCGGGAGACCTTTTCTTTATGGTTGACTTAATTTGAGCAGCCCTCAGACCCTGCCTATGCAACGTCGCAACCATATCAATTTCCTCGTCGGTCAGTTTCCTTAGTGCGGGGTGCCCCTCCTCAAACAAAACAGGTTCGTGGTTGTGCGTCTCGTTGACAACCTCTAGCTTCCAACAACCACCTGGCGCGTGGTACCTCTCGACAAGTTTAAATGGACAACCCCTTTTAATACTCCTGGTATGTCTCACCGTTGCCTTGAGTTTTGGTTCCCCGTCTCGATTGCATACAAGTTCAACACTTCTCTCCCTTGAACGTTGGACTGAGATAACACAACCATGCTCACGTCCTGTCTTCTTAACCCAATCCACCAACTCAGCAACAGAATCAAAATACTGATATCAAGCAATGTAAATAAAGTAATATTTAGTAACGTGTTGAAAAAGAATAATAATATTTTTTTTAAAAAAAAATAGGTCATACATTACATAAGAAAATGCCGTCTCCCGTATGAAACGATCACCATCATCATCATCATCAACATCGTCATCGCCTCCTTCGCGGTGAGCCTCTTGAATTCCATCAACGACGTTGCTCGTGACTCGTCTTGACATGTATGGTTGCTCTCCTAAAGGTAATTGGTACGAATTCTGGGTTCCGTAATACGGACCGTCTACATGTAACTGCTGCGAAGACTGATCATAAGATTCCTCGACTCTGGCCTCATATGTATTAAATGATGTCCTATTATCCTCCGGCCACGAAGGGTGACTACGCCGTATATGATATACCCTGATAAAAAATATTTTGGCAAGACAACGTATAATATTTAAAAAATAACTAACGCGTTGTTGTACTATATAAACACACTAAATAACCTGGTCAGGATTTGGTAAGTCGTACTGCTCGATATTTCCATACCTCGGCTCATGGTTCAAGTCGGGAAGTTCATTCAAATCTGGCAAGCCCGACTGCTCCGGCTGATCGTTGTATGCGTAGCCCGACTGCTCCGGCTGATCGTTGTATGCGTAGCCCGACTGCTCGTCGTTCCCGTCACCAAACAAAATATCATATAAATCCATTATATTTTAACAAACACAAAACACAAATATTATAAGTTGGATCGGCCAATATTATACAAAATAAACCATCAAAGATGGATATATGTAGAGAAAGGGAGACGGGTGTGAGAAAATCAAATTATTGATTTGATCTGTCGTGTATCGGCCGATCAGCAGCGTATCACGTAGGATGCATGACTGATTTTATCTGCCGATGTTGACATGTACTCAATAAGCGACGGATTGGGCGATCAGCCGCGTATTTGGTACAAACATAATAAGACAAAAGCTGTTGACATAATAGGACAAAAAGGTGTGATCCTCGGCGGATTGGGCGATAAGCCACGTAGTGGGTGGGTGTTTTCATTTTTGAGTGGTGTCTCTAGTAGGACTCATATTGTTAATGCTAATTTTTCTTTAAGGAAACACGCGTATTTGCTCAATGATATTATTTTCTTGCGAGAGGCTTATAATAACGATGAGTGATTGAACCAAAGTAGTTGTATCTGGCTAGAAGGCAATTAGCTAAGTTTAGACCGCTTTCAGAAGACTGAATATTGATCATGAGTTTGTTTATCATAGGTGAGAAAGTGTTGGTGATCATTTGACACAGTTGACTTAGATCAAGTCAAAATTGGTTCTGAAAGTGATGACGGGGTAGCCCAAGGAATTGATAAAATGGCTTTCACACATTAACGCTAAAAAGGTTATAAGGTTAAAAGGTTCGTTTCCCGCCTAATTTAGGTAAACAAGTACGTGAACAGTAAGCACGTGCAACAGTTTCACATCAAATCACTGTTCACATCACTGTTCCCTCTGAACAAGGGACATGCTCAGAAAAAGTAATATTATTATAATCGTTAACCAACGGTCAAAAATTTCCCGCCCATAAAAGGTCAACCCTCTACCAAACCAGAGGTTAACTATTTATCCATCGAACAAAAGGCTTACATCTCTCTCTATATAAAGAGTTTATACTCAGCCATTAGGACACACCAGATTGGAGAGTTAACATATACTCTCTAATCTTCTCTTCTTCCTTGAGAAACTAGCACTTTGCTTGTTTCTTTCTTACTTCAAAAACATCATAGCTTCACCAAGAACTCCATCCAAAAACCGGTCCCAAACACCTCGGTATTGGATCTCCGGTGAACTATAACAAATAACAACAAACTAGTGAACCCCTCTCTACGTTTTGCAAACGTAGAGGGACACCACGACCTGCGTTAGGTTAACCTGAACCCTTGAAGCTTGTTAGCCTAACCAGTCTATTCACTATCATTGGTCTTATAATTGTTGTAGCAACAGAAAGGTTTTGGGATGAGGTCGAAGTCAGCAATAATGGGTAGTGGAATGCTGGCTTATAATCAAGGATCAATTGAAAATTGAAATAGATTGCGAGTGTTGTGGCATTGATGAAGAGGATTTAGTGGTTTAAGAAAAACTGATTGATTGATTATTTTAATTAAGTTTTGACAATTTTTATTAGTTTATTGTAAACAGTGCATTATTAAGGTCTGCGTGTTGCGTTGGGGTGAGCGTTAAATCCTAAAAAAACATAAATCAAAACGTTGTGTTCGGCGCTTTAACTCATGCTTCCTAGCACGTTAAAACGTAACATAACAAAATTTAAACCGAAACATAAAACGCTATCGTAAAAACGAATAACCAGGTCATAACGGCAAGAACTCAAATAAAAAGGGTAAATAAACTAAAAAGAAAAGCTTTATTTAACTTGGTCGTTTGTGCTTAAAACTTGTACTAATCGCGCAACTCTGTTATGAACGGAACTTATATCGATACGTAGATAAAATTAAGCACGTCACAACGGTTTACTCGAAATTTTATAAATGATTATACACCGAAATTGGTAGTTACGAGAGAAAAATAAAATATACTGAAAATTTTAACAATAAATAATATAAAAAGTTGAAGTTGAGAAATTAAAATTAGACACTACATATTACAGAAAACAACTTTTAATAATTCAAATTATTATTGAGTAAAATAAAATGTGGAGTTTGTCTATGGGCGATAAAAAGCCAGATAATTAACGGGTACCTTTTTTTAGAATATATTTTTTCTAATAAAAGTGTGAGAAGAATTTTCAGTAAAAATTGACAATCTAACCATGACATATTCTATATTAAGAAAAATTAAGCATTCGACTTATTTGAAAAGCAATTTCAATAATTTTGAACATGTTTTTAAAATGAAAACTTATACCACATCTCAAATGGTTGAATCATTACTTAAAAATTATATTTAGTTTTAATACTTGTTTCAAAAAATTATATTTTTACATAAAATTATATTGTATGAAACATATTTTAGTGATAATGTTTAATTTTGCAACATATATTTTACCTTAAAGCACTTCTTCACTAAACCGACCATGTATAATTTATGAATTATTTATAAAAATATTAACTTCCTTTATAAATCAAGACTAATTTAGTTAAGTTATAAAAAATAAGTTCAACTGTGCCAAAATATGGTAGTGTTTGGTATAAAGAAATGGAAAGTGAAATGGAATAGATAATTTGAAGTGAATGAAATTAAGAATGTTTGGATGTCATGAAGTAATGAAATTGATTATTCCTAAGGAATGAAATTATTTCCTTTTTTAAGCATTTTCATTCCTAAAAGTGTTTTCTTTTTCATTCCTTTAAGGAATGGAAATGTCAATAACAATTATTATTATTACATTTGTATCTTTAATGTTATTAATTTGTATAATACAATGTAATATTATTATTATCAATTTAAATTTGGTGAATTAAAAACATTTCATAACGTGCATACGTGAATCACGTTTTTACGATTATTTTTGTTTGGTTCGGTAATATCACTACAATGCATAAGTCCAAAAACTAGTTATTATTAATATTTGTATTATTATTATTTATTATTATTAATATTAATAATAGTATTAATAAAGTGATGAATCATTTCATTCCCATATGGAAACCAAACAAGACAATTGAATGGTAATGATCCATTTCATTCCATTACCTCATTCATTCCATTCCTCCACTTATTCTATTACTTCATACCAAACAGACCCTATGAGTTTGTTAGCTCATAGAAACGTGTTTATAAGCCGTACAAAACGTCATTAATAATAGAAATCAAGTCTAATAAATATGTTGTAAAACTAGCCTAATAGCAAAACAATAAAAGATAGACATGTATGGACAGGGCCGTCTCTGAGATATTATATGCCTCGGCCGAGTCGAAATAAAAAGGCCCGTAAACTATAATGAGTAACGAAATAATATAAGAAAAAAAAAATTTTAGACCTTATTTAAATGGTTTTTTTGTTAAGTTTAAACAATTAAATTTTTAAATTAGCTTACTTGGTTATGATTTAGGTGGTGTAAAAAACTTTTTATACAAAAATAAGCTTAAATATGTCTCAAGTAAGACTAGAACTTACAACCTTTTGATTGGATGTCAAACTCATCTGCCACCAAACCAAGCTAGTTATTATACAATTAGAGTAAAACATTAAATATACATACCTCTTTTTCATAAAAAAATATATAAAAATAAATAAATTTGTGCCCCCGGAAATTAAGTGCCCTGGCCGGTCGCCCACATTGCCTTATGCCCGAGCCGGCCCTGTGTATGGAGAAAGAAAGATTTAATTAATTAGGTGTGTATTACAAAGAGGTACAATGAGATGTATATATAGGATATGAAAACTTGGAGAGAAAGCTAATCTATATTAGGTGTTGATAACCATATCAATAATTATTCATAACACTCCCTATTGGTTATCAACTTCATACGCTTAGTTATCAACTTTGTTATACTTCGGATCCTTTAAAAGAATGTTCTTCATGTTAAAATCATGTCCCATACTTGTTATGTTGTTTTAACATTTTTTTCACGTTGTTTAATTCGTTTATTCTATGTTCGAAACCAACCCAAACTAAAGTACAATGACCATTTTTGTCAAAAACCAAACTTTTTCTCAACCTCTAAATCAGATTTTATTTGATTTAAATTATTTATTCATTTATTTTATTTTAAAAGACAACAAACCACATTGAATGCAAAAGTGGTTTGTAAGATGGTTTAATGTCCAACCACCCATGCAAACTTGTCCCCTCCTTCTTGCCTATAAATACCAACACTTCTCAACAATTTTCAATTGCTCATCTCTTACTTTCTCTCGAATTTTTGGATTTGTGGAAACAAATTAAAGTGTTCTTGCCTAAATTGACTTTAAAAGTCAAACAAAACAATTGCTTGTTTTTCAATCCAATTTGGGTAATGTTTTGGGATGTTTTTAGTTTGTATTAGTCTTATATATATATATATATGTTTCATTGTTTCCCTTCTTGAAACTTGGTTGATTAAGGTGTTTATGTCATCCTAAGGCACGTCTTCGCTTATTAAAGGCTAGTTTGACCCGATTTGAGATTTTTACCCATTCAAAGTTTATGATTTTTATTTGAATTTGTTTGTTGGTTATTTGACCATGAGGATCTATGTAATAAGGTGGTAAATATGTACTAACATCACATAATGAGTGGCATAGTTGTTTTTCGTCAAAAACCATTTCAAAACATCAAGAACATAAGTTCTAATGGTGTTTCAATTTTGGACATAATTTGGTAATCAAAGATTGGACCATAACTTAGTCTTAAAGAACCGTAATGGTGTAAGATCAAAGCCTATGATAAACTTCATTGAGTTGTGGTTTCAAAATTCATTTAACTTCATTTTAATTCATTCGTGTTTCTTCACAATCACTTTTTTAGTTTTAGTACGCAGATCTGTACCAATTGAGAAAACCGGCTATTTCAGCCTCTCTCGAGTCATAATTTGGGGAAAGTTTATAAATGAAAAATGTTCATAACACCCTAGTTAAGTAGGCTGGAGATTTTTATAATTTTTAAAAATTATTTATATTTTCAAGTATTATTCAAATCAAGTACGGATTCTGTCCAAAACTGATCAAAATCCTTTTGGTTGTTTTCACATCTTAGATGTGATATATTTTTGCTTGATCATTCTTGGCTAATGTTTTATAGTTATTTTTCATGTAAAAGGAAGTTTGGTACTAGAATTGGTCTTAAACCAAGCCCCAAATTAAATAAACCAAGCAACCCGTCTTAAACCGAATCTCGCTTAAAAACACAAGTTGTGTTTCAAGCGTCCGATTCTTGTATTTTCTTTCAAGTTTCTGTTTTACTTTTGTTTGTTGTTAGTACTCATGTTTTAGATATGTGTCAACCAACCTCGGTGTCATACCGATTCATGGACCGAACCAAAATCGGACTTTCGCTTAAACTCAAGATTTTACAAATAAAACCCTAATTTGAATTCAAGTTTAGTTTATTTTACTTTTATTTTATATTTACTTCTGGAAACATCCCCAATCCTAAACTCACTTATTTCTCGGAGTCACTTGTTAAAAACCGAACCTTCCGGTTCGCCCGCTTAAGGACCGGCTCGCCTATTTCATTACTCGCTAAAATTCCAAGTGAGTAATCACACTCCCCCTTTTTACGCTTTTATACTTTTGGGGGTGGCATGCGTACCATATTCAAACTTACATGTTTTAATGACCTCGTTACTAAATCCACAATTCAACACTATGTGTTTATACGAATATTTGCTCGATCTTTTGTTTATGCCTCAAGTTGATTATGTGCATGAGTGTTTATTTTAATGTTGTTGTTGAGCCTCAATAAGTATGATCATACGCACCCCTAATTACTTTAGCCTTGTGCTAGTAGAACATGGCCTCATTATCCGAGTCTTTTAGTTGCTACCAAATAGAAAGATCCCCAGTTATTTACATTTACAATGGTTGTTGCTATATTCTATTCACACATATGAATCATGTTTTTGCCTCTTTATATTATATATACTCAAAACTAGTGTATTGCTCACCAACATTCGTGTTGATCAAATCTATGTTTATGTATTCTATAGGTTTACTTTTAGGATGCTTATGAAGATTGAAGACTTATCACTTAGATCATACCTTTAGGATACTTTAATGAATTAGATATTGTTGTAATTGTTTGTATATAATCTTTGAACAAGTTGTATTTGAGTCATTGAATGAAGTAAATGAGTTAAGTAAATATTGTCACTTTAATAGTGTCATTGTGTTCTTGAGCAATTTGTTGTGTCCCGGCGTGTTCAGCCGCCTTTGGTCGGGTGTGACATATGAGTTAATGCGGAAATATTAGTGTGGATTAAAGTACTAATACGTACATATCAAAATACAAAATTATAAAATACATGTTTAATGTTTACAAAAGATTCATTGTTTGTTAAACCACCATTTACATTAATTTTCATCAAAATATTTATCCATCAGAGGCCTAATGGCTACTTTGTTCCCAAGCATCTATCATTCGTTACCTGTAAAACAGTTAAAAAATACGTCAACAACACATGCTGATGAAAAAGCTGAAGCATTAAAATATTTTATTTACTTAATAATCCCTCAAGACATAACTTAGGTCTCGGACCATTGTGGCTTAAGAATAATAAAGTTAAAAAAACTAAATCACAATTATAAACTTAAGCTCAACTCGAAGCCGCTCAGAAAACACCGCAGTGTTCAAGGTTACTTATGTAACAACTCAGGTTTTCAAACTTACATCCTTTACCTGACCCGTGTTATAGTTGGGAAACTTTGTCAATAAAATTACCGCATTTATCGAGTAAACTAATTATTATAATATTATTGTTTATTTACTTATATATATATATATATATATATATATATATATATATATAACTTTCAAGTTATAGCAAAACTTACCCTAAACTTAAACTATTAACCTTAAACTATTAACCTTATTTAAAATGTAACTGGAATTTTATCATGTATGACATTAAAAGCAAAAATATTTGGTACTCACTTGAGAGTAATGAAGCTTTTTGGTAGGATTGAGTAGCCGGCAACAATTAATTGATGAGATTTTAATTAATTAGTAGGATTGAGTTCAATTAATGAAGTTTTTAATGAGCATATTATTAAGGGTTTGGTGAGATTGTGAGATTTTATTTGGTCAATTAATTGATTTGGGAGTCTTCCATAAAAGATAATTCGATTAATTGGCGGGTAAAAATGAAAATTTTAAACATCGAATTTCAGGTTCTATTATGTTCTCAAGCGTCGCGGGTTCGAAACTCAGGAACATATTTTTATTAAATTTTTATATTAATCTTTTTTAATGAAATAAATACACTGTGTACGGTCAAATATCTCATTTTGAAAACACTCAAACTAAACTACTCATTGAAAGGCCTTTTACTCAGATTACATAAAAATACATCATAATAGCTGGTCTGAGATCATAACAAATTTTCTTAGCGTTTTACTCAGATTACAAAACTAATTAAAAGCCTTAAAAACAACAAGAAGCAAATAAAATACAATTTCTTTACTTTTTTTCTGATTCAATCCGTGAAGCTACAATCCTTGCAAGTTGATCCTCTAATGACTTATTTGCCCTTATCAAGATAGGAATTATGTCTGTACATATTGTGCAAACATCAGATTTTATGGACGAACAACAATCAGACCATATAAAGAAATCACATTTTTTGCCCTAAATTAAAAACTATAGAGTTTAGGGTCAACAATCAACATAAAGACGGGATGAATTCCAACTTTATTTTCAATTTCACTAACCTGAGATGCGCAACTATAGAACCTCCGACCTGGATTTTTGGTGGTCCTTGATGTTCTTAGAATGGCTTATTGACCACAAAAACAATAAACCTGCGATCGATTGCTTCAGTTACTGGATGTTGTGGTCCGCGATGAGATTCCATGGAGATTGATTGCTTCTACAAGTGGTTTTTTTAAGTGTTTTATTTTAGTGTTTATGGGGTGAACTAGGAGTTTTAAATGAAAACAAAACTATATGTGTGTGTGTGTATATATATATATATATATATATATATATATATTGGTAGGTTAAAATAAAAAAAAAGAGTTTTCTAGGAAGAGTAAAAATAGATCTAAACCATTGGATTTAAGATCTAGTGGTTCTGATTGAAGGTTGCTTGGATATCTTTCTCTTTTAAAACCTTGCTCGATAAAAGCACATGTTGCAAACCTTGCTCAGAAAAGTATAGGGGTGTCGATAAAAGAGAGGCATGCCTTAAAATATCTTTCTCTTTTAAAACATTGCTCGATAAAAGCACATGTTGCAAACCTTACTCGGAAAAGTATATTCACAAAGCTTGCTTGGATAGTTTTCAAAATGTCAAATAGTTTCCTAGGATCTAGGATTTAGGCTACATAGTTTCCAAACTTCAAATTTTATGCCATTTTTACCATTCTTAGGAAACTATTTTTTTTATTTTAACTCTTTTATATACATATATATATATATATGGGAGGGTTATTTTGAGAACCATGGTGAGTTTTAAGAACTTTAAGAACTCAATTTTGAACCACACATTTAATTAAATGATATGAAATATGTGGCTGAGATTAAATTTAATTAAAAAATGAAGTAGGAGAGAGAATAAGTATTTTTGATAATTACACAAGTTTAAACGTTAGTTACATATGTGTAAAAAGTCGATTCGGTGTGTAAAATAATACCGTAATTTTTTGTACATCACTTTTACTTACGTATTACGCATGTGTAAAAAAATTCGAAAAAAAAATTGTTACGTTAAGTTCTTTCGAGTTCTTAAAACTCAAAGTGGTTCTCAAAAGAAATCAGTCCTATATACATATATATATATATATATATATATATATATATATAGCAAGGTTATAATAAGAAGTCCTAGATTCATAAAAAGTGTAGGAAGCAATATGGACCCTTGGATGAAATATAAAACATAAGGTTAGGATGGTCAATTGGTTATTTATTATTTTTGGAATTAATTTATGTGTTATTATAATTACCTTCTCTTTCTCTATACATCAACGATCTGTTCACCATAATTTAAGTAATTTCAGATTACACACCCAGTCTAGATATGAAGAAATAAATCGTTCAAGGTAACATGCCATTCACAACCACCATGCCAAATCTCATAGAAGTGGGGAGGTGTGAAGGTTATTTGTAGTATAAGTGACATCGATGACGGTGGATCTAAGATCTGTGACTAGCGGCTCAACGGTTGTCGTTGTTGTAGTGTGTGAGAGCAGAAGCATCAACGTTATGAGATTTGTGTTGTAGGGTGTTTGGCAGGGAGGCGGCGCTGAATGGACACCTCTGTTGCGACGCTGACCAGCTAGCCATGTGGCGGCGTATTTTTTTAATTGAGTGGGGGCATGTCGGAGATCCTACAATCATCTTTCCGATTACAAGATTCAGAAAACGAGTTCAATATCCAAAAGGGGGTCAACTCAAATTGAAAAATCAACATCCGAGATATGCATATTATACTTATATATGATATGTTCATCAATGTCTTTGTTGTGTGTCATCCGAATAATATAATGCCCTTTTGTATGCCAATCTCATCTTGGAATTGATGGTTGAAGAGGTATGTACCCGCCTCAACACCGAGCAAGGCGGGTCAACCCACAAGATAAACACATTATGAAGGCACAAAGCCAAAACCTATGCGCATGGCGCATACAAAACATGCCCAGGCACACATATGCTAGCGCATCACATATGCGCGCGGCGCATATCACATGCTCGCGCGGCGCACCAGCGCGCGGCGCATATCACATGCTCGTGCATATCACATCTGCGCATGAAATATCTGCGCGTGAGAATAAAGAGAAGACCTCGCGCATCCTCAGGATGGGCGCATATCACACATGCACATAATCGACCTCGTCCTTATCCAAGTCAGGATTAGGGCAACCTTGATTGTGCACGTCAGACAACCTTCCAGAAGGCATCTTTTTAAGGAATAAGAATATGCTGATGTTGACAGCTGCCAAATGAAAGGTCGACAACTCAGCATGACACATGTGCTACCACGTGATTACAACCAACGAGAAAGCGCCAGGTGTCCCAGAGGACACGTGGCGCAGTGTGATTGGAGGAGGCCAACGAGGTTGAGCCTAATCAGTGGAAACCCTAGCACTATAAATACAGCATCAACTCCACTTTGATGGGGACACTCATACTCAATCATTGACAGTTACAGACACATTGATTCACATTGAAGCATATTCAATCACACAATCATACAGAGTAACATACAGTATTCAGCTATTAAGCAATACTCTCCCAATTCCCTGACTCTGACATTATTATCTTCTCCTACACATACTTATTCTCACGCCGGAGGGTTACCCCAAAGAGGACCCCTCTGTCCCTTTCTGAGGGGTAAGTAACGGCGCTGTTCATTTTGTAGGTGGAAGAACACTGATCCAGAAGAACCATCGGTGAAATAGTATAATCACACCCGAGGAAAGTAGATCTGCTACCAGTGAGTAGATCCACGTTTCTTCATTGGCGCCATCCACTGTTACAAACGGCAATTAGATCTACATAAAAAAAAAATAAATCACCATGGTTTCTGGCGTTCGTAACGTTGATCAAGCTCTGGAGGATATTGAACGTGAGGGTGTTAACGACGGACAGCAGGTTCTGAGGGTTCCGCGTGATTCTACGCGTACCACCAGCAACCGTCCCTTCGTCACAACCCCTCACGGCCAGACTGAAACTCCTCCAGACGATCTCACGTTACAAAATATGGCCGGCGCGAAACTGAAAGGACCGATGGGTCCAGAAGAAGAAACAAATGATCCGAATGAATGGCTCATAAACGAGCAGCGGCGTCTACTGGAAAAGTACAATGAAATGGTCAAACAGAAAAAGCTAGCCGACCAAACACAAAGGCAAGCGTTTGATAAGCAGACTACAAAAAGGCCGCGCGCGCCGGAAGAAGGACATTCTGTTCACACTGCACACACTGAGTTCAGTGATGAAGAAGTGCATAGCATGAGGAAGACACGGGATACTCATGCAGGAGGCTCACAGCTCCGCGCGCCTGTGAACATGGTGCCTGGAGCCAGAGCAGATCTGGATCTGCACATGCCGTACAGCCCACCGGTCAGAGGGCAAGTGGACGTAACCACACCCTACAGACCAGCCATCCTGGTAAAACACTCAAAGTTTACTGCGCGCATCGCGCAGGCTCCCATCCAGCACAAGACCAAGATGCCAAGTGGTCTGGGCAAATATGATGGCACAACAGATCCAGATGACTTTTTGCAAGGTTTCTATAACACGGGAAACCTAGAGAGCTGGACGATGCCAACATGGTGTCATATGTTTGCTCGCTGCCTCACGGGCGCAGCGCGGGTATGGTTCGAGAGCTTGCCGACTGGGCAAATTGATGGGTTCGAGGAACTATTAGAAAAGTTCCAAGCCCACTTCGTACAGCAGCGCAGGCACACGCGCGATCCTGATGACATCATGCACTGCGTACGCAGGAATGATGAAACGATTGAAGATTACATCACTCGTTTCAATCAGGAGTCCCTGGCAATCGGGGGTATAACTGAGCAGCTCCTGCGCGTGGCCTTTATACAAGGCGCGCGCAGTGATCAACTCCGCCGAGCTCTCGTAAGCAAAGATGGTATGCCCACCACTTGGGCAAAACTAATGGAAGCCTCGCGAGTCTTCGCGAGAAATGAAAAACAGATTGCCCAAGATAGGGCAAGAGAAAGAGCGCATCAGGCTGAATCACCGCGCAGCAAAGAGAAGAGGGCCAAACAGAACTCTGTATGGTCCAGGTTGCAGCCAACAAGTTTTTCTTCCGCAGAAAAGCAAGCGCAACCAAGCTCACCCCAGCCCCAAAAAGATGTTCGTAGTCGAGGGGAGGGTGACAAGAGGGAGGGCGGCAGAGATCCTAGCAGACCTCTGCCAAGAATATGGACTCCCCTCACTAAAACACCTTCACAGGTGTTAAGTACTGAGAATGTTCAATTCAAGCCCCCCAAGCAACTACACTACAAGGGACCGCAAAACAGTGGCAAATATTGTGAATTTCACAGGTCCCCGGGCCACAACACCGACGCATGCCATCATTTAAAGGATGCGATCGAGAAGGATGTAAAATCAGGCAGGCTGGCTCACTTGGTGAAAAACCAAAGAATAGAAGATGAGCAACCGGAAGGAGCCTCTGCCAGCAAGAAATACAAAAGAATCTGTGTGGCTGAGGGGGGACGACAAGGGCAGACGTCAAAAAAGAGAAGCGCGCAAATCCACGGAGATTGGCGCGAGAAGCAAGTCATCTTCCCAAGAATCAGGGGAGTCCCTTCAATAAGCAGTCCTCTCGTCATCACCACACACATTGCTCATTACGAAGTGTCAAAGGTCCTGGTGGACACTGGAAGCGAATCTGACATTATGTATGAGCAATGTTTCAGAAAGTTAGACCCGGCAGACCAAGCGCGGCTCGAAATTGTGAACGCACCAATCTGTGGTGTCTCAAATGAAATCATCCATCCCCTAGGCCAGATTCAGTTTGAACTAACTATGGGGGATGATGAGCACAAGCGAGCCGAAGTTGTCAACTTCTTGGTCTTGCCCACCACGTCATGCCACAATATGATCCTGGGTAGGGGAACGATTGCCCAATTTAATGCTGTACCGTCGCCAGCGCACGGCGCATTGGGGTTCCCTACACCAACAGGCGTAACATTTGTTTACCGCGATCATTTGTGCGCAGTGACAAGTACGCCGCGGGAAGGGAGAATGAAACTTCCAATGGCGGACAATGCGCCAGAGAAGTGGATTTTAAACCCAAAATTCCCAGAGCAAACGGTCACAATTGGCGCTACCATTTCAGACGAAACGAGATTGAGAATGAAAAAGTTGCTCACAAAATACACGTCGGTTTTCGCGTGGCAACACTCCGATATGACGGGGGTCCCGCGAGACTTGGCGCAACATTCTCTTAACACGTTCAAGTCGGTGGAGCCAATTGCTCAGAAAAAGAGAATCATGGGGGATGAAAAGGCGAAGGCCATGAATGAGCAAGTGGAGGACCTGTTGCGCGCAAACATCATCCGCCCGATCCGATACCAGACGTGGGTAGCCAATCCTGTGATGGTAAAGAAAAGCAACGGGTCATGGAGGATGTGTATTGACTTCAAGGACCTCAACAAAGCATGTCCGAAAGACTGTTACCCCCTCCCAAACATCGACGCAAAGGTGGACTCCGTGGCGCCATTCAAGCTCAAATGTTTCCTGGATGCCTACAAAGGCTATCACCAGATTCAAATGGCACCACAGGACGAAGACAAGACTGCCTTCAGAACCGACAAGGGTGTTTTTTGTTACACAAAAATGCCCTTTGCTTTAAAGAATGCGGGCGCAACCTATCAGAGACTTATGGATTCGGTTTTCAGTGAACAAATCGGAAGAAATCTAGAAGTCTACGTTGATGATTTGGTGATCAAGAGCAGGGAGGAGAGACAAATGCTCAAAGACATCGAGGAAACTCTTCAGCGCCTAACGGAAGTTAACATGAAGCTCAACCCGAGCAAATGTACTTTCGGCGCGGAAGAGGGGAAATTTCTTGGTGTAATGGTCACTAAGGATGGTTTCAAGGTGAACCCTGAAAAGGTGGAAGCCATCCTTGACATGCCTTCACCATCCACCATGAAAGAGGTTCAGAAGCTGAATGGTAGATTGGTGTCAATCAACAGGTTCCTAGCGAACCACGCCAGCAAATCTACTCCATTCGTTAACACTTTGAGGAATTGCTTGAAGAAGTGCCAATTCAAGTGGACGCCTGAGGCTGAGCAAGCTTTCAGTGAGATAAAAGAATGTCTCATAAAGCTGCCCGCGCTCACAGCTCCACTTCCTGGCGAAACACTTACATTTTACTTGTCAGCTGGAGACCACGCCATCGGCGCAGTATTATTGGTGGATCGCAAGGGGATCCAAACGCCAATATACTATGTGAGTCGGGTGCTGACAGACCCTGAGACGCGCTATTACATCATGGAAAAGTTAGTTTTGTCACTTACACACGCGTCGCGCAAGCTTCACAGATACTTCAATGGTCATCCGATTGAAGTTCTGACAGGTTACAACATCCAGCAAGTCTTGCGACGCCCCGCGCTCTCCGGAAGGCTGACAAAGTGGGCGCTGGAATTGGGTGAACACATGATCACTTATAAGCCCCGTCCAGCAATAAAGGGTCAAGTTTTGGCGGATTTCATCACGGAAATCCCAGAGGGAAAGATTGAAGAAGCTCAGCGCGAGGTAGACCCTCCGCGAGCAAATGATGAAGAAGATGTTTGGAGGCTATTCACTGATGGAGCCTCCAACAGCGAAGGGTCCGGCGCAGGCCTCAAACTGGTGGACCCTGATAATCATGAATATACTTATGCTATTAGGTTGGACTTCAAGAGTACCAACAATGAGGCTGAGTATGAAGCCCTGCTGGCTGGTCTGCGCATTGCGCGCAAGTTTGGAGTGAAAAGGCTAGAGGCACATGTTGATTCTTACTTGGTAGCTGCACAGGTCAATGGCCTTTATGATGCCAAGGAGAACACCATGCCTCTATATCTAGAGCAGGCAAAAAAGCTCGTTGAGCAGTTTGACTTCTTCAAAATCATACACATCTCGCGCAGCGAAAACAAGTCCGCTGACGCGTTGAGTAAGATGGCATCAACTAATTTTGATCACTTTGGCAAAGATGTCAGGGTGGAAGTGATGAGCAACCCGTCAGTGCAAACGCAATCGGTCCTTGTAATTCATACAACCCCTTCATCCTGGATAACTCCAATAATGGAATTCCTGAAGGAGGGGACGTTACCGGACGATCGCGCACAGGCGAGAAAGATAAGACACAAGGCGCAGAACTATGAACTACTTGATGGTACATTATATCGACGCTCTTATCTTGGACCGCTCATGAAATGCCTGGATGCTGAAGAAGCAAGCTATGTGATTAGGGAGATTCACGAAGGAATCTGCGGCATACACGCTGGCCCGCGCATGGTGGTTGCCAAGGCAATGAGCTCGGGCTACTATTGGCCAGGCATGTACTTGGATGCGCTAAAAGAAATACAAAAATGCAAGGCATGTCAGAGCTACGCGCCAAACACCATGCGGCCAAAGAACAACTTGATTCCGGTGACCTCTGCATGGCCTTTCCACAAATGGGCCATTGATATTGTGGGGCCCCTGCCGCAAGCGCAAGGGCGAGTGAAATTTTTGGTAGTGGCGATAGACTATTTCACAAAATGGGTTGAGGCCAAGCCACTAGCAAAAATCACAGCTGAGGCGATGAAGCAATTTATCTGGAGCCACATCATTTGCCGTTTTGGCCTTCCTATGGAAATTGTGAGCGACAATGGCAAACAATTCACTGACAGGAAGATATCCAGCTGGCTCAAAGAATTGCACATCAACCAAATCTTCACTTCGGTTTACCACCCTCAGGGGAATGGCCAAGTGGAGCGCGCGAATCAAAGTTTGTTAAATGGGCTGAAGAAAAGGTTGGAGGGAGAATCCCATTCTTGGGTCGAAGAGTTACCTAATGTCCTGTGGGTGCACAGGACATTAAGCAAAACTAGCAATGGCGAATCCCCGTTCAGCCTAACCTATGGGACAGAGGCTATGATCCCAGCAGAAATTGGATGCCCATCCCATAGGGTACTCATGATGAGCAAGACTGATAACGAGCGCGAAAGAAGATTGGACCTTAACTTGCTTGAAGGGCGCAGAGAAGCGGCTATCATCAATGAAGCCAGATACAAGAAAAAGCTGGAAAAATATTATAATCAGCGCGTTAAAGAGTGCCACTTCAAGAAAAATGATTTTGTCCTTCGAAACAATGAAGCTAGCCGCGCAATACCCCCAGGAAAAATGTCCCCCAATTGGGAGGGACCTTATCAAATTTCAGAAGATTTGGGGAAAGGCGCGTACACTTTAAAAGATTTGAATGGAAAAAAGATACCGCGCGCGTGGAACGCGGCACAACTTAGAAAATGCTTCATGTAAAAGTTCAAATATGTAATCAAGGCTTTTAAGCCATCATGAATGATGATTCGCGCTATCTTTCAATATTTGTTCTATTACCTTTGCATACATGTTTCACACTTCCTTTACTAATTTGGAGCAATATGACAACACTATATTGACTTCAAAAACGAAATAAAACGAAGTAAAACATACATGCGCGAGCCTTAGCTCAAACGCGTTAACGAGTCTTAACTCTAAAACGTCAGGGCCTTAGCCCAAACCTACGAGCCTTAGCTCAAACACGTTAATGAGTCTTAACTCTAAAAACGTCAGGGCCTTAGCCCAAAACAATGAGCCTTAGCTCAAAACACTCACAAACATCCATCTTACATCCCGCGCAGCCTGATCATAAAAATCTTTAAACACAACTAAGGCAAAGTACATGCCATATCATAGTTGTTAAGGTCTCAGGTCGAGGTCACGCGCGGAATCATAGTGGATATCTGAGTAACACATGCTGACATGTAATGGCTAAAACTCATACTTCCATATTAAAACCGCGCGACATCGACGCGCAAAAAAGGAATTGAGAAAAGATATCGCGCATGTCAGCATAAACAAGATACTGCGAAACCATTTACAAAATAGGACTATGGTTAAGTGAATAATTTCCTTACAACCTTGTTCTTATTTTAACGTGCAAGCATATCTTATATCTATACAAGCAAACATGAAGAGATGAATGGAAATGCGCAAGATGTGAAAAAGGGAAAACAAGTTTCATTCCATAGCATTGAAATTTACAAGTATGATGCGTTACAAATTACAAGTATAAAAAATAAAAAAAAAATTTTGAAAGATGAAGGGCTTCTCAGGTCTCCACGTCGACGTCAGCCACTTCATCACCCTCATCATCTCCCTCAGCATCCGGCGCGGCCCGCTCCTCATCTCCGAACTGACCATAGTCAAGTTCTTCCTCCTCAATGGAGTCTTCTATCACGACGGTGTCAGGAGCAGATTCTTTCGCCGCGCCAGAGCCGCTGGCAGGGGCAACATCCCCCGCGCCACCATCATCGCCACCAGCCCTCTCGCATTCATCGAGCAACTTCTTTAGCGCGCCGAGGTCGGGCTGGTCAGCAAGCGCAGCAATCTGCAAATCCATAGAAAAGTATTGAGTACAAAACACTTGAAAAATTAATCAAGTAAAACTCATTAAGGTCAAGGTACCTGAACAAGGATGGGGATGGGAGTACTCATATACTTCTCCCCCACCGCGGCCATGTCCGCGCAGGCCACGTCGCTCTTGTAAGGGTACTCGGATGGGTTCTTCTTCAACATGCCATATTCATACCCATCCGTAAACCCTTCAGCTCGACCCACCAAGCGCGCGGCAGCATTGCAGTCCATCACAAGGGCCTGAAACTCGGCGGAATATTTCATCGCCAAAGCGCAACGAGTCATGCCCTGTGACACCAGCCATTGGCGATCCTGCGCGAGGCCAGCAACAGACGTCTCGAGGGCAGGAACCTGTGAGTTTAATAACTCAACAGTTTCCTTGGTCTTTTTTAGCTCCTCTTTATCAGACGCTGCTGCCGCCAATATTTTTTCATTTTCCGCCTGCGCAGCATCAAGTGCTTCCTGGCTGGACGCTGCCGTCGCCAAGGCCTCATCTCTATCGGCCTGCGCGGCCGCCAACTCCTTCTTCAGGCGCGCGACCTCACTCTCCAGTGATGATTTCTCAGTGATACTCTGGACGATAGCTTGGTCACGCGCCTCAGCCTGCTGATCCAAGACACGCACTCTCCGCGCGTACTTGGCAACTTCGGCCTCCGCCACCTGCTGCTTCTCCCGCGCAGCCTGGAGCTCATGCCCGCGCTTAATAAAGGCGGTGTTGGCACTTGCTCTATTTTCGCTGAGCTCCGCCTGGAGTTTCTCAGCTCGTGCGCGAGCATCAGAAAGGTTCCAGGCAGCCACCTTAGCCTCTTGCTGGGCTGCCACAAGAGCATCGCGTACTTTAATATAATCGTGATGAAGCTCTTGGGAGGCAGCAAAGAAAGCTGACCCAGCGAAAATGTGATCGTTGAGCAAGTCAGCGCGGGTGCGCTCCTCCTGATACCTCCTTTCAGTAGGAGGCACGGCATGAGCCCAGAAGTCCTCGCATACGCCCATGGATTGGAAGGAACTGTCTTCATTAATATTCCATCTCGGGCGGTAAACGTGGTCACCTTCCTGCAAAACACAAGAAATGTTCTAAGTCATAAAACATACTTATATGGAGGTACGCGCAGCGGAGCAACAAATTAAAACATACCTGCGGGGATGAAGCAGAAAAGTCAGCGCCAGCCCCACCAGAAGTCTGCGCTGCGAAGTCTTGTGGCATCGCAGGGCTGGCGCGGTCTCCCAAGGAGTCTTCAGCTTGAGCCCCCTCATCCTCCTCATCTTCTTAAATAGGCCTCTTCTCCTGCGACCTAGAGGGCTCCAAACCAGCCTCGCGGAGAGGGCTGCGCATAGGAGGAGGCGAGGGAGGTCTCGACGCCGCCAGTTCGGCGCGCAATACGGCTTCCTGCTCCTTTGTAATCCCAATAAGGGGAGACTCAGCACTAGCAGGAGCAGGACCAGAACCAGCGGCGCCGGCAACGGCGCCAGGAGTGTCGCCAGCAACTTGTACGCCAGCTACAACTCCTATGAACAAATCAACAAGGAAAATTGGTTTACGACTGGATCCAAAAGAAAAAATTCAGGAGACAAATGTGCAAAACATACCTTGGCGCAATTCTGTTCGCGCGGCGAACATCGCCATAAAGTTCATTCTACCCTTTTCAGAGGGTAGAACAGGGGACTTCGAAGCAGCCCCCGGCGCAGCCTCAGCACCTTGTGGCGCATGCGGCTGATCTGCGACCGTCGCCGGTCCTGCGAACATTCAAAGGAGCAAAGGTTTAATAATAATTCAATCAGATGAAGATAAGCAAAGTATACCTGTCGCAGGCGCGGCACTGCTTCTCTCTTCAGCCGCGCGAACGGAGGAGGTGACGCCACCATACCTCAAGTGGACAGGAGGTCTGCCCACTTTCACAGGCAGGGAAGCTAAAGAAACCTTGGTGGTAAACACCTCGGTTTCCGCAGGTCCCTTCGTTTGAGCATGGGGATGAGCGACAGGGGTGTCATCTTTCTTTTGTCTCTTACTGCCCCCTGCGCCAGATTTCCCCTTAGCTTTGCGCTTTAGTAGGGGCGCCTCCTCTTCCTCCTCCTCCTCCTCCGCGAGCTCCAGCTCGTAGTTCTCCAGCGCATCTACAATACATGCAACAGAACTGTTAATAAACTTTGGTATTCTAAAGGAATAAGCATAACTGCGAAGGCTTACCAGGCGCGTCGCTATCAAAGTCAAATTCCAGATCCACAGGGATGAACATGTCATCGAAGCGATCTGGGAAACCAACCTCCCCAGCGCCAAGCGCGACGGAGCCACTCTCCACTTGATCATCATAAGCGGCGTGGATATAATCCTTGGTGACTGCGCAAAAACAAGTCAAGTGATATCAGCAAAAAGAATTATGTTCGCGTAGAAAAAGAAAAAAAAAAAGCAATGAAATAAACTTACACAACCCGTCGACTTGGATAACGGGCTCAAGCGAGCTGTCCGCCCACCTCTTGCTCATACCAACCCCCACCAGCGCCTCCTCACGAATGCTCTTGGCGGGGGATGGTTCAGTGGACAGCTTCTTAACCCAGGCGCCAGTTGGGTTCTTGAGGACACCCACATCCGCAGGCGCAGAAGAGATGGAGCGTATGGTCATACGGATGGGTATCACACCAGCCCTAATGTAGAAGAACCTCTCAGACCAGTCATGAAGGCTCTTGAATGAAACAGTGGAGCACTTAACCTTCTGACTGCGAGGAATAAAGGAGATCCAAGAATCTTGGATCTTGGGCTTGTAAAAAAATTGAAAGCGCCGAGGGGTGGGCTCCTCGCGCTGTGATTTGCACATGAACTCGAAATGAGTCATGCGCACAAGTCCAAACGGATGGACTTGGGATATATGAATCCCGAAAAACCGTAACACCGCGCCTACAAACCTTGTTATCGGAAGACGAAGGTTGCAGTGGGTGAAAAAATGGGTGTACAGCGAAATATAGCCGGGAGGCGGGTCCGCCGCCGTTTGCCCGGCCCCAGGCAACATGCAGCCAAACAGGGCGGGAAAGCCCTGTGACGAGATGAGGCTGTCCAGATCGGCCTGCCTCAATTTGCAGGGGATTTCATTCCACCTTTTCGGGGCCTTGGTCTTCCCTACTTCCTCCGATGTGGTCTCAACAACCCTCTTCCCCTTGCCTTTCTGCTTCAATGTCGACATCACCACAGATTTCACACGGCGTCTTCGGGAGGCAATAGAGGTGATGGAGGGGTTAGAGGAGTCTGAACTATCAGACATACAACTGCAGCAGCAGATAATCGAGGATTCAAAACAATAAAAACACTCAAATCAGAATATGAAAGGCAGAAATTCGAAAATTAGCAACAATGAAGATGAAGATAAAAAATTTTTCCTAAGGGCCTGCTTTTATAGGCCCAGGAGAGAGAAAAGTGGTAACTGATCGGATTTCACGCGCCCCCACTCGCAGGTGCAAGCTAACGAGAGCGCGGCACGTGTCCCTAACACTGTTGAGGGGACATAAAAATGTAACCGACCTGCCACGGAACAGAGACGCGCCCCACTCGCAGGTGCAAACCAATGCGAGCGCGACACGTGTTCCAGACAGCTGTGCGAGGGGACATGAAAGGCAACTGTAGCACCTCGAGCACACGAAACGTCTGACACGTTTACGGCGCACGTCACCACCAACCAACCACGTGTTTGGATCCTTCGTTTCAACCAAATGGATAGAACTTCGCGCAACGATGAAAACAACCAAGAAAACGACAAAACCCCTTTAAAAGACCAAATCAGTAAGTCTAATATCTATCTTACCGCGCTCGCGCAAGATAAGACACACATTAGACTGGGGGGGCTTGAAGAGGTATGTACCCGCCTCAACACCGAGCAAGGCGGGTCAACCCACAAGATAAACACATTATGAAGGCACAAAGCCAAAACCTATGCGCATGGCGCATACAAAACATGCCCAGGCACACATATGCTCGCGCATCACATATGCGCGCGGCGCATATCACATGCTCGCGCGGCGCACCAGCGCGCGGCGCATATCACATGCTCGTGCATATCACATCTGCGCATGAAATATCTGCGCGTGAGAATAAAGAGAAGACCTCGCGCATCCTCAGGATGGGCGCATATCACACATGCACATAATCGACCTCGTCCTTATCCAAGTCAGGATTAGGGCAACCTTGATTGTGCACGTCAGACAACCTTCCAGAAGGCATCTTTTTAAGGAATAAGAATATGCTGATGTTGACAGCTGCCAAATGAAAGGTCGACAACTCAGCATGACACATGTGCTACCACGTGATTACAACCAACGAGAAAGCGCCAGGTGTCCCAGAGGACACGTGGCGCAGTGCGATTGGAGGAGGCCAACGAGGTTGAGCCTAATCAGTGGAAACCCTAACACTATAAATACAGCATCAACTCCACTTTGATGGGGACACTCATACTCAATCATTGACAGTTACAGACACATTGATTCACATTGAAGCATATTCAATCACACAATCATACAGAGTAACATACAGTATTCAGCTATTAAGCAATACTCTCCCAATTCCCTGACTCTGACATTATTATCTTCTCCTACACATACTTATTCTCACGCCGGAGGGTTACCCCAAAGAGGACCCCTCTGTCCCTTTCTGAGGGGTAAGTAACGGCGCTGTTCATTTTGTAGGTGGAAGAACACTGATCCAGAAGAACCATCGGTGAAATAGTATAATCACACCCGAGGAAAGTAGATCTGCTACCAGTGAGTAGATCCACGTTTCTTCAATGGTAAAAGATGTTGAAATTTGAACTTTATTGCTTTCGTCCGGTTTGATAAAGTGGTGATGGGGATCAGAGATTAGAGTAGATATAATAATAATAATAGGAAAATTTTTGGAGTTTTGTGATGGGATAGAATGATTTATAGAATCTGAAACGGTACGAAGTGTGTTTTAACATTGGTGGTGTGTTTTAGTTCATGGTGTTCACGGTACGAAGTGTGTTTTAACATTGGTGGTGTGTTTTAGTTCTTTGTGTTCTTGATGGTGTGTTTTAGTTCTTGGTGTTCTTGATGATGTGTTTTAAATTTGGATTAAAATTTGTGCTGATTTTAAATTTTTATTAAAATTTGTTCTAAAAACACACTGTAATATAAATTATGATATTCTTGGTCTTTTGTTTTTAAATTGGATTAAAATATGATAATAATAGATTGATAATGTTTCCATATATAATAAATAACACTAGACAATTATACCCTTTAACACACTTTTCTAAACCTTTAAACTAAAACACACCCCAAATTCAGTCAACTTTCCATCTTGACCATTGATTAAAAATATCCAACCATCCAGATTTCTTCCTACACTTTTTAGACACTCTCATCTCTTTATAATAACCCCTCCCTATATATATATATAGGGGTGGGATCTAGAGAGAACTCATCTTAAAGAGAGAACTAGAGAACTAGTAAAAAATTATTTTTAACTATTTAAAAAAATTATTTTGTGATTTTTTTTCTTTCCTCCTTCTAATAAGATGATATTGATACTAAAAAAAAGAAACTTTTAGGTGTAGTACTGTATGTGCACTAATGCCTATTGCATATATACAATAGTGTTTTATTGCATATAATACAACACAATTGCATTATCCAATACACACTATTGAATATATGCAAATACGACATTAATAATTGTATGCAAAACACATTATCGCATATATGTAATACAACACTAATGCACATATGCACTATATCGATTTTTTTTAATTTTTGTATATAATATAACACTATTGCAAATAAACAATACAAACAACTATATATATGCTATTCAACACTATTTCAAATATCAAAATGCACACTATTGCACATATGTATTATAAAAAGGTCGGTGTATTGAATATATGCATTACTCGTTAACTTTTTTTATTATTTTTTATTTTTATATTTTTTTATGGTGAAGAATAACAACATATAAGAAGGATGAAAGAAAAAAAAATTTTAAATTTACTTTTTAATTAAATTAAAAATACCTCATTATTAGTTCTCTAGTTCTCTCCATAAAATGGAGTTCTCTCATGATCCTCTCCCTATATATATATATATATATGCATGTATTGGATTATTTCAGAAGATTTTTTACAGCGAAGAGTACGAGAAGTGAAGATGTAACTCCATTAATCCCTAATTTCACTCTCTTTCTTATGTGTAGGTGCGTTGTGTAGGTGCATATGTATGTGTGTTGGTACGTATGTTTATATATGTGTACGTATGTTTGTATATGTGTATGCATGTTTGTATGTGTGTAGGTACATAGGTTTGAATGTGGCTCGGTACATTTATATGTTTGTAGGTAGGTTTGAATGTGTAATTAAGACATAAATACAACCAACCTACATATATGTGTGGAACATCATATGAAATGGAGTGAAATTAAAGATTAATGGAGTTATACCTTCACTTCTTGCATTTCTCGCTGTAATATCACTTATCGCAAGATCCATCCCCTATATATGTATATATATATGTATATAAAACTGATTTTGTACATAAAAGTGTTACTAGCGTATTAGAATATTTATATATGTTTTTGTACATACGGATGTTACAAGCGTAATAGACTTTGATTCTTGTTTCCAATTAATCAAAAAACATCAATTATTAAATAACTGATTTTGTACATAACCGTGTTACTAGTGTATTAGAATACTTATATATGTTTTGGTACATAAGCGTGTTATAAGCGTAATTGACTTGTTTGAACAAATATATAACATATTTTAACCTAATTGTTTACAAAGTGTGTTTTGTTTTATTTTTAGATTTAACAAAGTGTTGTTTACGATTTAGATAAGCATATCACAAGTGTTTTTAACAAAGCGTTTTTTGTTTTTACGATTTGTTTTAACATACTCCATAATTACCATTCATTAAAAGTTTTTTATACTAAAAGCACCATTACAATACATCCCATGAAACAAAAGAAGAGAGAAACAAACGTCACCCGTAGTCTACCTTTTTCAAGAGACATCATTGCTTTCACCATCTTCTTCACGGTTTTGTCACAAGAGCACATTTTTATTATGTTTTTGAAAATGTTACTGTGAGTGTTTAATGTGACATTCGTCAATTTCGGGTCTCGTTTTATATTCATTTTGTAATCATTTTGTAACATGTTGATTTTTTCGTGTTTTATTTTAATAAATTATACTTCGTAGTTGTGGTTAAGCTTGTAAACCTGAACCGGTAATTTATTAAATTATTGATGTTATAACTCTAGCGTGTGTGGGGTTTGTCAAAATACAGTTATTTATAGTTTATAAGCTCGATTAAATAAACTTTAGGGGCTAAAGTGGATTTCCTTAAATCTATATAAGATTTAAATCATTTATAACTAAATATCAAACATGAGGGGCCAAAGTTAAACATTTATAAATCATCTATATAAACAAAAAAACCCTAACCCTAACATCACTTCATCCAGCCGCCACCCCCCCCCCCCTGCCGTTTTCCGGCGACCTCAAAATTCCAGCGAGAAGCCGGCGACGCTGATTCCGGCCACCCTCTCCCCCATAACTCCGACACACCACTCTCTTCTCCTCTCTCGGTTCTCCAGTAACCCCCGCACCCAAAACCCCCTTCTTTCCCCTCTCCGGATCGTTTTCCCGACGACATGAAAGCCGACCGCCGTGCCCCAACCTCTCTCTATCTCTGCTCGCTCTGTCACTCTCTCTCTCTGCTCTCTCCGCCTCTCTTCTCTTTCTCCGCCTATCTTCTCTCTCTGCCCCTCTCTCTCTCTCTCGGTTTCGTTTTTCAGCGCGCCTCCAACGGCCGGAATCGGCTCCAGCGACCCTCTGTTCTTCATCTCCGGTAGCCTTCATCTCCGACGACGTATGGTAAGCATGAGATTTAGAGTTTTTAATCGTTTTTGTGTCTAACTCATAATCGGTAATCGAGTCACAAGTTCGATTCCCCCTTAAACCGACTTTGGAGTGTATTTTTTGTATCATTATTATTAATATTATAAATCATTATAAAACTCATTATTATAATAATTATTATTATTGTTGTTATTATTATCATTAATAAGATAGTTATTATTCTTCTTATTATTATTAAAGTTAATAACACTAACAAAACAATTATTATTATCATTATCTTCATAATTAATAGATTATTATTATTATTATGATTATTAAGTAATATTATTAAATTCTATTATTGTGAATATTATCCACTTGTTTTATTAAATCGAAACTCATGTCGGGCCTAGTTGACATTTAACGTCATAATTACTCGAGTTATATTTTTATCACTAATACTATTATTATTAAAATGTTATAAGTATTAGTTATTATCATTAATACGACACATATAATTATTTATATAATAATAATTATTGTTAGTAAAATTCGTAAATTTAAATAATGTATTCAACAACAAAAATAATTATTATCATATTGATTATTATTATTACTATTATTAGTTTTAATAGCAATTCTCAATTTGTAGTATATTTATATATTATTATCATCATTATCTTATATATCTAAATATATATATATAACATATTTTAAAATTATTATTATCATTACAACCATTATTATTAATAATATTGTTATAAGCTTTATTATCAATTCATTTTTATGAGACCGAACTCTTTATTTAAAACCCGTCTTGTTTTTATTTAATATTGGTTAGTTATTTAAAAGCCCAATAAAATAATATTATTTTATTTTAAATTATCAATTAAATACGAGTCCCTAACCGTTAACAAATTAACCGGTAACACGATTTACAATCGAACCTTCTCGTTCAATGTTTCAAATGTAGTTTCAACTAAAGTTCAAGTTCATTAATATATTTTATTTATTCGTTTTCAATTAGCTCTCAAGTCGGATTCGTTTGTTTCGTTCGCAAGCTTTCTATATTTCGATCAAGTATTAGTTCTTGATTCGTCAATCGAGGTGAGTACTTTCATACCCCGTTTTCCATCTTTCGTTTTGGGGTGACATTTAATACTTATCAAACTAAATGCTTTATTTATCTTAAACCCACAAATGTGATTGTATACTTTACTTAAATAATTGCTCGATTTGGTGTTCTATGCTTACATGCTTATGTGTTTATCGTTTTTTGTAACACCGCGTCCTTTACCCTCTTCAATTTAAGCTCAATACATTAAATTTTATAATTATAGGGACCAAATTGCAAATTCTAAAAATCTTATCCCATCGCGGTACGCGACGGGGTAACACTCAACCCATCGCGTAGCGCGATGGACTTGCTGAGTCAGTGGACACGTGTCCAACAACTGTCAACACGTGGCACGATATGACAGGCCACGTGTCACCACCGCATAAGGCAGCGTAAAAATGCAGCGCCGCGGAACGCGACGGGTCCCAAGGAACCCATCGCGTACCGCGATAGGGTCCTGAATTCGCCTATAAAAGGGGGGTGACGGGCATGAGCTCCATTCACCCCAAACACACCTCCATTTACACACACTTAACATTGAAAGGCGTTCCCCATTACCGTGTCAAGCTGACGTGCCATTTTCTCGAAGTTCATGCAAGAAACGAAGTTATAATCAAGTAGCAATCACATAAGCGAGTAGATCAAGATCCTGCCTTTTTCTTATTATCATTCTAAGTATCCGAACTAAGGTAGGAGTTATATTTATGTTATTTGAATTATAGCTTAGACTATCAATCGAGGCTATGGTCTTTAACCTTGATCGTATTTTACAAACATTCATTCACAATCAAGTTTTCGTGAACGTTACTTCATGATTAAGTAATGTTAAACAAAAGATATATTTTGACGGGCATGTAGTAACTGGAAGGGGGATATCATTAGTAGTAAGTTTCTTGCCTGAGGAAAAGTAATTCGTATAAATCCCAGTCAACCGAGGGACCCGTTTACTTACCTGGAGAAACTTACCAACATGATAGAACCTATTAGGCCAAAGCATGCTATATCAAATGTCACATAAAACTAAGTGTTTTCATTCACAATAAAAAATAAACGATTTCAAGGTTAAGCTTACAATCATAGCTTAACATCATTCAAAACATTCATACAAACCTATTTATGTATAGGTTAAGTATCATTCACAATCAATCAATCAGTCAAGGTTTTCAAGCACCGACGGTACAGGTGAATACGTTAACCTTTTCAATCAGTCAAAACATATTTATACTCAATGAGACGAACGGGTGTTTGTCTTAACGAGTCAATCAATGTCTACATGAGGTCATGTGTAACACCCCGACCAAAGGCGGATTATACATCGGGGCGCCACATATTGTTTCATTACTCGTGACACTATTTGGGTGTCAATATTTAATAAATACATTCATTCGCGCACGCGCAAAGTAAACACAAGATAACATAAAGCAACATAATTCAATATATTATAAGGCAAAATATTCGAACAACAATAACTTGTCTTGATACATTTTAATCTAGGTCCAAAAGTAAAAACGTCCTACGTGTCCACAAGCTCCAAATGTAGCTACAGCAAACCTGAACATGTGTTAAAATAAAACGTCAAACACTTGCGTGTTGGTGAGAAATCAAGTTTAATACAATACATAGATAACAATAAATCTGCGCGCAACACGTGTATGTCTGGTGTTTAACAAGGGTGCAATCAGATTGTGATCAAGCCTAAATAGATCATAGCTCATAGTTCAATCCATGCTCCCAATTGAGCACAAAAACGAGAAAACATCTGTGCAAGTGTAAAACAAAGAAAACCGTAAACGATAGGTCTCCCGTGTTCATCTAATGGATCCATGAAAACTTCGGAATAGGCCGAACAAAGCGGTTAATGATACACACATACAAATAAACAGCCAAGTAAACATCCTCAACACATGGGATACTGCGCGTCTAAAGTTCATAAACAAGTTTAAGACTCTAAGTTTGTATGAACACATGAACATCCCAAAACAGTAAAATAAAAAGGGATTAGGTACGAGATTACTCACTTGATAAACGGTGCGGTGTAAGATAAAGCAAGAACCAACTTTAAACAAGCACAAGTTAACCTATAATTAAAGATTATTGTTTTAATGATTTGATTTAAGTCTTGATTATAAGTTAGCATAATTAATAAGTAAATTATTATATATAATATATATTACCGGAAAAGCAGGGCAGAACAGGGAGGAAGACGGAGGCAGAGAGGGAGGCGGCAGAGAGATCAAGGAGGAGGTTAAAATAAGTGTTTGTGTGTGAAGTGTTAGGAAAATAACATTATTATTTATAGGGAAACCCTAGGGAACACAATCCCTAGAAAAGGGGAAAAGATCTCCAAGGCAAACAGAACAAGACAAACCAAAAGATAACAAAAGATATGACGGCTGCAGGAAAAGAGAAAAAGCAAAAAGGGAAGACTGACAGGGAACAGTAAACAGGCATGGGAGGTGTCAGAAAAGGTACTGGTCAAGCATGGAAAAGCAGATCTCCAAAGATAATGTCAGTCACTTTTTCTGTCAACCAATGGGGTTGGCGCGCATGCTACGCCGAAAGTAACTTTTCAGACATAAGACAGGTCAGGTCAACAGCACAGAAGAATAGACAACACAAAAGCAAACGGCTAGATTAAACAGAAGGAAACTCAAAGGGTTTAGCGCGAGAAGGCTCGAGCGCACGCGCGAGGGCGAAGGCAGACAGAGAACAGTCCACAGCGCGCCGTGGGAAGAACTAAAATCCTTAGCGCGTCGCGGGAAGAACTACCATTCTTAGCGCGCTGCGAGAAGAACCACAATTCTTAGCGCGTCGCGGGAAGAACTTCTGTTCTTAGCGCGCTGCGAGAAGAACTACAGTTCTTAGCGCGTCGCGGGAAGAACTACCGTTCTTAGCGCGCTGCGAGAAGAACTACAATTCTTAGCGCGCTGCGAGAACAGTTTGCCTCGCGTATCGTAGAACTGGTCTATGCGCAGGCTTCCTTGTAAGGAGTCTGGCGCGTGGAGCTGCTCAGACAACCTTAGGCGGGAAGAAACAAAGGACACAAAAATAAGAGAAGGGGTTCAAGGCTTAAGGGCGGGACGGCGACAAGAGAGAAAAGAAGGCGGAGAGAAGAAGAGGGACGGGACGGCGGGAAGGAAAAGAGAGGAAGAGGCGGGAAGGAAAATATATTATTATTATTAAAAATAAAGTATAAGTACAAATAAATATTAAATCATAAAAGAAAGAGATCGGATCAGAGAAACGGGTACCTGGGTCGGGTCGGATCTGGGCAGATATCACAGTCTCCCTTACTTTAAGAAATTTCGTCCTGAAATTTATCTCGAAGTAGGTTGCGCAGAGAACAGGTGCGGGTACTTGATCTTCATTTGATCTTCCCTTTCCCATGTAAACTCGGCTCCGCGCTTGGACTCCCAGCGAACTTTCACGATAGGGATGCGACTGCGCTTGGTTTGCTTAACCTCGCGATCCATAATCTCAACAGGCTTCTCAATGAAATGCATAGATTCATCAACTTGAACTTCATCAAGTGGAATGTGAAGGTCCTCGTCAGCTAAACACTTCTTGAGATTGGATACATGGAACGTTGGATGCACATTACTGAGCGCGGGCGGCAGGTCAAGTCTGTAGGCAACTTTCCCTACACGCGCGAGAATCTTAAATGGTCCAACATATCGAGGAGCAAGCTTACCTTTCTTCCCAAAGCGGACAACACCTTTCCAAGGCGATACTTTGAGGAGAACAAGATCACCAACTTGAAATTCGAGAGGCTTTCGCCTGCGATCTGCGTAACTCTTCTGTCGGCTTCTGGCAGTCAGCAGATGATCGCGGATCTTGGCGATTTTATCGGTTGTCTCTTGAACAAGTTCGGGTCCTGTGATTTGAGTTTCACCCACTTCGCTCCAACAAATCGGGGAGCGGCACTTACGACCGTAAAGTGCTTCAAATGGGGCCATACCAATACTGGAATGATAGCTGTTATTATAAGAGAACTCGATCAAGGGCAGGTGTGAATCCCAATTACCTCCAAAATCAAGAACACAAGATCGGAGCATATCCTCAAGAGTTTGAATAGTTCGCTCAGACTGACCGTCAGTCTGAGGATGATATGCCGTACTCATGTCCAAGCGAGTTCCTAGCGCAGATTGGAGAGATTTCCAAAAGCGAGATATAAAACGGCCATCGCGATCGGATATGATGCTCAAAGGAGTACCATGACGGCAGACAATTTCCTTGACATAAAGCTGCGCGAGTTGCTCAACACGGTAGTTTTCACGAATGGGCAGAAAGTGAGCAGACTTAGTCAAACGATCCACTATTACCCAAATGCTATCATGTTTGCTTGCTGTCAAAGGTAACTTGGTAATAAAGTCCATCGCTATACCTTCCCATTTCCACGTAGGAATTTCTGGTTGTTCGAGCAAACCAGATGGGCGTTGGTGTTCAGCTTTTACTTTAGAACAAGTCAGGCATCTAGCTACGAACACAGCAATATCCTTCTTCATACCGGGCCACCAATAAGTAATGCGCAAATCCTTGTACATCTTATCAGCGCCGGGATGAATAGAATACCGAGATTTATGCGCTTCACTCAGGATATCAGCGCGAAGATTCTCATCAAAGGGGATCCAGATGCGATTGAGATAGCAGAGAATTCCACTCAGATTAGGGACAAAGTAAGCTTCCGCGCCACACGCTAACTCGGCGCGAAGGTTACCATTACTGATGGATGCGCGCTGCGCGTCGCGAATGCGCGATTCAAGGTTGCTTTGGATCGGCGCAAAGTGAAGCTGCGTGCGCGGCAAGATACAGTTAAGCTGGCTGGGTTTACGGCTGAGCGCGTCAGCTACCACATTAGCCTTACCAGGATGATACCGGATCTCACAATCGTAATCGCTGACGAGTTCGTTCCATCGGCGTTGCCTCATGTTGAGTTCCTTTTGATCAAAGATATGCTGAAGGCTTTTATGGTCAGTGTAGAGGATGCACTTAGTACCATAAAGGTAGTGTCTCCAGATCTTCAAGGCAAAAACAACTGCGCCTAGTTCGAGGTCGTGAGTTGTATAATTCTTCTCGTGAACCTTGAGTTGCCTTGATGCGTAAGCGATAACCTTGCCTCGTTGCATAAGAACACAACCGAGACCTTGGTTGGATGCATCGCAATACACGACAAAATCATCATTACCCTCAGGTAGCGCAAGGACAGGAGCTTCACACAACAAACGCTTGAGTGTCAGAAAGGCTTCTTCTTGCTTCGAGCCCCAAATATACGGTTTACCTTTGTGCATTAGAGCTGTTAAAGGCAAAGCGATCTTCGAGAAGTTCGAAATGAAGCGCCGGTAATAACCAGCTAAGCCCAGAAAGGAACGGATTTCGGTAGGAGTGGATGGCGTAATCCAGTTCTTGATTGCTTCAATTTTGGATGGGTCGACATGGATACCCATCTTGTTAACAACATGGCCAAGAAACTGTACTTCATCCGACCAAAATTCACACTTGGAGAGCTTAGCATAAAGCTGCTCGGTTCGAAGCTTTTGCAACACCAACCGAAGATGTTGCTCATGCTCGGCCTTGGTCTTAGAATAAATCAGAACGTCATCGATAAACACAATCACGAATTTATCCAAGAAAGGCCTACACACCCGATTCATTAGATCCATGAAAAAGGCGGGTGCGTTGGTTAAACCGAAGGACATGACCAAGAATTCAAAATGGCCATAACGAGTTCGAAAAGCAGTCTTCGGAACATCTTCATCGCGGATGCGCAACTGGTGATAGCCAGAACGGGAATCGATCTTGGAGAAACAAGAGGCACCTTGGAGTTGATCAAAGAGGTCGTCAATACGCGGTAAGGGATACCGGTTCTTAATGGTGAGTTTGTTCAACTCGCGGTAATCAATACACATGCGAAACGAACCATCTTTCTTTTTAACGAACAACACCGGAGCACCCCAGGGCGAAGAGCTAGGGCGAATGAATCCTTTAGCGGTCAACTCTTGAAGTTGGCTTGCCAATTCTTGCATCTCAGCGGGCGCAAGACGGTAAGGAGATTTAGCTACGGGGGAAGCACTAGGGACAAGATCAATACGGAACTCGACTTCACGAGCGGGAGGGATACCAGGAAGATCATCAGGAAAAACTTCAGGGAAATCACGCACAACAGGGATATCGCGAAGCTTCTTTTTTCCTTCATCGGGTTTAACCACATGGGCTAAAAATGCAATACACTTCTTCCGCATGAGTCTTTGGGCTTCGGCGCAAGACATAAGCTTAAGACCACTGGAGGGTTTCTCGCCATAGATATGAAGATCACCATTTTCTCGAGGAATGCGAATCAACTTCTTGGCGCAAATAACTTCGGCGCGATTCTTCGAGAGCCAGTCCATAATCTACTTATAATAATTTACTTATTAATTATGCTAACTTATAATCAAGACTTAAATCAAATCATTAAAACAATAATCTTTAATTATAGGTTAACTTGTGCTTGTTTAAAGTTGGTTCTTGCTTTATCTTACACCGCACCGTTTATCAAGTGAGTAATCTCGTACCTAATCCCTTTTTATTTTACTGTTTTGGGATGTTCATGTGTTCATACAAACTTAGAGTCTTAAACTTGTTTATGAACTTTAGACGCGCAGTATCCCATGTGTTGAGGATGTTTACTTGGCTGTTTATTTGTATGTGTGTATCATTAACCGCTTTGTTCGGCCTATTCCGAAGTTTTCATGGATCCATTAGATGAACACGGGAGACCTATCGTTTACGGTTTTCTTTGTTTTACACTTGCACAGATGTTTTCTCGTTTTTGTGCTCAATTGGGAGCATGGATTGAACTATGAGCTATGATCTATTTAGGCTTGATCACAATCTGATTGCACCCTTGTTAAACACCAGACATACACGTGTTGCGCGCAGATTTATTGTTATCTATGTATTGTATTAAACTTGATTTCTCACCAACACGCAAGTGTTTGACGTTTTATTTTAACACATGTTCAGGTTTGCTGTAGCTACATTTGGAGCTTGTGGACACGTAGGACGTTTTTACTTTTGGACCTAGATTAAAATGTATCAAGACAAGTTATTGTTGTTCGAATATTTTGCCTTAAAATATATTGAATTATGTTGCTTTATGTTATCTTGTGTTTACTTTGCGCGTGCGCGAATGAATGTATTTATTAAATATTGACACCCAAATAGTGTCACGAGTAATGAAACAATATGTGGCGCCCCGATGTATAATCCGCCTTTGGTCGGGGTGTTACATCATGTGATCTCTAAAACATTATAATACAAATTAGAGAATAAAATCAACTCAGACCGAATACGCATGTGTATGGATCCAAACATAACTGTTAAAAACCCAATCAATCAATCAAAGGCAAGGAAGCCGCGGGCTGCAACGGTCATGACCAGTTCTCTGTTCAGGGTCGTTTGGCTCGGATAATACCGTTGTGTGTGTAGGGCAGTGGTACATATACCGGAAGTAGAAATGCTTCCGCTGAGCTTGTCAAGAAAACTATATTTGTATTGTAATCGTCATTCAAAATGTTTTATTGATTCATATGTGTTCACCAGCATATAGCTGACGTATTTTTCCAACCCATTGCAGGTAATTAAGCATAAGTAGCATTAGCAAGGATTTGAGTCTATATGAAGATAGAAGCGCGTACAAGATGGCTCCGTTTTTGATAAACTAATCCTTGTAATATGAAAACATATATTTTGTAAACTAATACTCGGGTATTTAATTCCCGAGTAAATTTTCAATGTAAATTAATATTATATTCAAACTTAAAAGTCTTCCGCTAAAAATTAACCCATAAACTCTGATACATTTACAAAACAGGTACCAACTGGTGGTCACACGCCTAGGCCCTAAGTCAGGGTGTGACACTTTTGGATAGTGGAACTATAAATCCTAGACCATTTGGCAACCCCTCATGGCAAGGTGTCGTTAACGTAATGCAATTGACGATAACTATAAAATCCTAGACTATTTGGCATCCCCTTATAGCTAGGTGTCGCTAACGTAAAACTATTAGCGATATCTATGTTATCCAAGTTGTTGCTTTTATCTATTGTTTTGTATACAAGTTTTGTGGTTTTTTATTACTATATACTTATACGCTCAAACTTATGAATTGCTCACCAACCTTTGTGTTGACAAACTTTATTTTATGAAATGTTACAGGTTTGACTTTTGTTGACTCGAGGACTTGATGAAAAACGTTACCAAGACTATTAGGATATTAGTAAAATGAACAATATAATTGTTACTTGTATTCAATTGGTTTGTGTGAATGAGATGTGTTGATTACTGATTTATGAAATAAAATGAGTTGAATAAATATTGTCACTTTAAGTAGTGTCTTGTGTTTTGGGCAATCGGTTGAACCCCGGCATGTTCCGCCTCCTTTGGTCGGGGTGTGACAAATAACAAAATAGATGTTACAAGAAACTGTAAAAGTAAAGCATTTAAAAACTAACTAACCAACATTCAAAACAATAAACTAAAAAATGTATCAATACAACTATTTAAACATGAAAATAAACCATACAAATAGTTCCCAAAGTCACCAAATCACAAATGTTTCAAAAGTCACCAAACACAACGCGCATTCTTGCACTAATAAACTTTTGAAACTAACAAAGTACCTTCATTGAAGTCATATTCAAATATGCACTTATCAGCAATCTGTAATTCATTTGCCTCCTTGAAATCATTCCATTTTGGTAAATAATATCTGAAGGTCAGATTCAACACTTCACCATGAAGTATCATTTTTTTACGACTTTCGGGATTTACCAAAGTGATTAGCATTCCATCATAGGCATCAATCTTGGTAGCAATGTGACACGGAAGACGCTATGAAAAGCAAATTTCAAATATATTATAAAGTTAAGATGATATTGTTAAAATTCAAACAAATTTACTTGTAAATAAAAAAAATAAAAAGCAATTTACCAATTTCTTGATGAGGTTCATGTGGAATAAGATTTTAGAGTCATCATTTTGCTCATCAAGTTGAATTGAATTTTGGGAACTACTTTGATTGCTTAATTGATAGTTGAGAAACAACTGACCAAAGAGTTGGTGACCTGTTTAAGATTAATTTCCTTGTGTTGTTCAACACCTATATAGGATTTATGACAAAATCAACAATAGTCAATCAACGATTCATCGCCGCAATTGATACAACCTCAGATATTCCAAATATGGACTGGTGCAGCTATGTTATTGAAAACTTGACAAAGGAAGACTGGAGAGATATCAACATTTAATACAACGGTTCGATCACCTTCCTTGTGATTCTTTACACGCATGAATACCAGATAAAATATGGTCCATTTGGGACTCCCGTCACAATGCCTGCAGTCAACTACATAACAACAACTACTCTTAATAAGATGGAAAAATACTTGTATAATAATGGTCCTCCCTTGGAAGAAGATGATGGAAATGATGAAGATGAGGTATATGCTACCGTTGGTGTTGCAGATGCTAATGAGGTTGCTGCTGTGACATTTAGTGTTGACGGGAAGGTGATTGATGAGGTTGCTGCTGCAATTGCTGCTGTGACAGTTAGTGCTGTCGGGAAGGGACTTGATGAGACTGCTGCTATGGCTGTTGCTGCTACTGCTCCTGTGACAATTAGTGATGCCGGGAAGGTGCTTGATGATACTGCATGTGATGGTACATTTGGTGATGTATCTGCCGGTATGCCTGGAGTTGAAGAAAACACTGCAGCTGCGGAGAAACAAGAACATGGTGAGATACTTGTTATTTTCTTCTAAAAAACTCTCATCTCTTATCTCTATATGTATTTCATCTAATGCAACGTTTATATAACAACGTTTATATAATGCAACATTATTCACGTAGTGCTCTAAAATCTGTAAGTTATTTTAACAACTTTTTAATTTCTAATACAGATCCATAAATTCTTCCTACACAACATCAAGTTCTTCCTACATCTCTGCAATTACTTTCTACTCATTTATAAATTGTTCCTACACGACTTCAAGTTTTTCCTGCACCTCTTCAAATTCTTCATACACATTTGTACATTTTTCCTATATACTGTAATTTATTCCCACACAACTTCTATTTCTTCATATACAGCTACAATATTAAGATACTATGATTTCATATAATAATAGAATATTCAGCGTGTGGATTGAATTGCAAGACAGCGATATTATGATACTATGATTTCACCTTAATGTAGGGATAATGGGATCTGTTATTTAAATTTCATATAATAATAGAATATAAATTATTTAAATAAACAAATATAAATTTCCAGCAACAAATAAAAAACTTTTCACATAAAAAACTTATTGGATTTTACCATCCTACCCCTCCATTTAAATAAAAAGAAAAAAGAATAGAAAATTTCTTATCGGCTGGATCCACTTCTCGTATTTCTCGCAATAAATCGATTTCTTTCCTGAAATTAAACCTACATATATATATGTATATATATATATGTGATTGATTTCTTTTGAGAACCACTTTGAGTTTTAAGAACTCAAAAGAACTCAACATAACAATTTTTTTTTCGAATTTTTTGTACACATGTGTAATACGTAAGTGTAACTGATGTACAAAAAATTACGGTATTTTTTTACACACCGAATCGACTTTTTACACATGTGTAACGTTTAAACTTGTGTAATTATCAAAAATACTTATTCTCTCTCCTACTTTATTTTTTAATTAAATTTAATCTCAGGCACATATTTCATATCATCTAATTAAATGTGTGATTCAAAATTGAGTTCTTAAAACTCACCATGGTTTTCAAAATAACCCTCCCTATATATATACACCCCCCAAAACGTAAACTCATACCAAGATGGCATAAACATAAACTTCCTTTTGTTTACTTATATAAAATTATAATTTATACTTGTCCAAAAACTTTACAAGTATTAAAGGGACATGCCTACAATAAAATAAACATGAACTCAAATCTCTAATTTATTGTCACTGTTCAATAACATTATTATATATACAAGTATTAAAGAAACATGACTTTATTTTTAGGAGAAGAAGTTGAATATTTTAGTTCTGAATATAGATTAGTATGATAGTGTTGGGTCTGGTTTCGATCCAACATTACACTCACCAGATTTTCTAAATGGTTTAAAATTGTCTGGTATGCCTAATCATAGATTGGTTCTAATAGTTAGTGTGCTAATAATGTCACTAAGGAATATTGATAAGAAGAACGGTTTATGCAACGGAACTAGATTACAAATTAATTAAATTGGGGAAGCGTTTTATCGAAGTAACTGTTATTTGAGGTACTAACATTGGTTATTGCACTTACATAACTCGTAGTGGTATAACCCCTTCAGATAAGAAACTGCCATTCAAATTGAAACGAAGACAATTTCCCGTTGCGGTTTGTTTTGTAATGACCATTAACAAAAGTCAAGGCCAATCACCAGCAAGAGTTGGCATATACCTGCGAGAACCGGTGTTTACACATGGTTGACTATGTAGCTTTATCACAAGTGAAGAGTAGAGACGGTGTTAAAATGCCTATATTAGATAAGGAAGGTAAAGTTACAAATAAAACTACAAACGTGGTTTATTAGGAATTATTTAGTAATTTATGAAATTCTCATATTGAAGTTTTAATTATCTATCTAAAAATTGTAAAATGGATGTTATTTTCGTTGAAACTTATGTGTAATAATCTTTTATTTTGTTGTCGGTATTATTAACAACTATATATCATGTTGCCGTCTCCCCAAGTATATATGACATTCTATTTTCCATTTTTATATTACGTGTGGTTGTTACATAATTTATATATTTCCACCCGTGTCGTATACAGGTTAATAGCCTAGTATATATACACGCCGAAACGTAAAATCATACCAAGAAGGCATAAACATAAACTTCCTTTTGTTTACTTATATAAAATTATAATTTCGACCTTTCCAAAAACTTTAGAAGTACTAAAGGGACGTGGCTTCGATAAAATAAACATGAACTCAAATCCTTAATTTATTGTCACCGTCCAATAACATAACATTACTCATGTTGAACGTTTGCTTCCTCAAATCCGATTGGGACCCATAGCTTTTAACAATATTAAGACTAACTAATGAATTTATTTAATTATGTTTGGGTCAATTAACCAATAAAAACTTAAAAGCCACTAAAACTTTTGCAGTAAAAATTGAGAAAAACTTTTGGCTCCAAGAACAGCCACTAAAAACTTAAAAGCATTTGCTTAAAACCAGTGGCGGAGCCACATGTTGACCACTGGGTTCGACTGAACCCGGGTTATTTTGGGTTTTATATATAACCTATAGTATCGAATTAACGAGCGAACCCATTATATTTCAGCGAGCGAACCCGATTTCATTTCAAAATAAAAGGTTCGAACCCATGGATTATGAAAAATTAAGTTAATTTTTTTGGAAATGAATAACTTCTTTATAAAATATAATAAGCTTAAAAAAACTATAAAAATTAATAACAAACATCATAAATGGACAAATAGTAACTCGTATATAGATTATAAAAATATGCTCAAAGTTATTCATAGAATCGGTCAGTAAGCCAAATCAATTAACATTCTTAAACATAATCGGATGAGTGATGATTTAAGTAATCGAATGGGTGACGATTGTATGGATGATGCTTGCATTTGTTATATTGAAAATGAATTCTTTTTTAAAGTCACAATTGAATATGTTATGAATCGTTTTCAAAACATGAAAACGCGTATGAAACATATAATATGTTATATCTTTTTTATTTAATATGACTTTGTATTTTATTAAATGTTGTCGATTTACTTTTGTTATATTAATAGTATTGCATTTTATTTATCTAGACCGAACAATCAACTTGACCCGACCCGATATATCTTGGTCCAAAAACTTTGACGTCTGAAAAAAAAATCGAGCACTCAAAAATCCCGAACTTGTAGGATAAAATTCCTGGCTCCGCCACTCCTTAAAACATAACTTATAATTTGTATATAAAACAAACTTCTGTGACAAAGAATAATATAATATTTGGTTTGTTTAACTTATATTAAAAAATATATATATAAAGAGACGTGTAAAAGAAAATACGATTTAAACAATGAAACATGGTTAAATCCCAATCCGCCAATTAAACCAGAAACTGCATACATGACCCCTCCCCTTTTACTAAAAACTAGCGGGGTGCCCGCACGATACAGCGGGGGCGCGCAACTCCACAGAGAACGCATAGTCCGTGTCGGTACATACATCACCTAGTGACAGTGCACACGTAGCCTAAAATTGGACCGTGTAACTCGTGCAAAGCCAATTGCGTGTTATCAAATATTGAACACGCGTAACCCGGCGGGAATGCACGTTACCGACATTGGAACATGCTTAACCAACACCACACGTGTAATTCATGGCGATTAACAGTGTAGGGTGCTACGTGGGACTGGACACGTATTTATCGGCCCCGGTATATTAACTTGTAACGAAAATCAAAAGGCATACATTAATTTGAAATACATCTTTTTTTAAACCAATCCTTTTTGGCCCCAAACCTGTTCTGACTCGATATCGTTCTGACCTGGCCCCTTTCTACTCGAACCCGAACCAAATTAAACATTTTTTTGTATTGACTCATTTCGACCCTATTGTACTTTTACAAATGACCTGAGTTCGCCCGACTCGACCTGTTACTCGGTTCTAAATCGTAAGCGCGTAACATGTTAACGTTTTAAAACTTAAAAAACTATAGCAATATCATACTCAAATTAAAGAGAATAAAATGCTAGTTTTTATGATGTATTTTTTTTATAAAACATTAACGTGTGAAAAAGTTATGATCGTTAAAAAGTCGTGGGGTAGTTGGTTTTGATTTAGGGGCATATGTGTAACTATTATTAAACTTTACAAAAAAGGTAATGAAGTTGAGGGACTAAAGTTGTAAGTATATGTTAAAAGAAAGTTGTAAAGACTTAATTACCCGTATTTTCTATTTTTATGCATTATGTGTTGTATATAAAGCATTGAGTTTGTTACCTCTTAAAATTTAAGAGTTCCCTAACTCATGCTTTATATATAGTATAGATAATAGCTTAAACTTAATTGCCCAAAATTCACAAAACACCATTTTATTTGTGTGTGCGTGGTAGCAGAGTTTGGTTGTTTACCTGATTAATAGTCTATCCTCGGCTATTTATACACGAACTGAAGTCGATACTTGAGGCGGTTACACAGTAGCATGGCTGCGTGGCTCCGGACGTGCGACTAATTGACTTGATTTATTTAAACATTGCCACCACTATGCAACGTAGTTCTAGAGGGATGGAGATGCAACAAGTTCAAAGGGTGATTGTAAGGCTAGAGGGATGGAGATGCAACAAGTTCAAAGGGTGATTGTAAGGCTAGATAGAGAAGCAGATTTGTGAACATATGAGATTTAGGAACGACTAATGTTGGTGACGGCAAAAAAAAATATAGAGTTTAGGGTGAGCACTTTCATGCTGATAACGTGTTGTAAAACTAGCCTAATAGCAAAACAATAAGAGATGAACATGTATGGAGAAATAAAGATTTCATTAATTAGGTGTGTATTACAAAGAGATACAATGAGATGTATATATAAGATAGAAAAACTTAGAAGAAAACTAATCAATATTAGGTGTTGATAACCATATCAATAATTATTCATAACAAATACACATTATATTGATTGATCTGTATTGTAAACCCAAAGATGTACATGCTTACATTTAACTTAAGAATTTGAGTTCAACTTTTGTAATTTGTATAGAAATAGCACAACCTATCCATGATTAAACCGTCCACCGATAGTGGTCTATGTTGCTTGGTTTTTCAAAATTTGATCCATCCATCGACAAAGGTATAGTTGATCCACACTTGAGTCGTGCATTGAACAAAATCCTTTTGTATCAATTTGTGTTGCCCTCTTTAATGTTTTTAAAATCTTGATGATGATTAAAGAATGAATAATATGATCATATATATATATAATCATATACTCGCAATCGTTATTATTAATTAATCTTATGTTGTGCTACATATTTGTGGATCATATGTACTAAAACTAGATGCCAATAACAACCAACAAGGCTCAAAAGTGCCAATTTATGTTGGTTTATTTGCAGGGCCGGCTCTATATCTTCGGAGGCCTAAAACTAACTAAAATGTTGAGGCCTTTTTATTTTCTTTTCTTTATGCGTATAGCGCTAGAGAATATACAAGAATTATAGAAAATAGATGACATGTTGTGATGATGGATATGAAACAATCATCCTTAGCATGTGACTCATCATTGAGTTATTAATTCTAAAAGAACTATACTTTCAAAGTATCATAATACATAACTCTTTTTTAAGATGGAGGCCCTATAAATCTTGAGGCATAAAGCCATTGCCTCATTTAACTTACCCACGAAACGGCGCTGTATATTTGTTTATAACATAAGGACTTACAAACAAGCTCACTAGTCTTAAAATTTAAGACATTCTTTATGCTTAACCTTAGCAAAAAGCACATAAAACCTCGTGATGCCGCTTAGAGACATTATAAATATACAAATACGTAATATCTTCTTTTCAAAAAAGAAAAAGAAAATAAAATCTATCTATTTATTTTAATAAAAGCTTACCATTTTTGCCACTTGTCAACACCATAGCCCTCCTTACCTTTTTTTCAACCAATTTTCATATATGGTTCTTATGTTTTAAGTTATTTCAATATATGACATTAAATTTATAGGTTTATTCTAACTAAATCCATTATTACATATAATAAGTATTCTCCATATGGATTGACAATAGACGATTAGTGAATTTTGAAGTGTTAATTAAAGTGCTTATTATGGTTTATATTCAAAATAATAAACAATAAACATTCTATTCATAATATGTGGAATGAAAACAATCGACTTGGACTAAATTTTGATAATGTCAGCGGCTATGGCTTAGCCTTTAATACATAAAAATACATATGATTTTAAAACTAAAAGTTTTCGGGTTGACCGAAACCTAGAATTCGGACCCAGAACCAACCCGAATTACTTCGTTTCAGGTTTGGGTTAGTATTTTCTTGTGTTCGAGTTTCTCGGGTCAAGTTAGTTTGGGTTCAGTTACGGGCTTTCTTGGGTTGGGTTTCATGTTACGGGTAAAAGTGGCAGCCCTACTTTCAACGATTATAAATAGAATCACTACTTTCATTTTATGCAACTTTAAATCTTCTAATATTCTTTTAACTCAGAATAATCACTATTATTTGATATTTTTTAACGTTAGTATGTATTTTTCATTTTCCTGGCAATTACATTCATATGAATAAACAAATCATTTTGTTATATTTAAATTTTCGGTTTTTATGTTGCTTGATTATACAATTTTTAATTAAAAATATAAAGTCAATTAAAAATTTATCATACACAGAATATTAATGACAACAAATTTATAATGATCAATCAATATCAAATTGTAAAGATTTTAAGGATAATTATATCATCAAAGTTAAGATATATGGTTTTTGGGATAAATATGTTTTTTCATGAGGAGATGTTCTCAAATGACATCATATTAATTGATTAAAAGTTATGATATTTTATGTGTATGAATATTTTTTTATTAGTATCATGAATATTTATTATCATTTATCTAGAGTTGGTATGTACTTGGAGAACTTTTTTTGTCACACGGACAACTATATATGGCTATATCAAGAGTTATAAGCAGGCATATATGTTATTTTATTAAGAGTTGCAAGCAGACATTGACTAAAACTTTTGATTTTTGATAAAAGGAAGTTTTTACATATTTGTGTAATCTTAGTTATGTAATTTCTGTAATTTTTAATTTAATTGTAATTGTATTAACTATATATAATCAATTTGTTGACTGTATTTCACTTAATGATCAAAGTTTAAAATTTCTAACAATTATTCGTGTAATACACGGGCCTCAAATTAGTTTATAGAATAAATACATAAAACCTGCAATATGTAACACTTGACCACAACATGATCATATGCCTTTTTCTTGAAGAAATAAAAAATAATAGTATAGTTAGCATACTCCTTTGAAGACAAAAAAAGTTAAAATCAAGCTGTATGATAATTAAATTTTAGTTCAACATTAATTTAGTTTCCGTTTTTACAAGATTACATTATTATCATCAAATAAATTATTTTTTAAAAAATATTTAGCCCTAAAAATAAGTAGCATATTCCTTCGAGGACATAAAAGCAACTTGTATGATAATTAGTTTTTAATTCATCATTGATTTACTTTCCATTTTTATCATACACATTATTATCATCTAATAATGCATTATTTTAAAAATATTTAGCCCAGGGGCAAAATGGTAACAAACACCGAAAACTGCCTCTTAACCTGTTTTGTACTTTTGTATGAGGCCCCAGATTTGACTATTTGTGGCAGTGATACCAATGTCTCCTCTCTTTCCCTTCAACTGGTCGATAAAAAATCAAGGTTAAGCCACAATAACTACACTAGAGATTGTGTACATAGCTTAGTTAAGCCAAAATAGGGAAAATTATGCACATACTCATTTTTAAGAGATAGAATTTGAAAATAGTCTAAAAAGTTTTGGATTCCTAAAATAGTCCTACGAAATCTATCTCCCACGTGAGATTGAGATTCGTGACGTGAGTTTTGGTTGACGAATCACAAAAGGACACGTGTAAAGTTGAAGATAAACTTTAAGCGAGATCTGTCCCGGCTGATAGTTTTGTAGTCAAAATAGTCTTCTGGAAAACCATAGGTTTGGAATGAAAGTTGTCCGTCACGTGAGGTTTCAAAAAAGATGATTTTCACGTTTTTTTGAAATGCATCTCCTCGGACGCATTTCAAATGCATTTCGTCTGTTTTTGCATAAAAAGACGTGTTGTCAGAAAAGATAGATTTTGTTACAAAGTATTTTAATTCGATGGTTTTTTGATGAAACTTATCTGTTTTTGCATAAAAAGAAAAGATATTATAAAAAGTAAATTTATCCACCCACTGCCATCATAACCACCACCACCCACTGTCATCATCCACCACCATCACCCATCACCCACCGCCATCATCAACCACCACCGCCATCATCCACCACCACCACCACCCACCACCATCATCAACCACCACTGCCCACCGCCATCATCCACCACCATCACCACCCACCGCCATCATCAACCACCACCACTCACCGCCATCATCAATCACCACTGCCCACCGCCATCATCCACCACCATCCACCATATTCTTAACACTTGCCATATTTTTAAAATTTTTTATAAAAATCTTCTAAGGAGATTAAATTCGTTGGAAAATTATCGTTTTTTAAAATATTTTTGAAAATCATCTAACAAAACTAAATTCACTGAAAAAGTATTGTATTTTTTCCATATTTTTTGAAATTTCACGCAGTAGACGAAATTCATTTGGAATGCGTCCGAAGAGATGAATTTAAAAAAAACGCGAAAATCATCTTTTTTGAAACCTCACGTAACGGACAAATTTCATTCTAAAACAATGGTTTTTCAGAAACTATTTTGACTTGAAAACTATCGGCCGAGACAAATTTTTCTGAAACATTATCTTTGAAGTGACATGTGTCAGTGTGTGATAGGACAACCAAAACTCACGTCACGAATCCCAATCTCACGTAGTAGATAGATTTCGGAGGACTATTTTGGGAATCCAAAACTTTTTGAACTATTTTCAAATTCTCTCTCTTAAAAAGGACTATGTACAAAATTTTCCCGAAAATAAATTTGTTAATTCCTAAATGCAAAGTAACATATTAAAAAAAGGAAAAAAACCTGTGGTGAAGCAAAAAAAAAAAAGTGTGCATTACGGTGGCAAACAACACCATTTCTATTGGTATATACGGTATAAGCGTTAAGTCATAAAAATAATTGTAAGATTAAAAACAAATAACATAGAAAAAAAGTAACCGTGCTAACTGAATTTATAGCGGCTCGTTGCAGTAATGCTTAGGTTTACTAACACCCTGATTTTACCATCTGCATAAGCATCATTTTAAATATATATTAATTTTTTTATATATTGATTTAACAAATTTATTTTTAAGTTAAATCTGGTACAATAACTAACATAATCGAACCCGACCGAATTTCCGTCAAATCGCAAAAAGATGAATTATTCACGTAAAGGAAATGAAAATCAGTAATTGTTAAGAAATATTTAGGTGAGGGGCAAAATGGTAAAAGGAGCCGAAAACCGGCTTAAACCTGTTTCCCGTGTGAGACGCCAGATTTAATCTGGGGGCGGTGAAACCAATGTCTCCTCTGTTTCTCTTTGTTTTTTTCCTTTAAATATTAAACCCTCGCTCACATTGTTTTTCACCAACCTTCAACTTCAACTTCAACTTCAACTCTCTTCGATTCAAGTTTTATCATCTCTCTAAATTCTTCTTAACCATGTCTGCCTACAGAGGAAAGTACGCTGGTATAATAATCATCTCCATCCTTCATATCTCTCTGTTTTTGATTCTCTATACGCATCAGTTTTTGCTTAGATCTACTTTTCTGATTGACTTTGATTAGTTTGTTGATTTAGACCTAATTTTTTATGTATAATCTTTATTTATTTAAGCTTACGCTATCGATTCTGTATATGCACCTGATTTTACGTTCATTTCTGTTTAGATCTACTGTTCCGGTTGACTTTGATTACGTTTTTATGTTTTATTATGGATCTGATATTGTGATGTGTGTTTTTAACTTGTTTTTATTTATAATCGCTAGGTCGAGTAATTTCTGTTACTAGTTTTATCGATCTGTTTTGTTATTTGTTTATATTTTTTATTTTACTGCTTTCGATTCTGCTTATGCATTTGTTTTTTCGTCAATAGTTGTTTAAATACACTGTTTTGATTGACTTCGATTAGGTTTATTAATTCTAAGCTTCTGTTATGGATTTGATTTGTCATTTGAAGTTGTTTGATTCAAATAGTCGATCTAGACCTTGTTTTTGCAATCTCTTTGTTGAATAATAGCTGTTACTGGTTTTATTGATATAGATTCTAACTATGCATCTGTTTGTTCGCTAATTTTTGGTTAGATGTCTTAGATATACTGTTTTTATTGATTTCGGTTTTGCTGTGTGATTATGGATCTGATTTGTAGTTTTAACTTGTTTATTTGTCGTTAGGTTCAAGAACTTATCTAGACCTAATTTTTATCTGTTTCTGTAATTGCTGTTTAGTAGCATATTTGTCAATAGCAGTTATAGCGTTAGCTACGTAGCGATGCTGCTATAGGCCGCTATATACTAAATATCGGCCAGCGCGATTATAGCGGTATTTAAGGGTTCTTTTATTACTTTTTTTAATATAATTTTTTTTAACGTACATTTTTAGGCTTGGGTACTGGCCAAACAGCTGCATCTTCGACAATTTTCACCGTAAAAGTTTATTTTGTGAATATAAACCCTAATTATTTGCTTAAAAGATTTCTACTCCTTTATCGCTAAATATGAAATAGCAGTTCTATTTACCGCTCGCTATTTACTGCTGTTCGCTTCGTAGCATATAGGTGACCCGTCACTATCTACTTTTCGCTATTGACAACGATGGTTAGTAGTATAATCTCAATCTGTTCAGTCTTCTGCTATCGATCTTGTATATGTTCATTCGTTTTTGTCATTTTCTGTATAAATCTACTGTTCTGATTGACTTTGTTTAGGTTTTTAGGTTTTGTTATGGATCTGATTCAGTGATTTGTGTTCTCAACTTGTTTTTGGTTCATTAGTTTTAAATAGTCGATTTAGACCTTGTTTTTACCAGTTTTTGATCCGTTTTTGTAATCTATTGTAGAGTATTTGCCGTTGTTAGTTTTTATTGATCTGTTTTTTAGTTACGAAGTGGAGATATGTTGATATTGAAGAACTGCCTATTTGGTTATCTGATAATTGTTGATATGATTTGTTGCTGTTGTATGAAAATTTCAGTTGATTTGACATTTATTTGTTTATTTTTTAATTTTTTAATTTTGATTTCGTGTATTAGAACTGCGGTGTTTTTAAGATTTAGAACCTGAGTTTTACCAGCTCAAATTTGCTTTTGCAATTGCTGTGTCGAATAGTTGCTGTTACTGGTTTCATAGATATTTGGTTTTTGAATTAATTTAGTAGATCTGTTTGGCTTTGTTTAGGTTTATAAGTTTTTCTCTGTTATTATGGATCTGATTTGTATTTTCAGCCTGTCTATTTGTTATCAGATTCTAATAGTTGATTTAAAATAAATGTTGATTTGTTTTTGTTAATGTTAGAAACATATAATGAACCCTTTCTCTCTTTTTTTAATCAGATGAGTTGATTGCCAATGCTACTTACATTGGTACACCTGGCAAGGGTATTCTTGCTGCTGATGAGTCAACTGGCACTATTGGAAAGCGTCTATCAAGCATCAATGTTGAGAATGTCGAATCAAACAGGAGAGCTCTTCGTGAACTTCTTTTCTGCACTCCCGGTGCCCTCCAGTACCTCAGTGGAGTTATTCTTTTTGAGGAAACTCTGTACCAGAAGACTGCTGCAGGTATTATTGCATATTAAATTTGTGGAAACCACAATTTCATAGTTACTTTTTATTAGTTTAAAATTGGTTTTAAAAGCTTTATTTATTTGAGATGTTGCTCTAGGTACAATCAAATAAGTTTTAGTTAAATAAAAAGCTGCTTTTGTCTCGGCTTTTTTACTCGTCTTTTGTTAATAATGACTTCTTCCCATTGATTGTTTACGTACCCTAATTTGACAATGTTTGACCCGGTCATGGGTTTGTTTTTACTTGAGTTTAGGAAACCGTTCGGTTTCTGTTTTTGGTTTGGTATGGTTTGGATTTTGTTTCTTTTGTTTTATTTTTTGGCTTGAAAATTTTGTAATAAAAAGAAATTTAAATCAGCTGTTATTACTAACAAAACTATGTAATTTGTAACAATATAAAACCACCATTTGAATGCTATTTATTTATTTATTGATTTGCATCTTAGTTGCTCTGAGTTAGTAAATTGTTTTCTGTTATTTGTTTTGAGATCTAATATAAACAAATGTTTGCAGGTAAGCCATTTGTTGATGTCATGAAGGAAGCTGGAGTCCTCCCTGGTATTAAGGTTGACAAGGGTACCGTTGAGCTAGCTGGAACAAACGGTGAGACCACAACCCAAGGTCTAGACGGTCTAGGCCAAAGGTGTGCCCAGTACTATGCTGCTGGCGCACGGTTTGCCAAGTGGCGTGCAGTTCTGAAGATCGGCCCAAATGAGCCATCACAGCTAGCCATCAACGAGAACGCCAACGGGCTAGCTAGGTATGCCATTATCTGCCAAGAGAATGGTTTGGTCCCGATTGTCGAGCCTGAGATTCTCGTGGACGGACCCCATGACATCAACAAGTGTGCTGATGTAACCGAGCGTGTTCTAGCTGCCTGCTACAAAGCTCTTAATGACCACCATGTTCTTCTTGAGGGTACCCTTTTGAAACCCAACATGGTCACCCCTGGGTCTGATGCCAAGAAGGTTGCACCTGAGGTTGTTGCTGAGTACACCGTTCGTGCGCTGCAACGAACCATGCCTGCTGCAGTCCCAGCCGTTGTGTTCTTGTCAGGTGGTCAGAGTGAGGAAGAGGCTACTGTCAACCTTAATGCCATGAACCAGTACGCGGGTAAGAAGCCATGGTCATTGTCCTTTTCGTTCGGGCGGGCCCTACAGCAAAGCACACTCAAGGCGTGGGCCGGGAAAGAAGAGAATGTGCAGAAAGCTCAGGCTGCGTTTCTTGCACGGTGCAAGGCTAACTCAGAGGCAACCCTTGGAAAGTATCAGGGTGGTTCGGGTTTGAGTGAAGGTGCGTCTGAGAGCCTCCATGTTAAGGACTACAAGTACTAAGCTTCGGTTTGGTAATTCTTCAGTACTATGTTTGTTTTGGGTCAATTTTGTCGGATGAGGCGGATTTGATGTTCTGGAACTATTTTTATGTTTGATTTTGGTATTAATTCTAGTGTGGTGAGTATGGTTTAGTTAATAAGCATTGAAACATTTGCTTCTCTTGAAGTTTAATATATGCAGTGTTTCACTTTTTTTTGTTAACTATTTGGGTCCAAACGTTAAAGCTTGAATGCAGATGAATGACGTAGAACTAGAACATGACCTCATGTTATCTATGCTATGCAAACTAATTTTCATGATATAAGAAAGCGGTATGTTTAACCTGAAAGTCAAGCTAGTTTTGTGGTTTAACAAGTTTTGGTTAAAAGAAAGCTGTTCGACTTTTTGCCTTTTCGATTATGTCTCAATTTGCCTATGTACTTTATTAAGACTTGAATGGTAGTACTTTTAGTCAGTTTTTGGGTGCTTTACTAGGACTCGACTGGTAATACTTTAGTCGGTTTTTGGGTCCGGGTATGCTGGAGATATTAATCGGTTCTCGGGACTGACCAGGTCTAAATACGTCTGAAGAAGAAAACCCGTTTGCACACCAATATTTGCTCTATAAAAAACATAGAAATTGCAACATTTTATTATGAGTTTATTATGAGCAACGTAGTAGCACATACTTCAACATGACAACACATACTTTTACATGATGCGAGAAGGAAAAAACTTTACTCACACAGAAATTGAACGAATTCATTACACACAGTATGTGTCAATGCTAAATCACAAATGGGGATCGAAATTCTTACTCTTTACCCAATTAACCATACTAGGAAAATTAAACTTTTCTTTAGTAATTTCATCCAAAGTACGACTCATCTCATCGGTTAGATGGTTGATCCAATCTCCGACTTTACCTTCCCTGAAGAATGCTGCATTAGGTGTATTCTTGCAAAAATTCCCATGCTTATTAACCTCACTTAAATTTTCAAAACTACACAAGTTAATAATTTCTTGCACCAAACCTTCGGTTTCTTCTTCCTTAGTGAAGGGGAAATCCAGGAACTTTGCAAGTCGCTTCACATTATTCGTGGTATCTATTATCATGTCCTCGTACATTAAGAATAAAATATTTTCCGGGTGTTCTAAGCTAACCTTATGGTATCCTTTCACATGATCCCAATAAGGTCCACTTGGCATGATGCCTTTACTAAATAACTCAAAAGCCTCTACGAATGTCATTGGACCACATCCTTATCTTATTTGCAAAATGAAACATAGAGACCAAAACATCTTTGGGGTTTCTACATAAGTAAACTATGCGACACCTACAATCAAGAATGGATTGAGGCAATGAAGTGTAGGATATATGGGTAGCAAAGAGACGTGGCGAATGCTCATCCTCATAAGTTGGAGTGTTTCTATATACTTCGACATCGAGGAAGGGTAAACAAACATGGGGGTTGGAGACAAGTAGAGGGTGAGTTTAACGACCGTTAATTTTATGTTTGTTTCTATTTACCAAAGCAAACACAAGTGCCTTGAGCCATGTTGTGCCAGTTTTAGGCAGTGTGGCCAGATATATATCGGTTGGATGAGCTTTGAAAGTGTCTTGTAAGGCCATGGCGAGTTCAACCGACAAGAATCTAAGCTTCGATTGATGCCAAAAACCTTGATACATGTAAAGGTTTTCGGAAATCCAACCTTTCTCCTTTGGTAGTGTTGCTAGCTTGTCTTTATATCTATCTAAGAGAAGGTCCATATTTGCCTTTTCTTCCACCTCTTCTTCTTCATTACTACATTTAGCTATAGAAGGAAGAGCGGAATTACGAGAAGCTATAGGCATCGACATTTAAAGTTTTTTTTTTGTATGAAACTAAACGATATTTTCTTATTTATATACCAAATGATTTTCTTCTAGTTTACTGGTGAGAAATACGTCTAAATCGACTATTTGAATGTAACAACACATAAGCAAGTTAAATGTACAAATTACTGAATCATATCCGTAAAACATATAGGCCTAAAAAAAGTCAACATACACAAATTATCGTTAACACGATTAATATACAAAATTATAAGCAAAATATATTGATTAAACTAGTATCATTATTATTCAATACAATCTGGTAAGAATTAGGTCTAAATAAACTATTTAAATCTAATAGCAAAGTGATCAAACATGAGAAAACGTGCATTGACAACCAACATGTGTTTATTAACGAGTTATGCATAATAATGCTATGACTCCAAGATAATCAATGCAATTTATAAAAGACTTGGTTTTGCAATTCAAAAGGGCTAGCGCCGCAACCTGTTTTCTGCTTGCCTCTATTTTGATGTAGATTTATAATCGAACAAAATTATAACCAGTTTTGAATAAGATCACAAACTACATAGCATATAAAGAAGTTTATAAATACAGATCAAATCCATAACAGCAGCTTAAAACCCATAAACCAACTCGAACTCAAAACAGAACAATGGATTCAACAAAAATTTGACGAAAATATAGATGCATGTATATAATCCCAAGCAGATAAAGATTAAGATGGAGATTATACCAGCATTCTTTCCATTGTTGCATGACATGGTTGCGAAATCGGAGACTTGAAAGAAAATTTGGAGAGAGTTGCTGAAAGAGAAGGTGAAAGTTGGCATGCCAAAGAAATTGAGTGAGGGTTTATATTTAAAGGAAAAAGAGGGAGGCATCAGTATCACCTGGATACAAATAAATTTATATTAATAGATAAACTAATTTATTACTCCCTCCGTTCCTCTATAAGTGTCATGACTTGAAAAACACAAAGTTTAAGAAAATTTAATGATTACACTTTTTTCTTAACAAATAACTATAATGCCCTTGACATATATAAAAAGACAAAATTTTAAAAAGTTTTAATGCTTGCATTTTTAAGGGTAAATTTGGAAATTAATTAATAAAGTTTGAAAATGGACATTTGTAATGGGACAAACTAAAAATGAAATGTGGACACTTTCAAAGGGACGGAGAGAGTATAAAATAACATGTTAAATTTCCAAAGAGAGAGCAAAAAGCCACTAACGAGCCATCAGCTATTAAATCATTTAAAAAAAAACTAATTATAGATCATTAATTAGCTAATAATATACATATTGCTCGAGTCGAGTCCGCCCCCTATGAGTTTTCTTTTCAAGTTTCGTCACTGAACTTAGACACTTAGGCCGAGTGTACTGGGCGACACTTTGGGCGAAAATGGGGCGATAAGTTGGAGGAATACCGCCCCCCCAGGCGATATTGGGGCGCAAAGGGGCGGGGGCGGGATCTATTTCTCGCCCAGCATGTCTGTTGTTTTGTTTGTTTATATTATTATTATATATATGTGTGTGTAAGAGATATATATATATATATGTATATATATATATTATTATTATTATATTACTATTGTAGCCCCTACACCATTACACCCCAAAAACAAATTCTCACCCCTTGCTGACTGGGCGCCACACGACGCAAAACGCCCCAATTTGTAGCCCCTCCACTACGCATAGCCTTAGTGAACCTAAATGATATCTAAATACAGAAAACATGTTATGTATCAACTATCACCAAAAAAACAAATATATGTCAAATTACAATGGAAGTATTCGATACAACAAATTCAAACAATATCAACACCTATAATCAAAAAATCGAATAGGCAGTTCTTTTATAGCAACAAACATATCTACAAAAAAAAAAAATAAAATAAAATTCAAAATCCAAATTTTGACTTTGTAGAATTACAAAATTTATCGATAAAACTAGTAACAATGTATGCTTGTGGGATCTTACTAGTTTTTATGTCTTCAAAGGAATATACTCGCGGTTAAGTGGTATAATATGCAGGTTGTTGTGTATTTATTCTAGAAAATTTAAGAATTTTATAAACAAATGACTACTTATTTCAGTTATTTGTATATTTATAATGTCTCTAAGCGGCTTAAATCATGAGCTTTTAATTTATGGACTTTTTGCTAAAGTTTGCTAGAGCTTATGCTAAAAAAATGGACATGGAATATGTTACAAGTGAACTTGTTTTTAAGTCTTTTTGTTATAAACAAATAAACAGACTTGAATCGTCTCATCTAGGGATGAGCAAAATCGGGACTGGTACCGATTGGTACCGCTACCGAAATCGGTACCGATTTGGTACCGTCGAATCGGTACCAAAGTTTTAAGTTTCGGGATCGGTACGGTACGGTACCGGTATTTCCCGATTTTTTACCTCCGGTACCGGTATAATCCCGGTACCGTCCCGGTACCGGTACCGTACCGGTACCGAACCGAATATTTCGGTACCGGGACCGGTATCAAGAATTAGAGATTTTCGAGATCGGGACCGGTCGATACTGGTCCGGTACATGCTCATCCCTAGTCTCATCTAGTGCCTTATCGGGTTGTTATAGGCATGTATATTATGACTGTTCCCCAGACATGTATATGTTTTTTTTAAACGGTCAAATTTCATTAATAAAAAAAGTGTAGCAAGCAACTATCTTTTCAGAATACAATATAATTAACCCAGAATATAGAGTTTTTTTTACCAAAATAGGTGATGGGGAAAAATTATTTACTAAAATGGGGAATTCTAAAACTATTTACCAAAATAGGTTTTCCTTTATTTTCTTTATTTTGATTAATATTTTATAATTCATTTCTCTTTGTTTTTCATTCAACACCTATTATTTAAAGTGTACAGTTTAATTAAAATAAATAACCCATTATCTTTATTTTATATATATCGAAATAAATATTCAATTTACTAGTATAAATATGTTATTCATATCCTTATAAGCTTCAATTTCTTTTTCAGTTCAAAAGTGACGATTTCATTTATTTAAGTTAACAAAACAAATTACGTTTTTTTATTATTATGTCGCTTTGTTAACAAAATATTTTCCTTCTCTCAACTCAGCATAGTTTTTTTTATTAACTTACTATACTTTTTTTTTATCAAACTATATTATATAAGTAAAAAAAACATTTAAATAAACTTTAAAATTGAGATAAGAAGCATAGAGCAAAGGCAAACAAAATTAAAATTGATGGCCTCAATATCATGTACAAACAAAAATAAAAAAGAGTCGGTTCGTTAGATCTCGATATGAAATACAATTTTTTTCTAAGTCAAAATATCTCGACTCGTTTAACAATTCATTCTTCTACCACATTATCTATGGCATCTTCATCTCCAGTCACGTCTTGTTCTAACATGTTTTGTTTCATTTTAAAGTTTGTTTTTAGATGGTTTCTTTAGTTCTATTTAATATGGTTTAGTAAAAACTAAAAAATAAAAGAATTATTATAAGCTAGTAAAATAAACTATATATGATGAGTTGGTTGAAAAATAAATAAATAATAAGTGGTTGGAATGAAAAATTAAGAGAACTGAGTTATTAAATATTGTTTAAAGTAAAGAAAATTATAAAAAACCTATTTTGTTAAATAGTTTTAAAATTCTTTATTTTAATAAATAATTTTTCTCCCTCCTCTATTTTGATAAAAAAACTCCAGATATATGATTATATACCGTAAGATATACTCTTTCTTTTGATGATGTTAATAAATAATAAATAATAATAATAGAATATTAACATGTGATACACAGCGATAAGTATAAATATTAATATGCTCATATCATTCTATATTCAATAATCATCATACCCCATCTAATGGTTTGGTATGATATTCATCGTTTCATCATCATAGGGATGAGTTAAATGAACTTATTGTTCAAAAGAATAATAAACAAATAAAAAATATCATCACGACTTTTAGAAACATTAAACGCCAATGCAATTACGAAAGGTTTAACAGTTAAATGGTGACATCGTGGCAATGGTTCTGCTATTGGTGGTGGGGGAGCCATTTTTTATTGCTTCGGGACTTTTGATGCTCGAAACTTCTTCTACGTTAAAGTTTTCGCGTCCGGGTAGGTGGGGTCATATCAAATAATAAACTGCAATATTATTATCATAACAAAAAGTACATCGTCTACATTCGATAAACTACTAAGTTATTATAAATTAAAAAATATTACATATTATAATTGTTCCTTAAGCGTTTTATGTTTTGAAATGATTCAAACATCTTCAATCGCGATTTTCAAAAAAGAACTATTTTTAAATATAACAAATGCAAGCATCATTATTATAATCGCCACTCATTTGTCGCTATGGGTTGATTGTTGAAGTCCTATCATGTAATTGATCGATTTCTTTGTTTTCTTTTATTTATTATTTAGATTTTCATTTAGGTATTTTGTGTAAATTTTACCTAAATTTACCTAAATTTTACCTAAATTTTACCTAAATTTTCATTTATAATTGTTCCGGAAGCATGCCTTAAATTTTATCATGTAATGAAAATTTTACCTAAATTTTCATTTATAATTGTTCCGGAAGCAGCCTCTCTATCCCTATGGAATAGAGGTAAGGCTGTCTACATCTTACCCTCCTCAGACCCTACCATAGCATTGCTATTGGTGGGATATACTGAGTACGATGATGATGATGATATTTTGTGTAAATTTTTAATTGGGTTAGGCTTATTGGGTCGTTCTATAAATAACTTTGGACTTCTTTTATATATGGGTTCTTGTTTTATTGGCCAATTTATAATGTTTGTTTAGTATTTTTTTAGCTTTTTATGTCATAAATAATAAGTTTGAATATTTTTTTATAATGAAGAGGGACTTGTTCGTCAAAAAAATGAGTTCGCTCAATAATTTGATACTATAGACTGTATATAAACCAAAAAATTTTCAGGTTTAGACAAACCCTGTGCATATACCATACCTCTTCCACTCATGCTAGCAAGTTAGCTATAGCAAATTATATTAAAACTAGTTTTTATCTCCCGTATTATGGGGGTTGTTTTATATTATTTGTTTATAATATTTATTTATTTTTTGAATTTTTATTTTTTTATTGTATGAAAGTTAATTATATACTTATGGTTTGATAATAAATTGTTTTACAAATAAATGAGATGTTATCACCCGGTTTAAAAGCTATACGGGTTTGATGAGACCCAAGACCCGTTTATTTTTTTTACAATAAAATTGGTTTTTTAATTATAAATAATATATATCTTTTATTAAATAAATCAGATATTAATTTTTAGTATAACCCTACTTTATAGGATTATGGTTTTTTCATATATATAATTGATGAAATTATATTATAAGGAGGAGACCCAAAATTTATCTCGCACGAGGCCTAAATTTTTTTTATCATTCTCAGGGACGAGCTTGCATAAAAATTATACACTACACATTAAACAAGTGTAGGAATACTTTTTTGTGTTTGGAAAATATGTTTTTATATGTGAAAACATAAGTGTGTAGGCCATGTGAAAACACAAGTGTAATTTATATGTAATTTGTGTAGCTTAATGTACATATGTGTAGGTTGTATGTTTTGTGTATGTTAATGTACACGTGTAGAATGTGAAGGTTATATGTACATGTGCAGAAAATATGCTTTTATATGTGAAAATATGCTTTTATATGTCTATGCATATTTGACAATTCTATCCTTTTTATCTTAAAACTTGTTATAACAATGTCATAGTAATTACAAATATGCCATTTATGATCTCCACTATTGATTACACATAATCAATGGTTAAAATTGACTTCTCGCACTTCGCGCTGTAAAATCACTTCTCGCATGAACCGTGCCATATATATATATATATATATATATATAGGATGTGGTTAAAATAAGAAGTGGAGTGTGTTGATCTGGGGGTAGAAATATGTGTATTAAGTGTGTAAAGTCGTGTGTTTTGATTAGTTATATATTGGGAATACGATTACTTTGAGTGCGTTTGTGGTTACATGTGTGCGGAGCTTAACGGAGCTTAAAGAAGCTAATTTAGAGCATTCATGATGGAGTGGAAATGAAAGTGATGATCCATGAGAAGATAGAGAATTGAAATATGAAGACGTGGCCGCAAACGGGGAGGAAAACGGAGTTGAAACGAAGATTCTATGAAGGAAACAGTGTTTTGGCCTAGCAGACCGTAAAGCAGATTGACCAGACTGTAGCTTAAGGTCTGACCGTATCTTACGGTCTGACCGTATCTTACGGTCTGGTCTGACGGAAATTGTGATTTTGGTGATTTTTCTTCCATATTTAAGCCCCAAAAACCCTAATATCGAAATTATTCAACAACCATCAGTTTGTGGACTTCTTGGAGGCGATATTCTACCATCATAACACACTTTAATCATCCAATTGATCCATGAAATCATTCCTCCACACAACCATCAAGAGCATAAAGATCAAGATGCAAGGCTAAAGGCTTCATAACCATCTCCGGGTGTAGGGTTGAGTTGCATGATTAGGTTTTGATATTCTAAACTTTAACTTTGGATTTGGATTTGGTTAATCATTCGGTTGATCAATTCTTTGTGTTTGCTTTTGTGCTTAAACGGTTTTTATATATTGATTGCTTAAGCATTTGTCAGTTATTGATTTGTGGTAATCAACAATTAGGATTAAGTTCTTTTGTCATTGACCCGTTTATCATTAACCATATTATTGATTTTGTGTTTCAATAAGTAAAATCGATTATCAATTAGATTTTCATTAAGCTGTGTCAATTGTTTGGATTCAGTTCTGACGATCAACATAGTCAATCGTTAAGTCTTTTGATTTACATATTTAACAAGAAACCGTCCAAAGAAGTTTATCAATTCCTTAACTTGTTGCAAAACCCGAACCCTGGAGTTTGGTTATTTTCATATTATTGTTTACAAACTACTCTTTTAAACCGCTTGACATCGTTTGTCCACTTAGTTAATCAAATATTAAGTATTGAACTTGATTAGCACTTTCCACTGATTCCCTGTGGATTCGACACCTTACTTGCCCTTGCTAGTAAAGGTATTTTACAAATGTTTTTGATTGACCTTTCGACATCGATCAAAATGGCGCCGTTGCCGGGGAATCAATGCGCAAAGTGCTAGTTTAGTGTTTTGTTTTCTTTTAGTTGTACTTTATTTTTGTCAGTTTTATGCTTGGTATATGTGTGTCTTATGTGTGTAGGTGACTCAGGTTGACGTGGAGTTGGGTCTATGACCCACGTGAAGGGTATAAGGCCGTGGGGATGATGACCCGTACCATATACATTCATATCGTGGCCCACCTTCAGCAAACTCTCAAGGCTTCTATGAGTCAGATAACAAAAGGAGCTTCAACCAGCAGCTTCGCAACATGCAGTACCAAGATTATTCATCACGTCAATCTGATTATATTAGTTATTTTGGGTCAATAGCAGGTAACGAAGAAAAGTCGTATCAAAGCAGTTATCAATCTGACAAGAGAATTAATGGTTACCAGTTTGAGGATGATTCGGAGTATGGTAGTGAAGGGTCCGATACACCAAGTTTTGTAAGTTATCAAGATGATGAGGACTACTACTACCATGAACATCGTCAACCACTATACGAGGAAGTACCTCGATATTATGATCATGGTGGTACATATCAAAGAAATTATCAGCAAGATCAAGAAGATTCCTCGGGTAACAAAGAAGAGTCGATTAAGGATGTGATGGAGTTATTGAAGCAAATAAATCAGAGGTTAGAACTCCAGGAACCGTCTAATGCGGCCCAAGATGAACTGATGAGTCAACTATTTGAAGATGTGGCCCAAAGTAAATGTCACACCCTTAAAATCCACTAACGGAGTTTTACCGTCAGAGGGTGTGAACTAACAGGATCGGAATCATTAGTTATAATCAAACCATAAAAACGTTTAAATGAAAATAAGTGCAGGAAGCGTAAAAACCAAAAGACGAAAGTTGCGTCACGCAGGACGACTTAAAAACCCAAGTAATAGTAGTTAAAAACATGTTTGCATATCAGAATGTTCAAAAACCATGCATGATCCTATACCGCGCGCCCGCCTCGGCTACCTGAGAATAACATACTAAAAGTGTCAACACAAGGTTGGTGAGTTCACAAGTTTATATATAATAAAGCGTTTAGCGTTCAGCGTTTTGCGTTACCAGATAGTGTTAAATCAATTATATATCTATAGGTAGCTAGCCTATAAAACAAGTATTACTAAGTGTTCGACACCAAAGCTGACTGTTTATCATTTGCCTTGCCACCAGGTCTATCCCGACCATGGTATATGTTTAGCCAAGATTACACCCACTCGACCTCCAGTCGAGTTTAGCGTTGGGTGGGGTTTGTCAAACCTAGTAGTACTACTCAACAATGACTCGCTATTATCCAATACTAAACGGTTCGATGTGAATGAAGGACTTTAGTTATTGCGTTTGCCACTTAGTCTTTACAAGTGATATATAATTTATACTAACAAAATCTTAAATGCGTTTTCGGAGTATGTTATCTCCCCAAGTGAAAAGCGTTTGAAAACAGTTTAGAAGGGTAAGTGAACTCACTGTTTGCGAAGAATTCCCAAAATAAATCACCAAGTGATGCGCGTCACAGAAAACTCTCTCTAGCGTTCTAAAACAACAAGGAGATTTTCTAAGTATCGGAACTAATATCGAGTCTCTAGACCCGGCACATAATTCCTAAGCACAAGATACGTTTCGTGTTTGTTTGTGAATCGTGTGTCTTAACAAGCACATTTGTGATACGCTACGTGTGTGAACAATCGTTTACGTGTCATATATTAATAATGTACATCACTAGCAACTATTTCCCGCAGGGGCAATTTGGTCAAAACACCACAATTATTTAGCAAGTATTCCCCGCAGGGGCAATTTGGTCAAAACATAGCAATTAACTAGCAATTATCATGTTTCATGCATTTTCCCAAAATTCAGCATCTAGTTTCACCGAGACAGAAATTTTACTTGAAAGATTATACTATACCACCAATCATAGCATCTCAATTAATTCATAAAAAATCATCACAAAAGCATACATGTCTTAGGTTTCCAGAACATATTTTATTATATTTTTATTCCACATAGGTTTCTAACAATAATCAAATCATTACAGCAAACTCATAACAGTCAAATTCATGCGCAACAGAATTTTATTTGAAATTTCTGTTAAATGAAAAATCCAATAAATGCAAGACCACTTGGGTTAGGTTTCTAACTCAACAAGTCAACTTCCAGAAGTGGAACCAACCCAATTGGTATCGTAGTTCATGAGATATAACATTTACAAAACAACCTAACAGCAGGTCTAACAACTCAGCTTTGCACAACGTTTTTGTAAAATCATAAAGGTTAACTTTTACACGTCCAAAAATTGAAAATTTATATTCTTTAGAAACTAGACTCAACCTAGTTTACTGTAGTATCAATATTCTCAACCAATTTTCACATTTACCCCCCGATACAGTCAATTGAACATCAACAACACAATCTGTCCAGAAACTGTTTGCAACAAAATTCAACATATTAATCATCTATAGACCATAATCCGTTCATATGACACTCTAGACACCATAACCACTATCCGTGCACATAAATTACACCATACATACATGGTTAGGGTTTTATTTGGTCTCAAAATCAAAGACACAACAATTAACATGTAACAATATCAATCCTAGTTATCAAATCATCATCAATACATCATCAACTCAAACAAAAATCATATGAACACAATATATGAAATTTCGGAATCTAGGGTTTGTAATTAACCCATTAAAAATAGAAATTAAGTATAAAGGATGCATAGGATAGTCGTTTATACCTTCCTAGCACCTTAATCTTCAATCAAACTTGAACAATCTTGATTGTATGTGTGTGTATGAGGGCCGATAGCAAGGGAGACAGGGGGGGGCTGGCCATTGATTATGAGGGAGAGAAAGAGAGGATTAGGGTTTATAATAATATTATTTAATAACAATATATTACACTCAAGTCCCTCAACTTTCAAATGTTACCTTTCTAGCTTAAATAATTTAGTTCTTGTTTCTTGTTTAGCATCACACATAATACAATCAAGTAACACATAAGTCTAACACATAATTATCACATAATTATTGTTTTGACGGTTTTCGTTTATTCACTAATCGTTTGCGTCAACTCGTTTGCGTTTCGGTGCAATTCCCGAAAGACTACACATGTAGTAAATGTCAAGCGTCATTTAAACCCTAGTTTAAATGTAATGAGGTGTGCGTTATAGATTCAGTAATCTTTAAGTTTGAATTGACGGAGTTGAGTTAACGGAGTTAACCTGAAATTGACGATTGTCACATCATTCCCATGTTAAAGAATTTTCGTCCCGAAAATTTGAGTCAAGTCGTGATGAGTGTCTGAAAAAGTAAGAAAAATTTTTAGTTTGTCATATCATCCCCTAGTAGAAAGAAATTTCGTCCCGAAATTTAATTCATACCTCCGGTGATTTCGGACGGTTTGTCGGGTTTCGCGGTTTTCTGTGTTTGGTCAGCCCTTCAAAAAGGTGAGGATACTTTTTCATCATTTGATCATCGCGTTCCCATGTGAACTCCGGTCCACGTCTCGAGTTCCAACGAACCTTAACGATTGGAATTTTGCTGTGCTTGAGCGTTTTGGTTTCCCAATCTAAAACTTCGACTGGTTCTTCAATGAAGCGTAATTGTTCATCAATTTGCAGTTCATCCAAAGGGACTACTTGGGTTTCATCAGATAGGTATTTCTTCAAATTGGATACGTGGAATACATTGTGTACGCCACTGAGTTCCGTTGGTAGGTCCAGTCGGTACGCCACCGGACCAATGCGCTCAGTTATTCGATAAGGGCCAACGTATCGTGGGTTGAGTTTGTTTCACTTCCCAAAGCGAACCACACCTTTCCAAGGTGAGACTTTGAGTAACACTTGGTCATTCACTTGAAATTCGAGAGGTTTTCGGCGCTTGTCGGCGTAGCTCTTTTGACGATCTCGTGCTGCTGCCATGCGGTTTCGGATTTGAACAATCTTTTTCGAAGTTTCGAGTACTAGTTCTGGACCAGTGATTTGGCTGTCACCCACCTCTGCCCAGCAGAGGGGTGATCGACACTTCCGTCCGTACAGTGATTCAAACGGCGCTGCTTTAATACTTGCGTGGTAGCTGTTATTATACGAAAACTCTACCAAAGGTAGGTGAGGTTCCCAACTTTTTCCGAAATCCAACACACATGCACGCAGCATGTCCTCCAAGGTCTGAATAGTTCGTTCACTTTGCCCATCCGTCTGAGGATGGTATGCTGTGCTCATATCAAGACGGGTGCCTAGTGCGCTTTGCAGTGACTTCCAAAAGTGCGAAGTGAAATGGGAATCTCGATCAGAAATGATTGAGACAGGCACTCCGTGTCTAGACACCACCTCTTTCATGTAGACGCGAGTCAGTCTTTCCATTTTGTCCGATTCCTTAATCGCTAAAAAGTGTGTTTACTTAGTCAACCGGTCAACGATCACCCAGATGGTATCGCATCCCGTCGGTGTTTTAGGTAATCCCGTGATGAAGTCCATTGAAATGTGTTCCCATTTCCACATTGGAAGTTCCGGTTGTTGTAGCAGGCCAGATGGCTTCTGATATTCTATTTTGACTCTTGCACAAGTCAAACATTTGCTCACATAGGTGGCAATGTCGGCTTTCATGTTCGGCCACCAGTAAAGTGTCTTTAAGTCATGATACGTTTTATCTGAGCCATGGTGGATAGAATATCGGGACTTGTGTGCTTCGTCCATCACTAGAGTTCTCAACTCTCCGTATCGTGGAACCCAAATCCGGTTCTCAAAATATCGGACCCCGTCCGATTTGGTTTCAAGTTGCTTGTTCATGCCCCACATGAGTTCTGATGGAAGATTTTCATCCTTCAAAGCTTCGAGTTGCGCATCGCGAATCTGATCGGGTAAGCTGGCATGAATCGTGAGTTGCAATGCTCGCACTCGCCTGGGTTTATCGGTTTCTTTTCTACTGAGGGCGTCGGCCACTACATTGGCCTTGCCAGGGTGGTACTTGATGGCACAATCATAATCCTTAAGCAGATCGACCCAACGACGCTGTCGCATGTTCAGCTCCTTTTGATCGTAGATATGTTGGAGACTCTTGTGGTCGGTGTAAATGGTAAACTTGGTACCGTACAAGTAATGCCTCCATATCTTAAGGGCAAACACCACAGCTCCGAGTTCCAAATCATGAGTCGTGTAGTTCTTCTCGCATCATGTTCTTGAACTCCCCCCAGTTCATCGCGTTAGCCAGTTCCAATCCAAGAATCTGTACGTTCGAATTCCACCAAGTGAGAGCAGAATCTTCAAGTGTTCCAGCAACAAACTTGACCCTACTGGAGGGTGGACAATTACACATCTCAAACGCCGATTCGGCCTTCTCATCCCAACGCAGGAAGCCTATAGCTCCCTCGGTGCCCTTAAACGAACTGGGCTTGCAGTCAAGGTAATTCTTGAAGGTACACGTTCCTATTGGACCTCCAGCTTGGTTCTGTACATGTGCGGCTAGAGCGGCCGCCGCGTGGTCGTTCAGCAGAGTTTGGAGTTCTGCTGCAGTCAAGTTGATGTTACCACGTCCGTGTCCAGCATTTCTTCCAGCCATTTCCTAGAATCACAGCATAAAATGTTAAACATGAATTTTTCTTTCATATGCAACACGCCATACATGTAATAAAAAGATAGGTAAGAAAGAAATAAGGAACAAACATCACATCACAAACACATATTAATCCAAATAATAATTCATGATTAAAACCATTGTATTCGCTACAAAGTATTTAAAACCAATCCTTAAAATCATAGAAAATAGTAGTTTGGATGGAGACAACTCCTCCATCTAGGTGTTATCATCCTTAGATGTCATCGTCTGAGGACACCTCTGAGTGTGCCTCCTCCTCAGCCGGTTCTTCCTCCGGTTCCTCTTCGGGTTCCTCCTCGGGATCTTCCTCGGGATCCTCCTCAGGCTCCTCTTCGGGATCTTCTTCGGGTTCCTCTTCAGGCTCTGCCTCAGGCTCTGCCTCAGGTTCGGCTGCGTTCTGAGCAATTTGCATTTGTAAGACATCGCAACGCTCTAAAGCTATCTCGGTTCGAGTCCTTGCTACTTGGAGTTGCTCTTGCAAGTCTATCATCTCGGCTTGCATCTTTCTCATAATCTTCATCTGTTGATCACTAGCCTCTTGCATTTCCTTCATGGCCGCTGTCATGCGGGCAATTTCCTCCTTAGTCTCGGTTCCATCTTTTAACAGTCCGAAAACGTTCGCTCTCGTATAGCGCATGTAACCAACGTCACGCTCCAAGCAAGAAACAACAGCTGCAAGCACACGCTCTACAGGTTCGGTTATGGGTGGTAGGGTGTTGGGGGTAAGCATGATTGTTCGGGTGGGGTAGTGGGGGAACTTGTTCACGATAGACCATACGCCTGATCATATTAGGGTACCAATCCCAGCTAACTTCGTTTTCATACATGCCTCCGGATAAGTGATACCTCTTCGGAGCAGGAGCTTCGAGTTCCGGGACTACACGGGGTGACGATGAGGTAGGTAGCTGCGGCTCCTTCCAAAGAGCATGAGTCATCTGATCGGATGACGATGATGATGGCTTCGACATCCCTACAGGTAAGCCGTGTATGCGCGCGCGTATGAGTGAAAGAGGTAAAGAAATAAGATAATAAAGACTACACAAATATATGCAGTGCGTATCATTATAACTAATGGGTCGTCACGGTTATAGTCTAGTATGCATGCAATTTCTAGTTCGCTATAACCAATGGCTCTGATACCAATCTGTCACACCCTCAAAATCCACTAACGGAGTTTTACCGTCAGAGGGTGTGAACTAACAGGATCGGAATCATTAGTTATAATCAAACCATAAAAACGTTTAAATGAAAATAAGTACGGAAGCGTAAAAAACAAAAGACGAAAGTTGCGTCACGCAGGACGAATTAAAAACCCAAGTAATAGTAGTTAAAAACATGTTTGCATATCAGAATGTTCAAAAACCATGCATGATCCTATACCGCGCGCCTGCCTCGGCTACCTGAGAATAACATACTAAAAGTGTCAACACAAGGTTGGTGAGTTCACAAGTTTATATAAAATAAAGCGTTTAGCGTTTTGCGTTCAGCGTTTTGCGTTACCAGATAGTGTTAAATCAATTATATATCTATAGGTAGCTAGCCTATAAAACAAGTATTACTAAGTGTTCGACACCGAAGCTGACTGTTTATCATTTGCCTTGCCACCAGGTCTATCCCGACCATGGTATGTGTTTAGCCAAGATTACACCCACTCGACCTCCAGTCGAGTTTAGCGTTGGGTGGGGTTTGTCAAACCCAGTAGTACTACTCAACAATGACTCGCTATTATCCAATACTAAACGGTTCGATGTGAATGAAGGACTTTAGTTATTGCGTTTTCCACTTAGTCTTTACAAGTGATATATAATTTATACTAACAAAATCTTAAATGCGTTTTCGGAGTATGTTATCTCCCCAAGTGAAAAGCATTTGAAAACAGTTTAGAGGGTTAAGTGAACTCACTGTTTGCGAAGAATTCCCAAAATAAATCACCAAGTGATGCGCGTCACAGAAAACTCTCTCTAGTGTTCTAAAACAACAAGGAGATTTTCTAAGTATCGGAACTAATATCGAGTCTCTAGACCCGGCACATAATTCCTAAGCACAAGATACGTTTCGTGTTTGTTTGTAAATCGTGTGTGTCTTAACAAGCACATTTGTGATACGCTACGTGTGTGAACAATCGTTTACGTGTCATATATTAATAATGTACATCACTAGCAACTATTTCCCGCAGGGGCAATTTGGTCAAAACACCACAATTATTTAGCAAGTATTCCCCGCAAGGGCAATTTGGTCAAAACATAGCAATTAACTAGCAATTATCATGTTTCATGCATTTTCACAAAATTCAGCAGCTAGTTTCACCGAGACAGAAATTCTACTTGAAAGATTATACTATACCACCGATCATAGCATCTCAATTAATTCATAAAAAATCATCACAAAAGCATAAATGTCTTAGGTTTCCAGAATATATTTTATTATATTTTTATTCCACATAGGTTTCTCACAATAATCAAATCATTACAGCAAACTCATAACAGTCAAATTCATGCGCAACAGAATGTTATTTGAAATTTCCATTAAATGAAAAATCCAATAAATGCAAGACCACTTGGGTTAGGTTCCTAACTAAACAAGTCAACTTCCAGAAGTGGAACCAACCCAATTGGTCTCGTATTTCATGAGATATAACATTTACAAAACAACCTAACAGCAGGTCTAACAACTCAGCTTTGCACAACGTTTTTGTAAAATCATAAAGGTTAACTTTTACACGTCCAAAAATTGCAAATTTATATTCTTTAGAAACTAGACTCAACCTAATTTACTGTAGTATCAATATTCTCAACCAATTTTCACATTTACCCCCCGATACAGTCAATTGAACATCAACAACACAATCTGTCCAGAAACTGTTTGCAACAAAATTCAACATATTAATCATCTATAGACCATAATCCGTTCATATGACACTCTAGACACCATAACCACTATCCGTGCACATAAATTACACCATACATACATGGTTAGGGTTTTATTTGATCTCAAAATCAAAGACACAACAATTAACATGTAACAATATCAATCCTAGTTATCAAATCATCATCAATACATCATCAACTCAAACAAAAATCATATGAACACAATATATGAAATTTCGGAATCTAGGGTTTGTAATTAACCCATTAAAAATAGAAATTAAGTATAAAGGATGCATAGGATAGTCGTTTATACCTTCCTAGCACCTTAATCTTCAATCAAACTTGAACAATCTTGATTGTATGTGTGTGTATGAGGGCCGATCGCAAGGGAGACAGGGGGGGGGGGGGCTGGCCGTTGATTATGAGGGAGAGAAAGAGAGGATTAGGGTTTATAATAATATTATTTAATAACAATATATTACACTCAAGTCCCTCAACTTTCAAATGTTACCTTTCTAGCTTAAATAATTTAGTTCTTGTTTCTTGTTTAGCATCACACATAATACAATCAAGTAACACATAAGTCTAACACATAATTATCACATAATTATTGTTTTGACGGTTTTCGTTTATTCACTAATCGTTTGCGTCAACTCGTTTGCGTTTCGGTGCAATTCCCGAAAGACTACACATGTAGTAAATGTCAAGCGTCATTTAAACCCTAGTTTAAATGTAATGAGGTGTGCGTTATAGATTCAGTAATCTTTAAGTTTGAATTGACGGAGTTGAGTTAACGGAGTTAACCTGAAATTGACGATTGTCACATTAAACGAGATCAGGAACAGTTGTTTAGTTATGTCGTGGTGAATGATGAGGTAATAAATGGGGCTATTGATCTTTCGGAGAATGAATTTGTGGAGGTGGCCGTGGAGAATAATACCACACCAATTCCTCTAGTTACTGAAAAGCCAATGAATGCATTAGTTGCGGTTGCCGATGAGGATGTTGAGGGAGAGGGTCTAGACCTTTTGGAGTATATAGTTGAATGTGTGGACCGAGTTGGAGACAAAGTACCTTTCAAGAAGAGGAAAGTGGAGGTGAAGGATAGTGGGCAAAGTATTAAGAAATGGGCCCATATTTGTTCTGGTTCTTCTGATGAGTCCACCACAAGAAAAAAATTATGGACACAACACCTCAACTACTGAGCATACATGAGAAACTCGATTGGAAAATGCTCGGTTCGGCCCCGATCAGTATTTGATATTTTGAAGATAAGAAATGGTGTGTGGGCTCGATGTGTGAACTACCGGGCATATGTTGGAAATTCTGAAGGTAAATATGCATTCGCACCGGCCCGCTTTGGTTTATCGGACATGCCGAACATGAAGTAAGAAGTAGAACCCTAGCGTGTCAACTACCGTGCTTTTATAGGAAACTCAGCAGGTAAATGTTCCATGCGACCACCATAACCGCCAAATCAGGTAACGGTTTGGCTGAAGACCTTATCAAAAACTTAGCGCTGATCGGGAGGCAACCCGACCTTTTGTATTGTTTTCTTTATTTTTGGTTTTCTTTTTGCGTGTTACTTTTTGTTTGTGTTTTGTGGTCATAGTGAGCCATAAGTGTGGGGAAGCTCTTGGTTGTTTTGTCAAGATTCGGTGAGGTAGATATTGTTATATCATATTCAAGAAGTGTGGGTCAAGGTTGCAAAAGTACTCATCAGCAGGACCCGTTTGACATAAGAGATTTGAATCTGGTCCATGTGTCTCTCCCTATCTTTTATTTGCTGTTGACTGTTTAATAATTGTGTTATGGGTGGTCAGGTGGCGTGATGAACTTTTGGGTCGTGTGGTTGATGCTAGTGTCTGTGCTTATGTTTGAACACTTTGTGTGTTTCGTTTAATGGTATGCAACTTTATTTAAATATGGAGATGGGTAATTGGTTGTCCCTTGAATTGCAATTGGTATGAATATCCCGGGTTTGCATATGTTTTTGAAAATCTGAGTTACATTGAGGGCAATGTAAATCTCAAGTGTGGGGATGGAGAAATTAAAATTTTTAGCCTTAAGAGTAGCTTGATTGTGCGCAAAAGTCGGAATTGTAAATTGTTAATTGTTAGTATTAATGCCAAGTAGAGGTCTTTGGTCATGGTCAATTTTTAAGCTTCTCGAAAGTCTTCCCATGCAAATGTTTTTCAAAAATAGAAAATTAAAATGAACCGTTTAGATGGGGATAACGAGTCATGGGGACAGGTACACATGTTTATATCGTCAACCCTATTCCTCCGGTACGTGTGTGAGTTGACCCAGATATATATTATACACATATAATATATTATACACACATGTCATTTGAGTGCTTTCATTGATGTTCATGGATCACATGATCGTAGTTGGCAAAATGCAAAAGTGATAGAGACAATTAGGTTATGCCTCGTCTGGATGAGCGTGAGTGTGGGTACTGGGGGGTTGGGGTCTCATACGTTATATATATGAGGATGGTTAATGTGAGGGGTGGGGTCCCTTAGAAAACCTTTCTTGGACTTATTTTTCATTTGGTTAACCCCGACATTATGTTACGAGACGATCCGGCTTACTAGGTTTATTTGTAATTGTATTTGTTTTTGATTTTGTATTTGTATTTGTTCCAGTATTAAGCATTATGTTATTATGCTTAAAAAAAGAGGAAAAAGCCAAAAATATGTCTGTGCATATTCAGTTATGTATTAAGTAGTTCGTTTATGTAAAAAAAAACCGTCAAAGAAAAGCTCAAAAAGAGTCAATGTTCTAGTCAGTATTGGTTGTAAATGAAAGTCAGTGAGTTTGTTTAGTTGTTTAGTCGTTGGAATAAATTAAGACATTGTTTATTTAGTTGTTTTAGAATAAGCATGATCAGATCGTCTGAGCTACTTCAAAAATTCCCTTCCATACCCTTACACTTGGCCCCGTTACAACCCTTTTAAGACCTCTTGATTTGAATTTGTGTCAAAGCATCTTTATGGATGAATATTTGCATATGAGTGATATTGAGAGAAGAGTGATACTAGCACATCTTTTGCTAGTCCAGATATTAAACCGAGAGGAGAGATATTATATTATGAGGGGTATGACCATGTGTGCCTTAACCGGAAACAAAGTACACTCGTTTGGGCGGTTTCAAAAGTTTTAAAATGTATCATTAAAATTTGATGGGTTATCAACCTTGACAGTGTCAGTTCTTGGGAATCCGGTATGACCTTATACCTCACTAGTATTAATACTGATAACTGATGAACCGTCGATCGAGGTGTATGTGTTGCATGAGAGTTTGCTTGAGGGAAAGCAAATTATAAGTGTGGGGATATGATGTGGGGGTATAAATATGTGTATTAAGTGTGTAAAGTCGTGTGTTTTGATTAGTTATATATTGGGAACATGATTACTTTGAGTGCATTTGTGGTTACATGTGTGCGGAGCTTAACGAAGTTTAAAGAAGCTAATTTAGAGCATTCATGATGGAGTGGAAATGAAAGTGATGATCCATGAGAAGATAGAGAATCGAAATACGAAGACGTGACCGCAAACGGGGAGGAAAACGGAGTTGAAACGAAGATTCTATGAAGGAAACAGTGTTTTGGCCTAGCAGACCGTAAAACAGATTGACCAAACCGTAGCTTACGGTCTGATTGTAGCTTACGGTCTGGTCTGACGGAAATTGTGATTTTGGTGATTTTTCTTCCATATTTAAGCCCCAAAAACCCTAATATCGAAATTATTCAATAACCATCAGTTTCTGGACTTCTTGGAGGCGATATTCTACCATCATAACACACTTTAATCATCCAATTGATCCATGAAATCATTCCTCCACACAACTATCAAGAGCATAAACATCAAGATGCAAGGCTAAAGGCTTCATAACCATCTCCGGGTGTAGGGTTGAGTTTCATGATTAGGTTTTGATATTCTAAACTTTAACTTTGGATTTGGATTTGGTTAATCATTCGGTTGATCAATTCTTTGTGTTTGCTTTTGTGCTTAAACGGTTTTTATATACTGATTGCTTAAGCATTTGTCAGTTATTGATTTGTGGTCATCAACAATTAGGATTAAGTTCTTTCGTCATTGACCCGTTTATCATTAACCATATTATTGATTTTGTGTTTCAATAAGTAAAATCGATTATCAATTAGATTTTCATTAAGCTGTGTCAATTGTTTGGATTCAGCTTTGACGATCAACATAGTCAATCGTTAAGTCTTTTGATTTAAATATTTAACAAGAAACAGTCCAAAGAAGTTTATCAACTCCTTAACTTGTTGCAAAACCCGAACCCTGGAGTTTGGTTATTTTCATATTATTGTTTACAAACTACTCTTTTAAACCGCTTGACATCGTTTGTCCACTTAGTTAATCAAATATTAAGTATTGAACTTGATTAGCACTTTCCACTGATTCCTTGTGGATTCGACACCTTACTTGCCCTTGCTAGTAAAGATATTTTATAAACGTTTTTGATTGACCTTTCGACATCGATCACGTGTCTAAAAAGTGTAAGAAGTAATCTGGTGCGTTAGATATGTTGATCTAATGGTGGATATGGAAAGTGTGTTTATTGTGTGGTGTGTTTTATTTTAGTTGGGGTGTGTTTATTGTATGGTGTGTTTTATTAGATCTAATGGTGAAAACACACTTTCTACACTTCTTAGGAAAAATCTAATTCTTATTATAACCTTGCTCTCTCTCTCTCTCTATATATATATATATAGGGGTGGGTTATTGTAAAATAATGGTTTATCGTACATTACGTACGCGACCTTTCAGAGCGTTAGATTACAAAACACGAGGTGGCAGTTTCTTAAATAACCCAAAACTAGTTCATGATCAAATTCATTTACAAAACGATTATGATCCAAATTCTATACTTCTCTCATCAAATTTCTAAATTCTAATAAAAGCTTAATGTATGAAATCTCAAACCTCAAACACTAAAATAAAAAAGAATGATGTCGAAGTTCAGAAAAATCTTCAAATTTATCAAAAATTGATGATTTAATCAATCGATTTGAGGTGTAGAAGGATTTAGATTTATCAAACGATTTGCAGAAATAATACACTCAATTGACGCTGATTAGGATTCAAAATATCACGTTAGAACGTTCTGAACAAAACTGAAGACACTATGTAATTTTTAACGTTCTGGCCAAAACGAACACCTTTAAACGTTCAAGTTTAGAAACTCAGAAAAAATATCCAAGAACTTCATAACATATAGTTATAAAGTTCTGAACAAAAAGTTATAAAGTTCAATCAAAAAGTTTAGAAGTTCAGGTGAAAAGTTTAGAAGTTCTATTCAAAAAAGTTTAGAAGTACAGGGAAAAAGTTTAGAAGTTCAGGAAAAAAGTTTAGAAGTTCTATTCAAAAAGTATAGAAGTTCAGGCAAAAAAATTAGGGGTTGTTTGTTTTTCCTCAAAAGCTCTTCCTGACCACTTTTGTCTGCGCCGCACAGACCACGCGCAGACGTTGTGGTCTGCAGTGTGTTTGTTTTTCCGAAGACATTTCATTAAAAAACGTCTGCGCGTCCTCTTCTCCTAGAAGTGTTGTTCATATTATTTCTAACCTCTTCTCCCCCTCTTCTTCTTCTCTTCTTCTTTTTCCCTTCATTTCCTTCATCAGAGACACTCCAAAGTCCACCCAATTCCTTCATGTTCCGAAAACGACGTCGCAATTTGCCTTCCACAAACTCATGCGGCGGAATCCGGTCACCAACGCCGTCGTCAAACTCATCGGAATCGTCGTACCTCCTCCGATTCTTAGCGTAATCTTCCTTCAGTATCTTTGACCAGTCCGGTACGTTGATCGGCAACGACGACGCCATTCGATTAATTGCCTCCGGTGATGGTTTGTTAGAGATTCGGTGAGTCGGAACGGGTTTTCGGAGTTCCGGCGACGGCGTGGTGACGTTCTAGATGTCGGATTCGTCTACCTCGAACATGGAGTCTGGTGGTACAAGTGGAGATTGTATATCGCCGGAAAGGTACCGATAGTTTGATCTCTGGAAGTAGGGTTTTGGTGCCGCCATTGAAGCTGAGCTCAGGTGGAATTTGTGATGTGTGTTTTGGGGTTTTTTTGTGATCAGTTTTGGTATACTTTTATAAGCTTTTGTTAATGCTTTATGTGGATAAGGTTCTATTAGTGTTGTTGACTATTTTACATATTTGGATGTTGAAGACTTGTTTAATTTAAATTTCTGTTTATTAATTTCTGTTTAATTTAGCAGTCTACAGATGTTAAAAAATAAACAGTATTTTTGTTGCAGACTGCAGAGGTTTGGTCCACCTCTTATGCTACAGATGTCTGCAGATATGGTCCGCAGACTGCAGACATTTTACCTCTAAAAAAACAAACAGCACCTTAAACGTTCAGGCAAAAAAGCTCAAACGTTCAAGCCTTTAAACGTCTTGTAACATAAAACTTGAACAAACCTTTAAACGTTCAGAAGCTCAAATATGAAATTAAACATTTTTAACATGAAGTTGAACACTGAAATCACTTCATATATTCTCGTAATCATCAAACAATCATCAATCGATCGTTAATTTGATCTTCGATTCCATCATATGAACAAATATGGAACGTCTGCAACTGGATTTCTGCAAATGGCGTATTTCAATTTAATTTAATTGAAGCGTGTGTCTGCAAATGGCGTCGGTGACGATGGTTGAATCTATGTAACGGTTAATTAGGATGGAAACGATTTGAAGTAATTTAAAAATTTGCCACCACGTGTTTTTTGAAATCTAGGGTTGAGGGTGTCGCGTACGTAATGTCCGATAAGAGATTATTATATTGGATAATATATATATATATATATATATATGTATATATATATATATATATATATATATATATATATATATATATATATAGAAAATGGTTCAAATAAGAATAAGGAGTTTCCTAGGAATGATAAGAACCAACAAATTTTTCACATTTGGCACTACAAATGATGGTGAAAGAACAATTCTAATAAATTATGTCGGTTATAATGATTAAAGAGTAATTCTAGGAAACTATGTCGGTTATTGGTAATTTTAATTCTCAACCATTGATTAACATGATCTAATGGCTAGGATTTATTCCTAGTCTTTCTAGGAAACTATTTGTTTTTAGGATAACCCTTTCCTATATATATATATATATATATTGAAAACCATATGGTGGTTAACTCACAAAAATTACTATTCATGAAATAAGCGAATCAATTTGTTAAAAATCACATTGAGGTAGTTTTTTTGAAGTTTGTTTTTTAATATTATTTTATGATTTTCTTATTAAATGCATTCGTAAAGTTAGACTTTTATAATTAACGTCTGACATATTTTTATTTTTGAAAATATTATGTTTCTCAAATTCTGTATACACAATTGAGACGTGACTATTTATATTTACGTTTAAGTATAATTTTCATTTGAAATCAATTTGGGTCAAAGATAATATTTTTTTAATTTTTTTTCTCTTAATAGTGTTACTCTAAATTTTGAATACAAACGTCAATGTTTCTACGTACACCTCAATAAAAATTTTATTCAATTCCGAGCACACGCAATGTGCACCAAAACAAATATTATATATATTTTTATGCTTTCTTCACGACAACTTAATTTTGTATAAATATTTTCTTTTTTCTATCTACGCTTAGATAAAAATTTATTAAAATTAGACCTGTCATTGCGCGCATACAAATTTTAGTAACTTTATGTCTTAACATGTATCAACGCACTCGCTGCAATGTGCGGGCCGTCTACTAGTTAATATAAAAGAAGAGGGGCACAAACTATTGATGGAAAAACGTATAAGAAGGGGATTGAACTTGGGTTATTTATCGGGGTGTTTTTGATTTCTTATAGAAACTTCTTATAACATTTCTATAATTTAATAAGTTATAAAAGTGTAACTTATTAACTTTTTCCTCTAACATAAGAAACAATCCCAAACATCTTGATACTTTTCAAAAATTTAACAAGTTATAAGTTGGTGAAAATAAACAATCCCTAACACCCTTAGCTTGCATACATAGCAGAATTTTATGTGTGTATAATTTATTATGTATATTAGGAAGTTGAATTTTATTCTTAGGCCCCTGAAGTTATTGGGCCTTGTGCGATGGCTAACCCGCACATGCTCTCGGCCGATCCTTTTCGCATATGGTTACCAACCATTTGATTCGTAAAGTTTTATGTCAACATGATATGTCAATACACAACTTGTTTTCATTAATTAACGAGTTGGCATTTTCGCATGTTGCGGAACGATAGTGCGTAAAAGGTCATTTTTCTATAAATTTTAAGAGTAAAAAGGTGTAAAAATAAAATTAGTGGCGGATATAGACCAAAATCTTTAGGGTAACATTTAAAAAGTTTTTTTACCGTATTTTATAAAACATAAACAAAAAAAATAGAAACACATCAATAAATAAATTTAAACATATGGGGTGTAGATTTCTCCTCTTCGTTGTTTGAAAGCTTGAAATTAAGCCATTACATCTTCTTTTACTTTATCAAAACTTTCTGTTTCGACTACACAAATTAAAATTTTTGTTCAAATACTCATCAACCATTCAATTGTGCAAATCCGTTTTGATAAGCTTCATTTTAGAAAAAAAACATCTTTCAACGGTTGTGGTTGCAACCGGTTAAACCAACACTAGCTTCAATATTCAATAAACCAAAGGAAAAGTAGTGTGCTTTCGGGTTTCCACGATTACACGAGCAATGTTACACATTTCACCAAATGTTGCAAATTTATCTTCTTCCTTTGAAGCGTGATAAAAGGTTGTAAGATCACCCGAAATTAGGGGTGACAAAGCAAACCCAAATGGGTTGTTTTGGGTCAACATAGAAAACTTTTAAAATTGAAATGGGTCAGTATGGATCAAAAGAATTTTGCAAGAAGGTCAAGATGAGCTAGGAAAACACTAGTGACTTTGGTTATAGGTTAGAATGAGTTTATTTATGGGTTATAATGGACTAGAACAATATCTATCTAATTTTTTCAAACAAAACCCATGAAACCGAGAAATCGAAATTGATTATAAACCAAAACCGACCGAAATGAAAAAATTGAACATGAAGCGAGAAAAACCGTTTTTTATTTATGAACAAAGACGACGGAGGAAACATTTTAGTTATTTTTCATTTAGCGTTTTTTGATTTACACTTTGAGTTATTATTTTTCTTAATAGTTTTTTGTATTTTTTATGGGTTTTTGAAACCCTTTGTGTAACAACCAACTTTTGATAATAATAAATAAAGGAATTGTGTCTATTTAATGGTGTGTTATTATTTAGATTAAGTTAAATCATCATTATCATCGTACTCAGTATATACCACCAATAGCAAATCTATGGTAGAGTCTGAGGAGGGTAAGATGTAGACAGCCTTAGCTTTACGCTTTAGGAATATAGAGGTTGCTTCCGTTGAGACCCCCGACTCGATAGTAGTTTTGCATAAAGCCTTGGACATAAGGCACATAAAAATTAACCATCGAGACACCGCCGGTTGGTGCATGTACCCTTGTCTTTCGGTTATCAATGCCACCACATGATGCCTGATTAACCTTCCGCCACTTTTAACGTTATTTTCACGAGATTAGTAAAATAACCTCAAAATTAATGTAATTTCACTTTTGCCCACCCAACGGTTCACACATATATACATTATATGCGCGCACCGCAAGCAGGGCGATATTTAGATTAAGTTAAATAATAATACTAATAATAATAATAAATAATAATATTATTAAATAATAATAATAATAAAGTGTGTGATTGGACAATAAAAGATGGATAATAGATGGTAATGGGCCTTAGGTCCTTGGGTTAGGGGGTATTTAAAGACCCTAAATCCTCCCTAAAACCCTCATCCAATCACCATCCTACCTACACACACACACACACACACACACACACTCTCTCTCTCTCTCTCTCAAAACACACACAAACACTCTCATCTCATTCAAACCTAGATCCGAGCTGAAGGAAAGATTAGAGTTCGCATTCTAGCATCCACGTCGAACAAGAAACACGCCTAGATTCGCCTGTTGATCCAGATTTGAACCAAACCAGATCTAAAAAGGTACGCTTAGATATAAAGATTAAATTTTTTAGGTCGGTTTGCCCTAGGATTTAACATTAGGGAAAATCGGGCCTTATTATGTGAGAACAACATAAACTTGATATAAAACGATGTTTGGATTGAAACGGGTCAACCCCTTGGACCCTGCTAGGGGCTGCTGCCCCTAGAAACTTGCTGCTGCCATTTCCTTGTTATGTTTTCAGGGCTGTGTCTATGCTCGATGTGATTAGTTAATACACTTACCTTAAGTGGTAAGTGTATGATATGTGAATGATATAGAAAAGGTCAATAGTATGTATGAAAGTATATATAAATATACATATAAAGAAATGTGTGTATGGTTGTACGGTATGAGGGTGACAAACCCTAATAATAGCTGTGAAAGCAGGGTGATAGACCCTAATAATATCTGTGAAAGGTGGGTGGCAGACCCTAATAATATCTGTGAAAGGAGGGTGGAAGACCCTAATAATATATGTGAAAGGAAGGTGGCAGACCCTAATAATATCTGTGAGGTTATAGAGTGAAAGACTCTTTAAAACGTATAAGTATGTATGTAAAAGTAAGATAAAATATGAAAGTATGAAAGTAAGAAAAAACAAAAGTATGAAAGTGAGAATGAAGGTATGTACTTATGTATGTACAAAAGAAAGTAAAGCAGGTTAAGTATGTGGTATGTGAACGTAATGTATGTTTCATGATTAACTAGAACTCACTCAGCGTAAATTACTTTTAGTGTGCACACAGGTAAATAGGTTAAAGTAGCTGGCTTGAGGATAACACGTGATATGGACAGAGTGGCTATCATCTAGAGAATGAAGATGATGTTTTACTTATGATGTTTTAAGTTAAGACAAACTGAGAGTTTTAAACAAGAATGTTATGTTTTGTAACTCATGGTTGAAGTTTTAATATTTATGCGAAAGCTTTAATTCACTCTGATATTTAGAACTGTGTTTATGAGTGAATCCGTGACATTTGTCATTTTCGGTTCGATTTATATTTGTTTCCGTAATGTAAACCGACCCGTTCTGGCTTTTGGATCTTTGAATATTAATAAAACAAAGAATTTTATGTTATAATCATGTTTCATATTTGTCGTTTCGTTTCAAAGTCTTTTACGGTGTTTAAAACGTTTATTTTATGCTTAAAACGACCTAAAACGAACTATAGTGACTAAAATTGCTAAAAATCAAAGTTTGGCCGAGAACCCCATCTCATGTGGCGCGTAGGGCTGGCCTCAGCCCGCAATTCAGCAAAACTAGAAATTCAATTTTAACGTTTTTTTTGTTCGTTTTAGCTAATTTAACGCCCGAACTCATGCTTTAACTATCCAAACTGACCAAGACTCAACGCATAATTATTCAAGAACCCACCAAACTTGATAATCTCTTGATATGATTTATTTAACTTAAAACACATTTTAACTTATTTTTAAATAAAAAATCAAAGTGTACCGGTTACCCATTGGATAAAGGTTTTATCCAACTCGTCAAACCCTAATCCTCCCCAATAAATACCCACTCATCTCATCCATTTTTCCCTGAACATTTTCTCCCTTCTCTCCCAAATTGTTTGAACTTGCAAGTTGTTCTAGCTAGTTTTGCTTAAGTTCGACTTTAAAAGTCGACGGAACCAAATCTTGCATTTCAATCCGTTTCAGGTATATGTTTTTGTTACTGTCAGTTGCTATAAGTTAATTTATGTTAAGAATACCATTTCCATCTTTGTTTAAGGTTTATGGACATTCAAACACTTATTTTTAAATTTTAGGCCCGTATGGGTCTTTTTCAGGAAGTTACTCCTTTAACTTTCTTGTTTGTGTTTAGATATGAAAATTTTACTTCTTAGTTCTATGGTTTTGGACATGTGGTAACCATACTCAGTCTCATACCGAGTCAAGGGCCGAACCAAAACTAAACACTTATTTAAACACTTTACTTAACTTTTGAACAACCATGTTGCATGAAAACATTCTAGATCTGAGTTTTCATTTATATTATAGTTCTATGGTGTTGGTCATATGGTAACCATCCTTGGTTTCATACCGAGTCAAGGACCGAACCAAACCGAACACTCGTTTAAGCACTTTATTTAACTTCTAAACAAAGATATTGTAAGAAACACTTTAGATATGAGTTTTTCGTTATATTTTAGCTATTATATGATTGATATGGAAGTGTAGAACAAATCTTGGCTTGAACCCAAGTTTCTGGTAAAAACCGAGTAAAACCAAACACTTGTTTTAACAAGTTAGTCAATATTCAAACCACCAAAGTTTAATGTAACAACTTGGACTTTTCAAAATTTATAAACCTTAGCCATTTCGATGTTCGGGAAATTTTGCCGCAACTATTGAGTAAATTAAATATTATTATATTATTATTTAATTAATTATATATATTATACATATATAATTTTCACATTTTGGCAATTTTAAGCCAAACTTAAACTGTTACCTTATTATGTTTCCAACCTCAAACTTTAGGAACCAAACTTCAAGATTATTATTATTATTATTATTATTATTAATATTATTATTATTATTATTATTATTATTATTATTATCATTATTATTATTATTATTATTATTATTATTATTATTATTATAACCCTCTAACCCAATTACCCATACGCATTAACCTATATCCATGATCCAATAACCCTACCCGTGACCCGTTTACGTATCTTGCACCTTAATCTTTGATGTACACTTGGAAGTAAATCGTGTTTATGATGATTCATTCTATATTCGGCCTACAGATGTATTAAATTAGGAAACGAAGATCGTTCTGTTACGTATTAACTTAGTATTCAAACCGCCATGTAACCCGTTTTTTGATATTCAGTATAACAACAATAATTCGATTAAACTTTCAGAAACCATCTGTATACTATCGTCAATAACACCCCCATAACTAATTTGATTTGTATAGCCTCTGGATAGCCGTACTTGATCGCGTTTGGCCGTTAGTTCCTTCACGACGTTCTTAATCAATCCTCACTCGTTTAAGGTAATTGATATCCTCTTTCTGGTCGTCGGTGATTCTAGATCAAAAACCCTAACATGATTTAAGAAAACATAAACTGGATTAAAAGATTTAGATTTCTAGGGTTTTGTTCAAAATGGTTATTCTTTCGGTCTGCTTATATATTTTTGTTTCTGGATCATAACCATCAGGCACACCAACCCAGTTGGCTGGTGTGTGTGGGTGTGCTTCATATCAGCGGCCACTGGCGCTAGTTCAAGTCCCGGCCATGACAGATTGTTTTTATTTATTTTTTTAATTACTTTATGATCTAAAAGGTTTTTATTAATTTAATATAGTTAATATTGAATATTAAATAAACGTTATTCTATTAAAAACGACATATTAACTGCTCATTTTTCCGAACCTTGGTTAAACCATATATGTGTGTGTGTGTGTGTGTATATGTATATATAAATAGTTATTACTTTTGCTAAAGGTTTTTAATGTTTAAAAAGGGTTTTAATCTAAACTATGTATTTAAAACTTATTGTTAATTCACATATTAAAAATATGGTTTAAGTTTTTATAAAAGATCATATTTTATATAAACATTGTTATTTATTATCAATTACTTATTTATTTACTATATTAACTTAAAAAGATTCTTTGTTGATAATAAAAATCTATACTATATTATTAAGGAAGAGTGAATGATAACCATCGTAATTTCACAATTAGAGGACAGGGACAAAAGAGACAATTCACAATTGGGCAGAAAAAGTAATTTGCCAGTACATCATTTCGTTTTTAAAGCATTTGGTGCAAGTTGATGAAGCTTCATGTTTTATGATATTACTCTTTTATCCTTTGGAGATGCAAAAAGTTTAGACATTAAATTAATTGATTGCCTAATAAACTACTTCATTCTTTAGGGATGTAAAAGGTTTAGACCTTAATTTAGTTTATTGTAGAGTTTAATGCACGGTTTAATATCCAATGCAATGTGTGGAGAGCAAAAACATAAAAAATAAATAAATAAATATACTATAGGCTTCCATTGATTCTCTTCATACGTGTGTAGTTCAATTGTCATTCTTATTTCTTCACCATGCTATAAGCTTCCATTGATTATCATGTTATGTTAGTTTTGTTTCTATTTATATGCACATGATCATTATCATGGTTTGTTTATTATACATGATGTTTCATTTGTGGTTAATGAATTTTGTTTTATTGTATTACAAAGAAAGATTTGGCTTGTCTTTAATATCATGAATTTTGTTTCATTTGTGCTTAATATGTTGGAATCTTTTCTCTTGGTTCAGGTGCCACAATTGTTTATGGGCAGGACCCAGCTCCGAGAATTTATATACCTCGGCTGAGTCGAAATAAAAAGGTCCGTATAACTTAAACAAACTATGAATAAAAAAAAGTTGAGAACCAAATATATTTAAAACTAGATTCATACCTAAAGTGATGGATCTTGAACATTTTAATTGAGGGGCCAAAAATATTACAAAAGGCAAACAAAGAACATAAATCAAAAAAAAAAAAAAAAAACAAATCCTGCTCTTACATGGTTAATAATTTGGTTTAGGCTATGAAAGAATATATAATTAATTTGGATGTTCACTCTTACAATTTTGAGAGCATAACTGACCAACTAAATACACATAATATTACTTAATGTAAATGGGCTAAAACAGTGACAGAACTAAAACATTTTAACTAGAGGGTCACAAATTGTTCTTTTTTGCATCCACATACATGTAAATATCAAGGCCATATGATTAAGTAATACTTCCTTACTTTCCCTCTTTTATTAGATAAATAATCATTAACCGGCTTACACCAAGATAGGATCACCAATAATTTAATTTTACAAAAAAGTTTAACCTCTCTCTCTCTCTCTCTCTCTCTCTGTAACATCTCGAAATTTCTAAGAATAAATAATTAATATATTATTTATTTAAGATGGAAAAGTTTACTTAAGTTAGTAGAGAAATAAAATAATAAAGATGGAAGGATAAGTAGGCTAATTAGATGTAATTAATTATGGACCAAAAAGGAAAGATGGGCCTAAGTTCCATGGGCTTAAGGGAGTATAAATACCCCTTAAAACCCTAATCCTTTCCATTTTCATACATTTCTACACCATAGCCTACACCATCAAAACACACACTTAACCCAATTCCCGTTTTTGAGAAAACCACCCACAAAGACACAATGATTCCCGGAGATCTAGTCGTCGGATCGGTCTCAAATTTTAACCGAATGTTCATGGTATATAAATGAAGATTTTCACCTATTATATCTTCGATCAGAGGTCGGGAAGTCCGATTTTTAACAGCAAAACCATAGCAGCTCAAAAGGGAAGATTCCGGCAACTGTTCAACTGTTCCGGCGACTGTAGCGGCGATTTCCGGCAAAGGTGAGCTGATGAGTTTGTAGATCGGGACGAGAAGGTTCCGGGCCGCTTGAATCACTCAAATCGAAGTTCGTTTGATATGGTTTTAAGCATCTCGAGTGATTTCATACAAAAACCTCAAAGGTTCGTTTTTGTTGAAAAGGCTTACTTTTCATGAACGGATTTACATGAAAATTGGTAGGATGATAGATTGGGTCATGATTATTGATAAAGTAATGAACTTGATAGTAAATGGGTTAGTTGGTTCGTTTCGGGTAAAACGAGTAGTGTTTGGTTTATGAAAAGGACGTGTAAACGAAGCCGGTTTTGCATGAAACTTGGTAGGATAGTAAATCGGACCCTATTATGTGAGAAAGATGTAAACTTTAGCCTAAATAAGTTGCTTTGAATGAAAAACGGGTAAATGGGGTAAGATCCCGGTTTTCCAGCGATGACGGCGCGCGAAAGACGGCGTCGGAAAAGCGTATACAAGGATGAAAAGAATATTAAAACCCTAACCCTAATTCGTTATGTGAAACTAACGAATTAATGGTAATTCGTTAACGGAATAGCCTTAATTCATGAACTGATTCGTTAATGAAGGAATGACGAACTAGCTCCGATTCGTTAAATAATTCGTTATGATGATTCGTTAAGGAAGAACAACTAACTAGCTTCAATTCGTTAAAGCCAGTTCGTTATAAAAGATCAGTTCATTATAAAGAGTCCAGTTCGCTATAAGGGTTAATTCGTTATAAAGGCCAATTCGTTATGTGGCCATTCGTTAAAGAATAGGATAACGAATCAGATAATGTAAGATAACGAATCAGTTGATTCGTTACTCACCCAGTTCGCTATATTATGAATAACGAATTAGAAGTTTGAAAGAATGACAGAAAGGTCACTGGACTTAGAATAAATGGTTTAATTACATATTAGCCCCTGGACTTTATTAATTTATGAAAGATACCTTTAAAGGTTAACATGTAACGATTAACTAGCCGGGTAATGACTCAATGGAGTAACATCGGCTTAGACGCTTAAGATTAGTTAAGCAAGCAGTAAGAAGGGCTAGAACAATATTTAATATTGTATCTATCAAACAGTTAGTCGCGCACAGCAAAGGAAGGAATAACCTTAAACGGTGGACGCAACCGAGATCAGGTGAGTTTCTAGCCCCACTTCCTTGTTATGTTTTCGGGGCTGTGTGCATACTCGATGTGTTATTTAATACACTTACCTTAAATGGTAAGTGTATGCCATGTATGATTTATATGTTATTTATGTATGTATATTTTGAATGTGATGAAAGCTTGTCGGTACGTGAACGATCTTCGAATATTGCACGTATTGACAAGGGAGGTGTGTATAAGATAGCTGAATGTGTATGTTAGATATATGTATAACATATGAGTATGTATGAATGATAAAAGAAAGTATATGTATATTATGGGTAGGTAAAGACAGTATGTACGAAGATGAAGAAGTAAGGGATCAGACCCTAATAATATTTGAGATAGAGAAGTAAAAAGAGATCATAACCTAATAATATCTGAGATAGACAAGAAAGGGATCAGACCCTAAAATATCTGAGATAGACAAAGGAAAGAGGGATCAGACCCTAATAATATCTGAGATAGACAAGAAAGGGATCAGACCCTAAAATATCTGAGATAGACAAAGGAAAGATGGATCAGACCCTAATAATATCTGAGATAGACAGGAAAGGGATCAGACCCTAATAATATCTGAGATAGACAAAGGAAAAAGGGATCGGACCCTAATAATATCTGAGATAGAATGAACAGTAATTATATAGTATGAAAGTAATAAAGTATGAACATATGTATGAAATTATGTAATGAAAGTAAGTTAGTAAAGTAATCATTATGTTTCTTTGGATGCATGATTGAAGGTAAGAGTATGTATTATATGATATATGATTAACTAGAACTCACTCAGCGTAGCTGACTTTTAGTATGCACGAAGGTGAGTATAATGAGACAGCTTGCTTGAGCGGGGGCACATGGCAGAAGAATAAGAGTGGCATCTGAAGACTGATGATGTTTTATACTTATTGTTTAAATTTGAAAGACAAGAATGTTTTAAGACAAGTTATGGTTTATTATTGTTATGTTATTGAAAGTTTTATATTCCGCGCAAAGTTTTAATTAACTCTGATATTTATAACAGTATTTATGAGTAAACCCAACGTCTAAATGTGAGGCACCGGTAACATGGCCTTACACACACACACACACACACTCTCTCTCAGTATTGCTTATGATTTTTATTACAAATATATTCTTCTAGAGAAATATTTTAAAAGAAGTAATTTGTTTTGTTCATTAGAAAATAAAATAAGTCACATAAATTTATAACTGTAAAGTTAGTAGACTGATATAAAGTTAATAGACTGATATTAAAAATAAAATAATTAGAAGAAAAAAAGCCATTAGTCATATTAAATCAATTAGTAATAAATAAACTAAAAGTAAATTTAAACCTTTAGTAATATAAACAAACTAAAAATAAATTTACACCTTCAAAAAAGGTATGTGCAAAAAGTGACTATTCAGGTTGTGTGTAGTGGGCGTGAGATTGGGGCGACGATGGGCGATTTCCGGCGAGAACAACCCCTCCCCGACGAATTGTGGGGTGATAGGGATATATTTGTCGCCTGCTTCTCTTCTCTTATTATTATTATTATATTTGTTTGTTATATATATATATATGTATATATATATATTGGGCCACAACATCATTACACTCCAAAAACAAAAACTCACTCTTTGTTGTTTGGGCGCCACATGGCGCAAAACGCCACATTTTGTAGCCCCTCCACTACACATAGCCTAACAAGTTGTGTTAGAGACAAAAAGTTTCAATTAATAATAAAATATTAATTTTCTTTCCAAACAACCATCTTTTTCTTTATTTCATTGTCTCTCTACAACTCACCTCATCAAACTTCTACCATTGTAAAAAAAATGTTTTAAAATATATAAAAAATTTTAGACCCTTAAAGTTACGTGCCTCGGCCGGTTGTCCGGCTCGCCCTACCATATAGCCGACTCTGTTTATGGGATCAAAATATTTTGGATTTCACATGTAAGTTGTCTATTTTATTATTGAAGAAACCACTTAAGACACATTTAAGAAGGTGTATTAAGAGGGTGTTTGGGATTGCTTCTTTAAAATGCTTATTGCTTTTTGGAGAGTCAAAATGTTCAAAATGCCCTTCCAAAAGCACCTAAAAGCACCAAATTGGAGCTTTTAGGTGCTTTTGGAGGGGCATTTTGAGCATTTTGCCTCTCCAAAAAGCAATAAGCATTTTAAAGAAGTAATTCCAAACATGCCCTAAATTGTTATAGATGTTACCCAATTTATAAAATTATTAAGACATGTTGTCAAATTTGAGTGGTATAACTAATTGGCAGGTTGTTGTAGTGTTTACCAACATCAGTGATAAGATTCTGTTGTAACTTATAGAAAACTAAAAATATATAATTGAATTTTGCAAGCATGATCTAAAGAGAAAGGTATATGCTTAGATACCAAATATAGTAAAAGGGTACCGATATATGAGAGGTAATCTTGTTTGACTAGATTGGATTGTTATGTTTTATGCAAATTAACACAAGAGAGCCCATTTTGTGGTCTTTATACTAACTACAGTAAAATGTGACTGAAATATAGCCAAACACATCAAAATCTCGTTAACTTTTTACATTTTTTATATCTTGCACATGCATTTTGGCCAAAATTGGGATAGTAAACGCACCGAGCAAGGGTGGCTCATGCTCGGTATCTCTACAAACGAGCCAATCCGGCTTGTATATCTTAAGAAGCTGAAGTGCTGAGTTCGACCTCGTTTCATCGAAAACCTCTAGTGTGAGGCCCCGTAACCGGTAGCCCTACTTTGGTGTTGGATTTACTCATAAACGCAGTTTTAATTATCAGAGTTAATTAAAACATTCGCGGAACATTAAAACTTCAACCATAATACGTTACATAACCTTCAAATCTTGTCTTATAAAACATTCATAGTCAATTAAATAAAACAAGGTCTTTAAAACATCACAACATTTCTTCGAGATGCCAGTATCTTTGATTCCATGCCATGTGTCTTCAATCATGCTAGCTGCCTCAACCTATTTGCCTGCGTGCATACTAAAAGTCAGCTATGCTGAGTGAGTTCTAGTTAATCACATAACTTACTTTACATACACATACACGTGCCCGTAGGTACGCATTATATACTTAACCTGTCCATCAATCTTTCATACACATACATATCTAACCTTACGTTATAAAGAGCATTCGCCCTACATACCTCGGATATTATTAGGTCCGGTACCCTCCATCCTCAGATATTATTAGGGTCCGGTGCCCTCCATCCTCGGATATTATTAGGGTCTGGTACCCTTCATCCTCAGATATTATTAGGGTCCGGTACCCTTCATCCTCGGATATTATTAGGGTCCGGTACCCTTCATCCTCGGATATTATTAGGGTCCGGTACCCTTTCTTCCATACCTTTTTAACATACTTTTCTATATACATAATCGTAAGTTTCATACATACATCATTCATTCTTCATCTTACAACATTCATATAACATCAACCATTTCCTGGCAATACATGCAATTCAGAAGATCGTTCATGTATCGACAAGAAACCATTCATACATTTCACATAATACATATATGGCATACACTTATCACTTAGGATAAGTGTATTAACTAATCACATCGAGTATGCACACAGCCCCGAAAACATAACAAGGAATGGGGCTAGAAACTCACATGAAGTCGGTTACGTTCACTGTTAATGGTAATTCCTTTCTTGATCTGTGCACGGCTAACTGTATAATATTTACATGTATCAATTAACCATTCTATCTCATATCGTATTTCTATCTTTATACAACCCACAACGAACTGAGGTCCGGGGGCAGCGCCCCTGGCAGCGGGGTCTAGGGGCGGCAGCCCCTAGTAGGGTCCAAGGGGTAGAGCCCCTGGCTAGGGTCGAGCTGTCGTAACACATTTTCCATTAGGATTTTAACCCATAATTTAATTCGCTAACTTGAAAGTCCAAGGGTTTCTTTGTAATTAATTCAATCTTTTTCTAAGTCCAGGGACTGTTCTTGTCATTTATCAAACTTCTAATTCGTTATTGGCTCTTAACGAACTGGCTTATCCTAGCGAACTGGTTCTTATAGCGAATTGAACCCTTTAATGAACTGGACTCCTTAAGGAATCAGTCCATAGCGAACCAGTCCATATAACGAATTAGCCCATCTAATTCGTTATCTCTTCTAACGAACTGGCTATAACGAATCCAGGGTGATTCGTCATCCTTTCCCCTTAACGAATTGAACACGAACTGTAGCTAGTTCGTTAAGTTCCCATAGACGAATCAGCTAGCGAATCACCTTTAATTCGTTAAATTTCCGTTAGCGAACTAGGGTTAGGTCAGGGAATGTCAGAACATTCTCTGACATTCCTTAACCTCGTACCACTTTTCCATTGCCGGAAAGTCGGGATTTCGCCGGAAAAACGAGTTTTAACTCGTTTTTCACCGTTTTTCGCCCCGTTCGATCCAGATCTGAGCTAGGGTGATCCCTTAGCCCATCTTAGGTTCGGTTTATACCCGATTCCATCCGGATCTCGTGACTTAAACGGTTTAACGGTGTCGGCTCGTCGTTTCGTGACTATATCTAACGGGTTAAGCTCATACAATATTAAACTATCATTACCTCGGGTCGGTGCTCGGATTCTTTCTTGGTTTCGGCTAGAGAAAAAGGAGAGAACTAGAGAGAAGGCTTAAGTGTGTGTTTTGGGTGGTGTATGGAATATGTGTGAAATGAAATTAAATGGTGATTAAGGGTTTATATATTTATGGATCATGGGCATAAGCCCATGGTCTTTCCTTCTTTCTTTCCTAACCCAAGTCCATAACCCATATTCATTTACCCAACACTAGCCCAACTCATATTCTATTTTTATTTAAACCGATAACGACCCACTATAAAATAGACGAAATTTATTTTATTATTATAACCAAAAGTAGGATGTTACATCTAGGCAACTCATCACACACTGAGTCAGGTCGTCTATGTTTAAAAGTTTTAAAGCATTGTATTTTTTTATATGTATATGCGGGTATCTAGATGTAGACAGAAAGAACTCCATATTATACCTTTTAAATGGTGTTGTAAATGTGTATAAGGGAGGTTAGTAATGTCAATTATACCCTTAGTTCTCTTTTTAATTAAGCTATACAAAGGGGTACATTTGTCTTTTTGGTGCTACGCGTTGACAGGTTTAAGTTTGTGCGGGTGTCTTGGGTTATGTTGTTCATCTATTTTTACCACATGTTTACGCTTACACATTCTTATTAGCTAAATTTTATATGTGACAATTCAGATCATTTAATTATGAGTGAGTTGAGTTGGTCATATGGGTTATAACTGGTTTAAAACGTAAATTTGATGCATAAAACTTTCTAAATTTGGTGTGTAAACGAGTTGAACCGAGCCAAGCCCAAGCTCATCTAGGCTTGAGGTCAGCTCCTTTTACTTACGAGAGCTTGAGATCATGTTCGAATTTGGCTCATTTATTATTTTTTAATGAATTTATACATTTCTAGTTAATTATTATACATATTTATAATTATCTTTAATATATTTTTTATAGTTATATATTGATAGTATAAACATATATAAAATATACAATATTAAAGTTATGTACATAATAAGTTAAAGTGATCAGGTTACGAGCTTGAAGATGAATTTTTTAATACATTTTAATGATTTATGACCTCTAGATTTGTTAGCGTAGGTCTAATTTGCATGATGAGCAGGCTCACCACCTAGAAACCCAAAAGCCCGCATTTAGGTGGTTCGGGATGAAAGTCAAACATATGGTCAACCTAGACCATACACTGTTGTAGTTCATCAAGAATCCATAAAACAGGCATTTGGGACACAGCTTAGAAGCATTGGTTTTAAAAAGAAACAAGTAATATGACCATGAAATCAAACTGTTTAACCTTCAAGATCAACGCCGGCCTATCAAACCCAACCCTAATGGGTGTAACTTAAAGAGGGGTCCTAACCCGTTTGGTCAACTAAGCTCTATGAGTCAATTCAACTTCATATAACTTATATAGGTAAGTTAGATGAAAATAGGAGCAAGATGAGTTACTTACATTTTTATTGGACCTAAAAAGTCAACATTTTGACCAAATAATTGTATTGGTAACAGTGTGAGACTATTGCTGAAACAATGGTGTATGATCTTGCCATGAGGCTGCTAGGAAAGAGCAAAACTTTCGACAAACAAATTTTATATTTCATGACCCGTGGAATGGTTACTAATTTGCATCATATTATGGTGTTTCTGATGCGTGCACAAAACTAAGGACTTGGATGTTCTTTGGCCCAACTTAAGCCGACATAAAGTCTATTGTTTACTTTTGTGCATCACCCCAACACTCTTCCAAACACCTGCTACTTCTTATCATACTTTGTAAGTAACATGCAACTCATAATATAACCACATCGTACACATATCAGGTTAAATGATGTTTCACACTGCTTTTTAAAAACTATTTTTTGTCTAAATGATTCATGTATAAAAACACCGTTTTTCAAACACACATTGTGATGTAGATACAAATCTCCGTGAAAAGCATGCCTAAAAGTGCAAAACATGTACCAAAGCTACGTACGGACCCGTATGACTTTGATTCAAGCTGTCCATATGGATATACTTTTGTCTGACATATTAGTAAGGCTCTAGCCTAAGTGTGTAGGCCGGTGTAAAACCGTATGCAAACAATAGCTCTCATTACTTTCTATAAAAAAAAATTACACAACGCATTGTTGCTACTTTCAAAGAATTTCCAACTAAAAAATCATAGTGCTCAGACCATGGCACACCATAGTCTATCCGCTTACTTCAGCATACCTAGATCCTATGTCAAATACTATCTTTCCATGACCATGCGAGGCAAAACCACATGAAATAAACATTCTTACAACTATTAATGGTCTCATATGTCATCGCACTGCTTGCGATGCACACATACAATATATATATGTATGAACCCTCGGGTGGACAAAAGTGAAATTGCACTAATTTTGACATTATTTTACTAATCTCGTGAAAATAACGTTAATAGTGGCGGAAGGTAATCAAGCATCATGTGGTGGCATTGATAGCCGAAAGACAAGGGTACATGCACCAATCGGCGGTGTCCGGATGGTTGAGTGTTATGCGTCTTATGTCCAAGGCTTGATGCAAAACTGCTATCGAGCCGGGGGTCTCACCGAAAGCAGCCTCTTTATACCTAAAGGGTAAAGGTAAGGTTGTCTACATATTATTCTCCTCAGACCCTACCATAGCTTTTCTATTGGTGGGATATACTGAGTTCGATGATGATGATGATGATGATGATGATGATGATGATGATGTGTTTATGTTGTCACAATACTGGAAACTTGGTCATCTGGAACCCCTAGCAAGCACATATACAACGCTACCTACCACAAACACTAGAGGCATTTTCAACACACGATCTGAAGATGTTGTATTGCATTTACAACATTCAAATGAATATACTCTCCTGCATGTAAAACTTCACCTTGAGAAAACAAAATTATACAAGTACTCACTAGAACAAGGGGTCTGGAAAATAGTTTTTACCCAACGAATAACAACCGTGAACAAATGACCATCAATGGAAAAGCGGAACGTTCAATAACGGATGTCTGTACTTTGTTGTGAAATCCACATATTTAAGGCAACATGCTCTATTTTTGGCTTTTGATACTCACACGGAGAAATTCATTAACACAACCTTCCAAAACTTCCAACAAAACCCTGAGATGGACATTTGGTTGTCATTCACAATGACCACCACATATTTGTAATTCACAGTTTCCCGTATTAGATCGTAGATTTATGGAGGATGACATGTCACACATGGAAAAAGTATGGGTAACCCCCCCCCCCCCCCCCAATAAGGCCTAAATTGTTAGTGTTGACTATAACATACATCAGCACAACCGGCAAGTTTATGGTCGTATCCATGATGGATTTACGAATGAGATAGACACAACTAAGAATGACGACAATCGTACTATCCTTTGTTATACTATCAAAGACAACAAACCATTGTTTATACCAAGATTCTAGCAACCCCATAATTAAGATCTTATTTCCGTACAAACTTTAACTTTCTAGCTTTATTATCCCCTTTATTTTAATCATGCAAATTTAGAACTTTGTGTTCTCAAATTATCTTTCTTTTTTCCTTTTATTTTATTTTATATGATGCAATGGATTTTTTTATGTTTATAGTCGATTTGAACCAATAAATATACCTAACACGTCATTTACCATTACTTCTATGATTCCAAGGCATTCATATATTTAATTATATATGACCTACAATGAACTCAAAAAATATAATCATCACATGATCATTTACTAAAAAAAGTTCCTGATTCTCACTAACACATCTGCTTCATGTATAAAAATAAACAATTGAATAGAAATACAGTATAAATCCCATTATAAATCTATGTACACAACACTTAAAGCATACATCATGTAAGGTCACTCATTGTTTAGGAATTAAACACACATTCAATATTCCAACATTGATATTGTCTCTCCAGCTATTTAAGTCTGTCAAAATCGTATCGTTTTCTTAATTCCCAGCACATTCCTCCTACTTGTGAGTTTCTAATGCCCTAAATAAAAACTTTTTTGCATTTTCAAGTTAAGTACCAGTTATGCCACCACGCATATGCAAAATCAATTCATGTGTGCCCACCCCTTTACCATTTTTAAATTTCATTGACTTACTGGCTTTGGGTTGAGCATTTATTTTATCTCCTTATTATATTTCACCTCTAACTACTCACTTATTAACACACATTTTGATTAAAATTTCCAAACCCATAAACCTACTTTATTAACAAATATGTCACAAAACACGATGCATCCAATATATATATTTAGCGGCAGTTCACTCACACTAATAACCCATTACACAACAAACACTATAAACCAATACAAGACGATAACTTGCGTGAACCCGTAAACCCATAAACCTACTTTATTAACAAATATGTCACAAAACACGATGCATCCAATATATATATTTAACTTTCGCAAGAATATTCATGATCATCAATTTCCGAGTCTCTATCTAGTTTTTAGATTCGTATTTATTTCCTTAATTATTGTTACTTAGGATTCTCATCGGTAATTTCCGAAGAGCGTGATTCATCGCTTTCTTATTTAATCTTTATAGCTTTGCTTAATTGCTAAGATGAGTATCTCACTCCCCTCTTTTTACTCATTTTTACTGTTTTGCAGGCATATGCATTCGTAGATATTTTATTACTATATATTACTCAACTTGAAACTGTTAGTCATGTGTGTTTAACAATTTATGCCTAACGTGTTATATGCTTATACACTTTACTTGAATACATTTCGGAGATGTCCAACATATTCTCAGACTAGTATGATCATACGCCCGTCGTGCTAGCCATCATTCAGTTTATCAGGCATCGAGCTTACCGAAAACATATTTACTTGCTCATTTGGTTAAATTACTTATCTCACTTGACACAATTTGCTCTTTTATTTATTATTATATATTCACAAAATCTGGTGTTTTACTCACTCAAACTAGTGTTGACAAAACCTATTTGTATTTTTAACGCATATGCAGGTCATCGTGTGATGTAATTCTCAAGCTTGTTTTGAAGGAAACTTAGGGTTGCATGCTAGAGAAGAAGATACAAGATTTAAATTTAGATTTCATTTGACTTGTTTTATTTATGGAAATTTTGTACTTTGTCTATTTGAAATTTGTTGGATTATTTGAAATTGATTAATAGATAATATCATTATAAGTATTGCATGATAGTACCTTGAGAGCTATGAGCAATCAGCTCACGCCCCGGCATTTCCGCCGTAGGTTGTGATGCGACATTTAACCTATCTTTTTAGTTATGTTTTACTTTATATTTCTCATATTACTTAAGATTTTGGAAGTGTTGGAACAAATCTTGGCTTGAACCAAGTTTCAGATAAACCACCATTCTTGTCGAACTACTTGTCTTAACGAACTAGACAACTAGTCACCATTCAAACCAACAAAAATCTTCCCTGACCTTTTTAACTCATTTTGCACTTTATATTATTTTATATTATTTATACTTCTAAGATTATGGTATGTCGGAACCAAACTTGGTTTTATACCGAGATCGGGCCGACTTACACGCTTAAACCCGAGTTTGGGACTTTAATAAAAAAATTCTTAAACTCGTAGTTTAAGCTACTGGTTTTATTGAAGTCATTCATATATTTAAATGTTTTGGGAAGTTGGGTGGGGATTTATTGCTTTATCAAGTCCCGAACCGACTAGTCCGAACAAATCTTTAAAAGTCAGAATTTAATGCTTACATTAGCGGGATCGTGCACACTAGCACTAAACCAACTCCCCTATGTAAAAGTTAACAAAGGTTGAGTAAAAGTTAACATCAAAGGCACCTAGTTTCATGTAAGACCCGTTTTCACCTATTAGAAAGGAGCCTCATTTATTTATGATTTATATACCGCAATTGTTGTTATTATTTATGGTTTCACATAAGAATTATGGATTTTGCCTCATATTATACATACAAAAATCATGAAATTGCTCACCAACATTCGTGTTGACAAAATATATTTATGCAATGTTACAGATTTGATTATTGGTTGAATGAAGATTTGAAGACGTTATTTTTGTTTTGGACCGTTAGGTTATTAGTTAAATGAAACTATTTTTTTATCTTGTACTTTGTTTTATTTTGTAATGATCAAGTTGTTTTGTGTTATGATGATAAATGAAATGAATTTTTTGTTTAAATATTGACACTTTAATAGTGTATTGACACTTTAATAGTGTCGTGGGCATTGAAACAATCACGTCGCGCCCCGGCATGTTCCGCTGAGAATTCTGGATCTCTCTCAATATCTCTCTCAATTCTAAAATTCAGGACTTGAATTCATGTCCTGTCATTAAATTCCTCCTGATTTATTAGAACTAAAAGAATTCCATTTAAGCATCACATTGCTTGAGTTGAAAGATTCCATTTGAATTAGAATCTGGTCATTCACTATGACCCGCTAAGCATCCATGGCTGAATGGTTAAAGCACCAAACTCATAATTGGCGAATTTGTAGGTTCAATTCCTACTGGATGCACACTAATGGGACCCTCCATTAAGTCTATTGAAATTAGCTCTATATCAATGAAATCTCATCATCCATACATAACGAATTGATGTGATATATTCATATCATACTATAGTGAGAAATTATAGAAGATCCCCTTTAAGATCAAACAATTCCATCGATTTGAGTATTATTGTATATGTGATTGCATCTACTATACCAGGAATATCAATGAATCCGATTATCGGGCTGGGGTGTGACAATATCCATCGCTAAAATAGGGCACCGGGACCACGGCCTTACACTTTATATTTTAACCTTTACTTGGATCAAGATGGGTCAACTTTACCCATTCGACCCATACCCATTCTAACCCTCTAATTAAAATCCATCCTGACCCATACCTATTATAACCTATCACCTAAGTCCAACCCAACCCATTCATATTACAACATCTTTCTTCATAATTGAAATAATTTAGATACATCTTAAAAAATTCCACTATCTTAAATATGTCAAACTTAGAAAACGAATCACAAAATTTAAGCCAGACATATTTAACATGTTAATATCTTTTTTTGTTTTTTAACAAAAAGATGTCATTCTAATTGGCAACATCTTGTCAAACCCATTGTGTCTTAGATTTTTCAATGCTTGATTTGTCCTGTTTATCAACTTAGACGTTTTTAACATGTCTTGACTCTTTTTTTGAAGATGTTTTGATAGAGCATTTGCGAGGCCTAAAACAAGTGTATATAAAACACAAATTCAAGACTCTTAAAATATGGTGCAGTACCTTTCGTATTAGATCGTTATTGCATGTTCTCTCCATATTTTCTTTTTAATAAAATCAGGTACCTTAACAATTTTTTAACCATCATTTGATTTATTTAATTTAGTATTAAAAAACAGAAGGATATGCAGGACACACACACACACTTAACTTTAGGCTTGTAAACGAAGAGAACACAAACAAGGCATGTTCGTGTTTGTTCATTTAACTCTAACCGAACAAAAACATGAACGATAAAACGAATGGGTTGTTCATTTGTGTTTATGTTTTTTTGTTGGTAATACTTGGTAACATAAAAGAACGGGTTCATGAACATGACCGGACATAAACTAACGTGTGAACATGAATTAAAAGTAAACGTGAATGCTAATATATCAGGCTTAGAAATATATAGATAACATATATCTAAATTGTGATATTAATGCACTAATAGTTTTCCTAATAAGTTTATATATAACAGGTTATAGTTTGACTCATAGGTTGGTTTGGTAATTAGCTGTTTAGGGAAGAAGCACATGTAATGGTAAGCTTCATGAGTTCTAACCACAAAGCAAACCCACCCACACCTATGTGGGTAGATTGCTAAATTGCAAATGAAGGCAAACATCTACCATGAAGAATATATGAATTTGGAAAACATAAATGTGTAAATAATAATTATTATTACTACATATAAATACCACTAACTCATTCATCATTTTATTTATTCACTCAAATCTTCCATCATTTTTATTCATTCAAACATCCACCATTTTTATTCACTCAAACCCTCAATGACTAATTTCTCAAACGATGATCTTGAGATATTCATACCGTCAAATGATTCTAATATCGACATTTTTTCAAATGATAGTAGCATACAATTTTTCGAAAATCTCATCGAGCAAGCCAAAGAGGAAGACACGACAACATCATCGAGCATTCCTAAATGGAAGACACGTCAACATCATCATCGAGCATTCCTAAAAGGAAGACACGTCAACATCATTATCAAGCAATATAATTGGCCTTAGGGTTCACTTAGTTTAAAATTTCGTATTTTAATATTTTTGGTTTGAATTATCATATTTTATTTTTCAGGTTTTAGTTATGTTATATTTTTAATATTAAAGAAATTGTATTTTTAATTACATTAATTTTTATTTATTTATTTTAGATTATAAAAAACAAAAAAAAATACAAAATGTTTTAGGGTAGTTGTGGGTAGGTGTCGCAGGTGATTTTGTGATTTGTGGGTACATGAGGGTAGAAATGAGATGACAGTGCGGGATTGACCGGTGTATGGGTTATATCAATGAGTGCCCTTCCCCTCTGACTAAATGATATTTTATTGGTTGATATTTTTATATAAAATTTGAATATTATGTGATATGATTAGCTTTATGGCTAAGTGCTGTTTTGTTGGTAAACATTTTTTATTTAAAGTTTGATAGGATGTAAAATACATGATAAAGTTGTGAGTATGCAAAATTCAAAACATAACAGAATCAGTGTGGTGTTGTTAGTAATTGTTGTTTGTAACTCGACAAATGGTTAACAATTAAATGTGTCATGGGTGTGATTTTAAATTAATAGAGTGTTAAAAAATGCATATAATTTTTCATTTGATTATGTCAACAACATATAATATATTACTTGAGTGTTACTATGTAGATTGAACGATAAATATGCAGGTGACATATCTCAACTTGATGGAACTGTTACTTTGGAGACACTTGAAGATGGAGTTGACATTGAGATTTCTGATGTGTATTTCTCAGTGAACTTAGATGAAGGAAGTGGCTACAAATAGGGCTGTCAAAACTCTTTATGCTGTTTGTTTGCGGGAAAAAAGCTACATGTTTCTGGGACATGATTTGAATCACGAAGCGTAAAGACGATGCTTTATGGTTCTAGTGTACGTTTCAAACTTACATTCCAAATTAATGTACAAAGTTTTTTGTGTCATCAACTATACAAAATATAAATTTTGCTATAGCAAATGCCCGTACCATAATGAATTAAACCACCTTGCGTCCCTGTCACAACACGCAAGCTTTCCCACTAGTGTGTGTTTCACAGAACATATGTCGCAACACGCAAGCATACCCACTAGTGTGCGTTTTACACAACCTATGATGAAGGCGACAAAAAGAAATAAAAAAGACATATAAGTCAACTGGATCTTAACTATATCATTTAATTTGGTTACAATATATTTCGTGTTTCATGTGGTCAAATCACACACAATCTTTCTCCTTGATTCTACAAGATTTTTGATTTCTTAAATGTCTTGTTATCTATGAACAGTTTAAAACTCCGAAGAGTAAGCTAGAAGAAAATTATTTGGTCTCCCAATAAAAAACTGATTAATTTCATTCGTATCGTGAGTTTGTGGTGATGTATAAGCGAATAATTTAGGCCACAGGAATGGGTACTAACAATTAATTTAAGTTTGATAATGATATAACTATGTCATGAGTCTCTGACGATTGACGTTTCCCTAAAGTAACAAGATTGAGTACTAAGGTTTAAAGGTAAAAAGTACGGGTACTAAGATTTTTTTATTTTGTAACAATGTTAGATATTAACTCCGTTAAATTTTAACATAAAATGGATGGCAATTTAGTTATTATTACCATGATTTCTGTAATTGACTATGATTTATTGTTTAAAGTTGAAATGCTTGCGTAAGAATATAGATGAAACTGAATATATTCGAAATATGTATGTTAGTGTTCTTTTTTTTTTCTTTACCAATACTCATGTATTCTTTCCATTTTAAACATCTCTAAACATAGCAACTTGCTAGTGTAAACGTTTTATATCAATATTTTAGCTAACTGGATTAGGTTCACTACAACGATAACATCACTTTAAATACTTAGTCATACAAATTTAAAAATCAACTAGGATTCAGACCCGCTGCAACGCGACAGGAGTATTTAAGATGCGTAACACTCGGTTTCAACAACTTTTATATTAGTATAAAGTCCACAAAAAAAACATACACTTTTGAATTGATATGGAAATATGACCTGTGCGTTACGCCGGGTAGTGATGAGCTCAGTGGCGACTTAGAACTCGATTGTGACAAAGGAAAGAAACTCTTAAGCTTTTTAACCCGCGCATGGTATTGACTTGGTATTGACAAATTGCATCATAAGTCATAGCATTAATGTTAGTTACAAAATGATGTAGAGTTGGTTTTGAGTACCAGTTACATAATATTCTAGCCCTACGCTGCTTTATATCAAAAGGTTGATCAGGTTTGCCTGCATCTATATACAAAATGTGGCTTTAGTTTAGTAGCTTTTTGCTACAGCCTTTGTCTAAGAAGCTACAGCCTTTGTCTAAGAACAGAATCGCTATTGCCTTGTGTTCGATAATCAAAAGAATTGTTGACTTCTGCTAATCAGTTGTTGTTTACGACATTCTCTTATTGCCTTTCGCTAACCTGTTTAAGAAGTGGTTCGGTTAGTATGTGCTGGTAGTGGTTATTATTTTGGTTTGGTGTAGTGTATACCTGCTGTAGTTGGAAATTGTCTCTTTTAACCTAATGTTTTGGGATCAAGTGTTGCTTTAGGCATCACATGACGCATTTCTGTTTCAATGTATGATATGCACTCTTGATTCTCATCCATGTTTGTAACCTTGGTGACGGTATGACTTCTAAAACGAATGGGTCACGACATGCTCAAGATCAATTCATTTGTGATTCAATTAATACAACTATGAATCTAAAAAGATATCAACAGTGGATGTGAGTTAAAACCTCACATCTTGAACCAAAATTTAACACAATGCGGGCTTTTTGTATAAGTGACAACTAATGGCAATCCTAACTAAAGAAAGGTTGTAAAAAAAAGAAGCATACCACATAGGCACATACACATACACATACCTGATACTGAATGAAGAAGATGTTGGAATTATGGACCGGTTCGGGTAAGTCAACGTGGCCGACCGGGTTGTGACCCGTGAGAGTTACACCTTGGGCAACGAACTAAAATCTGCTTAAATTGTTTGATCGGTAAATGACGAATTTCATATGACGAAATTATTATTTATAATCGTTATAGATAATATAGTGGTTCGGACTTTAAACGAGTGTCGGAACGAGTTGGACTTTGGGCCCGGCTAGAATTTATTATTGATAAATAATAGTATTATTAATATTAGCTTCATATTAAACCTTTTTGTTTACTTGAAGATTACTCCAAGTTAATTGGAGCATGTATATATATATATATATATATATATCACGTGAACATAAAAAGAACATTGATATCTGTTCTGCCGCAAGCAAAAATCCAGCTGCCACTCTGAGATCCGACCACCGATACAGCAAACCAACGCACCGTATCACTGCCGTGCTGTTGCTGCCACCGCTGATCTGGTTCTGTAGCCATGTTCGCGCCACCTGCCGCCAACGTGCCATCGTTACCCAACCGTCACCGTGTTCGGTTCGTTACCTAGCATCGTTCGTTGTACGTCGGTGTCTCAAACGGTTATTCATTAACCGAGGTAAATTAAATATTGTCAGTTTACAATTATATTAATTTTTTTAGACTCGTACTCGTATCGTTTGTAACCGGATCTTGTACGGTTCCGTTTTTTGGTGATTACTCATTTTGTATTCCGCTGTGTATTCGTATATTAATGTGATTAATAACTATAAAACCAATTTATTTAAACCGGGTTTAATTGTTAAACCGTTGACTGATCACCACTAGACCCCAACAGTAGTATCAGAGCCTTGGTTACAACATACGAGTCGAATCCGGTCTTTTCACCGGATCTATATCATAAACTTCAAGCTAGTTGAAGTTTTTGATCTAGATATGTTTTTTGAGCAATCTTGGTTTGGTCAATTTTTATTTATTTTATTTGACCAAAATATTGCTCAACTTTATTTTTTATTGAATATGTAAATCTGGCCCGACCATGTGTGATTGGTTGTTTGATTTTGGCCATATGGATGGTTCAAAGTTGTATTTTATTTTCGATTTTATTTTATGGTTTTTGGGCACTTTGATGGTTCAAAATTGTAATAGATAGGGTTTGGTTTTTCATTATATGTATTTTAATATTGTAATAAAGAAGACCCGAAGGAAAACCGAGGACGAGCTCATGGAGTTCTTGAAGTCAGTGGGAGTAAGCAAAGATGACCGGATGCACCAAAAGTCCATCCTTGTGGTTGTTTGTGTTGTGACCCCTTGACCCGATTGGTCTTGCTAATAGGCTCTAGCAAGACGAATCACCTTTTGGCCATTTAAGATTTACATATTCTTGTTTGTTATAGTGGTTGCTTGCTTTATTATAATAGGTTATAATACCACCAACCTAATACCAAATATATATTAAAATAAATTTTAATCAACTAATTGATTTTTTGCAAAATTAAACTAAATTTGATTTTCCAAAACCTTATAACTTAATAGTTTAACTATTAACTTAAAAAATTGGTTAGTCATATCACGGCAAACTTAGTTTTAATACGTTATTTAAAACTAAGTGTCCTGAGAGATGACAGGGTTCATCAAGTTGTCCCGATTAATACAGTAAAACTGGACTTTTACTCTATTCGGTAAATTCTAAAATTAATCCCAATTTTAAAATCAATAGTTTATGCAATCATACTATAAGCCACACTCGAGACATACTGCGAAATTTCAAGTGTTTGGAGCTACAGCACCGCGCTTGTTTTCTAGCCTATCCCTTCAAGGTGAAAGGGTTTCGTTGACACATCCGGCCCTTTCACACGTGACTGTACTAGGGCGACTATTACTTTACTCTTCTGTTACGTGCTACAGCTGTCTGAAGACTAAAGTGGGCATAGATGAGGCTAAACGTATCTACCTAGACAATTGTTGTCTTAATAGGCCTCATAACCGAGAGTTGTGCTTTATTCATAATTGGCAATCGTTGTTAGTCTGCCTAACCACTTACTAATGTTGTGTACTGCAGCTGCCATTACTAACTGGAAGCCAGATTCTCAAATCCTTATTTTATTAATGTTAATTGGGTTATAAATAATAGGATTATAACATCGAAAATACTAATTAAAATTACTTTTGCTTATTAAAACAGATGTCAACTGATAATAATTCCTCATTCACCCTCAAGACTATTCTTGAGAAAGAAAAGCTGAATGGCACTAATTTTCTTGAATGACACCGCAACTTGAGACTTGTTCTCAAGATGGCAAAGAAGCTCTATGTTCTCGATGGACCGGTTCCATTAGAGCCTGAAAACAATACAGTTGTTTCCAGAAAGGTTCTTGAGAAGCATAATGACGACTCCTCTGAAGTCGCTTGCATTATGCTAGCTACCATGTCATCTGAGCTTGCTAAAGGCTTAGAAGATCTTGGTGCCTATGAGATGCTTGAGCAACTCGAGGGCATGTTTCAAAAGCAAGCCCGTCAAGAACGTTTTGACACCATGAAACAGCTTATCAGATGCAAGATGGAACAAGGATCCCCTGTTAGTGCGCATGTCGTCAAGATGAAAGGGTACATCGACCAACTGAAGAAAATTGATTATCCCCTGTCAGATGAAATGGCAGCGGACTTCATCTTGAACTCTCTTCCCAGCTATTACGACCAGTTCGTAATGGATTTTAACATAAATGGCTGGGTGAAGACAGTGCCGGAGCTTCATGGCATGCTCAAGACGGCTGAGATGAACATTCCTACTAAAACTAATCAAGTTCTATTGGTTCGATCTGCTGGTGTCAAGAAGCCTAAACCCAAGAACCGGGGTTATAACAGTAAAGGCAAGAAGAAGGTTATTGTTGCCGCCAAGCATGCCACCAACACTAACAGGAATGTTGCAAAGGCACCGCCACCGCCTCCTGAGGAGCGCCAGTGCTACAAGTGCAACAAGATGGGGCACTGGATGCGTAACTGCCCCGAGCATCTAAGCTGAGCTAGCAAAGAGGAGGGCCAATGGTGAAGGCTCCTCTAAAGGTATTTCCATATACGTTATTGAACTTTTCACTGTTTCTAGCAACACATGGGTATTTGATACCGGATGTGGTTACCACATCGTTAATGTCTTGCAGGAGCCTGAAAACTGGAAGAAACTGAAACAGGGCAATATGGAACTCATCGTTGGTGATGGGAAGAGTGTCCCAGTTCTTGCAACTGGCACGTATCATTTTGCTTGTCCGTATGGCCTTGTAGTTACTTTGAATAACTGTTTGTTTGCACCTGGTTTAACCAGGAACATTATTTCAGTTTCTTTACTTTTTGAACAAGGTTTTAAGTACGCTTTTAATGGTATCGCTATTTCTGCCTACTTGAATGATATCTTTTATTTTGAGGCTAAACTTCTAAATGGTATTTATGAGATTGATGTTCAAATTAACAATAATGTATTTAATCTTTCTAAACGTATCAGATTTGGCATCAATGATACGTTTCTATGGCATTGCCGACTTGGCCACATAAGCAAGGCACGAGTTAAAAGACTCCAATCTGTAGGGATTCTTGAATCTACAGGACCGGACTCTTTTGACAATTGTGAATCTTGCTTAGCTGGCAAACTCGCCAAGGACTCCTTCACTCATAAGAATGAACAAGCAAAGGATCTGTTGGGACTCATACATACTGATGTGTGTGAACTTTCAGAACTATGTCTGGAAACCATCGTTTCTTTTATCGACGATTATAGTCGATATGCTTATGTGTATCTTATGAAACACAAGCATGAAACTTTTGAAAAGTTCAAAGAGTTTCAGTACGAAGTGGAAAACCAACTTGGTAAAACCATTAAGAAGCTTCGATCAGATCGAGGTGGAGAATATCTCAGCTCAGAGTTCGCTGCTCATCTAAAAGAGCGTGGAATTGTTTCACAACTCACTCCACCAGGCACACCCCAACATAATGGCGTGAGCGAGAGGAGGAATCGAACTTTGCTAAACATGGTTCAATCGATGATGTGTAGAACCAACTTGCCTCACTCCTTTTAGGGTTATGCCCTTATGACCGCTGCCCGCATTGTCAATCTGGTCCAACTAAGAAGGTAGACAAAACCCATATGAGATATGGCATGGGCGAAAGCCCAACTTGTCTTTCCTTAGAGTATGGGGATGCGATGCTTATATCACAAATGAATATGATAATAAGCTCGATCCACGCGGCGTAAAAGTTGTTTTCGTCGGATACTATAAGCAAAGCGGTTATTATTTCTTTTATCCCGATACAAATTCGATTTCTATCAAGAGGAAATGCCACTTCTTCGAGAAAGAATTTCTTGATCGAGGAATTGGAGATAACATTGTCGATCTTGAAGAAATTCAAGAAACACAAACAACCGCTGAGGAAGTTGGAACGTCTGATCAACAAGTTGTTGTTGCTGATACATCAGACGTGAACACGAGTGTTCACATAAGTAGTAGGACTCCCGTACCAAATTCTGGATACCTATGGCATTTAGATGGTCCCGAAGTCTTATTAGTAGCTGAGTCTAATGACGAACCTGCTAACTACAAATCTGCAATCTTGGATCCGGAATCTGAGAAATTGCGAGATGCCATGAATGCCGAGATGCAATCTATGCATGATAACCAAATTTGGAACTTAGTTGAGCTACCCCCGATGGTCGGGCAGTAGGGAGCAAATGGATTTTCAAAAGAAAAATCGACATGCATGGAAATGTGCAAACCTATAAAAAACGGCTAGTTGCGAAAGGTTTTACTAAAACTCAAGGGGTTGATTATGATGAAACTTTTTCGCCCCTTGCTATGACTAAGTCAATAAGGATATTATTTGCCATAGCCGCGTACTATGACTACGAGATATGGCAAATGGATGTCAAAACCGCTTTTCTTAATGGACATCTTTCTGAAGATGTTTATATGGTTCAGCCTATAGGTTTTGTCGATCCTAAATATCCTAATAGGGTTTGCAAATTGAACAAGTCCATTTATGGACTTAAGCAAGCATCTCGAATCTGGATTCTTCACTTTGATGAGAAAATCAAAGAATTTGGTTTTGTCAAAAATGAAGATGAGCCTTGTACAGAAAGGCTAGTGGGAGCACTATATCATTCCTCATATTGTATGTGGATGATATACTGATCATTGGAAACAACATTCCTATGCTTAAGGAAGTTAAGCACTGGTTGGAATCTTGTTTTGCAATGAAAGATCTTGGTGAAGCTGCTTATATTCTGGGAATCAAGATCTACCGAGATAGGTCTAAGCGGATTCCAGGGCAAAGTCAAAGTACATATATTGACAAGGTCATGACACGCTTCTCAATGGACAACTCTAAGAAAGGAGCCGTTCCCATTGCTAAAGGAACCGTGTTAAGCAAATCGCAATCTCCGGCAACGGACATTGAAACAAAGCACATGCAAGCAATTCCATATGCTTCAGCGATTGGCTCTATCATGTATGCTAAGTTATGCACTAGACCTGACATCTCGTATGCTTTAAGCATGACTAGCCGTTTTCAGCAGAGTCCTGGCGTTGCCCATTGGACTGCAGTAAAGAACATCTTGAGGTACCTGAAAAGGACCAAAGACATGTTCTTGGTGTTTGGAGGAGTGGAAGAAGAGCTCACTGTAAAGTGTTACACTGATGCTAGCTTCCAGACTGATCGAGATGATTCTCGCTCACAATCAAGATTCGTATTCACTCTCAATGGAGGAGCTATTTACTGGAAGAGCTCCAAGCAGAGTGTGGTGGCAGATTCCACCACTAAGTCTGAATACATAGCTGCATCAGACGCTGCTAAGGAAGCTGCTTGGATGAAGAAGTTCATCACCGATCTCGATATGGTTCCGAGTATTCGCAAACCAATCGAGGTGTTCTGTGATAACACATGTGCTATTGCTCAGGCCAAAGAGCCCAGATCTCATCACAGAGCCAAGCACATTCTAAGTAAGTTCCACCTCATACGGGAGATACCGAACGAGGTGACATCATAATAAGCAAAGTAGAGACAGATCAAAACCTAGCAGACCCGCTCACTAAGCCGATGACTCAGGACAAGCATGACCAACACATGGATGCTATCGGTCTTAGATTAGCTAGTAATTTGTTTTGATTTAGTATTTGGATGTATGAACATTTAAACAGTTATACTTTTAATTTAATGGTTAAATGCAAACGTTGAATATTATAACTGTGTTCATTTTAATACGTTTAATCCATGAATATTGTATTCTAAATTATCCGTAGTCGTTCAGACTCGTGGGAACGATTCTGAATTAAGACTATTCTGACTTTGGACTCAAAGGGTTGACTTCCAAACTCACAGACCTCATTATGAATGACGTTGGATGTAACTCGCATCAAATCATCTTCATGGATTTTAGTCATAAGATGCATTTGATATTGGTATGCTCATTTATTATCCTTAGACCTAAGGTACATATTAGAACTTTCGTTTACTAAAGGTATTCTGTAACATCACGGAAAATTTCGAGCCAATAATGTCAAAATACTAAAGTCAAGGGACCAATTCTGCCAATTTCCAAACTCCAAGGTCTAAAACGGAAAATATGATTTCTTGGCTGATCGCGATACGCGACAGCCTTAGAAACAAGGTCATCGCGTACCGCGATGACCCACCTGACACATTGTGGTGGCATGGTATGTCGCCACGTGTCACCACGTAGCAACCCGTCTGCCACGTGTCACCACGCGGCACAACGCCTGCCACGTGTCGCCATGTGGCAGGTTTAGTGTGTGATTCAACAAGCCTACGTCGCGATACGCGACGGGCTTGCCAAAGGGGCCATCGCGTACCGTGACGAGGTCCAAAAGTTGGCTATAAATAGAAGGCCACGGGTTCATCACAAACCACACCAAATTTCACACACTTAACTCTCTCTCTAACATCTCTCTACACCTCGATAATCGTGCCTTCGATCCATCTCGATAAACGTGCCCAATTCCTCGATAAACGTACCCTCTACTCCTGATATCCGTGCCTTATTTCAAACGACGTTCCAACAACAAATGTGGTGCCATCTCGACGTTCCGACGATTGCCTTGTAAAGCGTGCTGATAGGTGGAGAAACATTGGTGTACCTCATTGGGCGTGCCAAAGAGAAGTGTTGATCGAGAAAAGTTGAAAAGGAGTAAAGGACGTTGAAGTTCTGCTCAAATTTCTAGGGTTATTATAAGCCGACAAAGGTAGGCATAATGCCCGAATAAAATAATAATAAAATATTGAAAAGGCTTAACCCTAAAGTCGAGGTTATACTCGATACCTCGAGAATAAAAGAAATATATATAACAAAGAAAAGAAAAGAATACAAGCGTATATATAAATATATATGTGTGAGTATAATTCCTTGTGATAAGTATTATTTAAGTAATAATGAGTATTCTTAAATAATAACGAAAAGAAAGAAATACGTTTCTTATAGAAGAAGAAACGTAGGGTTTTATAAAATAAACTAAAGGTTTATAAATATTACTTTTTAACTAAATGTTTTAAAGTAAAAGAATAAAAGAATCGAGGTGACGATTATAAAACTAAGACTAAAGGTCTTAAGCCGGATTATATATCCGACTAACAAAATTTATACTCGTACTATAGGTGCGAGATAGCAAGGGAAAGACCCACGGATGGTGTTGGAAACCGATCCCAATCAAAAGGTGAATACGCCCCACTTTTACAAACTTGATTTCAAATGAGTCAACTTGATTATGTGAAAAACTTTACATGAGACTAAGTGTCTCTAAAAACATTGTAAATAAGAATATAAGCCTAGCCCTCAGGCTGTAGTATACGTTTTTCTGGATCCTTACATATGTGGTAAAATGCGATGGGCACACCGCACCACGCTTGGTCACGACCTCCAGCCACGATGGGCCGGACCTAAGTACGTTCGAGTGAGACTGACCATGTGTATATTTATGATACCTAAGTAATGTCGAAACGCTGCGGTGTTTTGCTGAGGTGACCTAGTGTAGAGACTCGAGTTTATAATGATGTTGTTTTAACTAGATTATTCCTAAGCCAAGATGGGCCGAGGCTTACATGGTCTCGAGGGGTGATCTAGTAAAGAAAAAGAAAATATTCTAGCGTCAGCATATTCACTAGCATTCGTTGCTGACGTATTTTCAACATTTTGCAAGTAATCAAGAATAGGGCTTGCGAAGACGAAGGGCTCAAGAATCCGATGGCTCGGATATTTTTGTTAAACTTAAAATATTAAAAATGGTGGTTTTGTAAACTATAAACAAGTAAACGTATATGGAACTTTCGTTCCATCTTTTGTAATGTAATATTTACAACTTTGATCCTTATGTTTTTACAAGACTTCCGCTAACAACCGTAACTCTGATTTAAATACAAACATGTTACCAACTGTTGGTCGCATTCCTAGGCCTAAGATGGGGGTGTGACATATTCTTTGATCAGTGTCAACCGTTGTCGCGTAACTGCCAGCCATAAAAGTATTGGTTGGGAATATTCTAAAGTTCAGTGTGAATTGTATGTAATCAAGATGGGATTCTGTACTCTTACATGATATGTAACAATTAGACATCTTGGCGCCTTCGTTGATTCAAACTGGTAAAGTGTGAGGCCTCACCCAAACTTGCTGTGTGTTTGATTGGACCACTTTGACTCGAGAACGAAAACGATAATGATTGAACGCCATATGAGATTGAACTGATCCATGTCTCATTGTTCAATTGGTGTCTTATACGGAAAGGATAGATGACAACGATTACTATATTTTCATTATCTTGCAATAGTGTATTCCAAGATATTTTGGTTAATAAATTTAAAATGTCATAACCTGTTGGGGGTAGCCATATCTAGCTAGAGCACCGCTGGTTGTCAGCGTTGAGAAACTTAACCGAATCCGTCCAAGTGGGAGACTGTTGGAATTAAGACCGGTTCGGGTAAGTCGAAGTGGCCGACTGGGTTGTGACCCGTGAGAGTTACATCTTTGGTAACGAACTATAATCCGCTTAAATTGTTTGATTGGTAAATGACGAATTTCATATGACGAAATTATTATTTATAATCGTTATAGATAATATAGTGGTTCGGACTTTAAACGAGTGTTGGAACGAGTTGGACTTTGGGCCCGGTTAGAATTTATTATTGATAAATAATAATATTATTAATATTATCTTAATATTAAAACCTTTTTGTTTACTTGGAGATTACTCCAAATTAATTGGAGCATGTATATATATACACGCATATCACGTGAACATAAAAAGAATATTGATCTGTTCTGCCGCAAGCAAAAGTCCAGCCGCCACTCCGAGATCCGACCATCGATACAGCAAACCAACGCACCGTCACTGCCGTGCTGTTGCCGCCACCGCTGATCTGGTTCTGTATCCGTGTTCGCGCCACCTGGCGCCAACGCGCCATCGTTACCAATCCTCACCGTGTTTGGTTCATTACCTATCATCGTTCGTTGTACCTTGGTCTCAATCGGTTATTCATTAACCGAGGTAAAATTATACATTGTCAGTTTACAATTATATTTATTTTGTTAGACTCGTACTCGTATCGTTTGTAACCGGATCCTGTACGGTTCCGTTTTTTGGTGATTACTCGTTTTGTATTCCGCTGCGTATTCGTATATTAATGTGATTAATAATTATGAAACCAATTTATTTAAACAGGATTTAATTGTTAAACCGTTGACTGATCACCACTGAACCCCAACGGAAAATAAAAATTAACCAATGAAACCTACGTACATCACCAAACGACAAATGAAAGGAAAACGCACTCACATCGAAGACAAATATAGCAATCTGATAAAAATGTCGATGATAGAAAACGTAATCTGAAAATTATTAATTAGTGAAACCTAAAAAACGTACCATTCAAACCGCCATATGTATACAACAATATGATGAAAAATAGTTTTTTCAGGAAACGATGCATTATCATTATCTTTACCCATTACCCATACCATTATTATATCTAATTCCAAAAGAATTGAATATAAAACAACACCAATATCTACCAAGTGTCTAGTAAATTGCCTCCAAGAAACTGAAACATTTGTCTATGTAATGGATACCAAGATCAATTCGTGTTTTTTGTTTCCCTTTTTTTCTTTTCGAATCTGATATAAGTGTCTAAAAAAAGACATTTTGGACCAACACCAATATGCAGATTTATTGTGTCAAATAACATTCATAAACCAATATAGAGAGACGCTTAAATCAACTTTCTAACATAAATTGGTGACAATAGTTGATTTATCACTGCATAAGCTAACCTAGAACATTAACCATAAATTGCAATTGTATTAGATGGCCAGATGGGTCAAAGATCTATAATTCAACCAAACGAATATCATCAAACACGTAATAGCCAAACCAAAGAAAGACAACAATAATATGTACACAAACTAATGATACCTGCAAAAGTAAAGACGGATTCCAAACTTGAAGCCTACTAAAGAAACACCCAAATGACCAATTAAATGACAAAAATTAAAGAATCATACCAAGGGCAAACACTGGCCGACCAAACATGGAGCCCGAAACTGAAAGCTTATATCCGACGACCCGCAACAACTCATCTACCTTTTCACTTTAATAACTTACTCTTAATACGTGGCTACTTGCTCTTGATACGTGGCTATTGACATTCTGCCATCAACTCCCAAGTTCACCACATATGTATGTTTCTTTTTTCTCTTCCAGCAATAAACCCCCAACACCACTAATAAAATGAACGCTCAGATCTCCGTTACGGTTGCAACATGTGTTGTCGTTCCAAATAACGAAGCGTCATCATAGCGAAACTGCATACCAATCATAATCACTAAAGTACACCAAGCTTCCATAAATACGAATACGATCACAACCTTGAACACCATTCAACCCATAAATACCCAAAAGCCGCCACTAAATTAAGAATAGTCTCAACATTTCAAACCGTAATCAGAGCATCGCATCAAAGTTAAAGCCTAGCCCACATGTTGCAAATCAGCGACTGCCATAGATGAAAAGTCGCTGGCAACATAGTAACCACAAACAAAGCCAAACCAAACACCACCAACAATTGTAGCCATACGTTTGGTTTTTTGTTTATATCAACCCATTTTGAATCCTTAAAACGAATATGATAAACCCAAAATCAGGGGCAAACTCAATTTTTGCAAATAGAACCTGAATGTAGTATGTTAACCATCAGTACACTTTCTGAGTGTTACCAAAGTTGACATATATATATACACACCCACATATATATAATTAGCCCTGTACAATTTCTGTAAAATACCACCGGACCACCATCACCACCTGTTTCCAAATAGAACATGGCAACAGTAAGTCGGCCGTCTACAGCCTTCGGAAAACACCATCGGACCACTACCCCCACCAAGGGTTTACAAATAGAACCCGACAACAGTAGGTTAGCCGGAAAAACCACCGGACAACCACCACTACCTAGATTTTCTAGATAGAACCTGGCAGCAGTGGGGTACCGGAGAGAGAGATCAGATGCCGACAGAAACCAGAATGAAGAGATGACAAAGTAAATGATGGCGGTGGTTTATCTTGTGAAAAAGGAGAGAGATGTGAGGGCACGTGTAAAAGCTAAAGAAGGTAAACTTCTAATAGAAAGCCACATATGCACTGTTAAAAGGGTACGTGTAAAGAAGAAAAGGACGTTACAATTTAGCAGCTGCAAATACATCCATTTAAACACAACTTACAACCAAAGAAGCAGAAAATACAACCATTAAAGCATGTTTTTAGTTAACATAATTCTCTTTTAATATATACATATATATATGGTAAGAAAAAAAATGATATTATTGCAAGAAATGTAAGAAACGAATATAAACCACTAGTTTTGTTTTAAGTTTTAAATGCTTAAAGCTAAATAAAGAAACTATTAATTATTCTCTTTATTCAATTAATATAACTAATAAACCATAATACTTATTTATTTAATTAATATAACTAATTAAATTATTATAATTAGAAAATATTAAGAACTCATTTATTTTTATAACTTACTTTTTGTTTCTTGAATTTTTATCCTACACTTATTCATACATTAAAATTTCTTTCTATCCAAAACTAATTTCTTCCAACTAAATATATTAATATCCATCAACACATACTTACATTATGATGAATAATACCAAAAAAACAATTTTACATGTGTTTGCATTAGATATCAACAAAAAACATACAACCTACACACAAAAAACATTTAACCTACACACAAAATTCATCATCAATAAAATACACACGCACACGAAAACATATAACCTACACACAAAAAACACATAACCTACACACGAAAATTTTATCTTACACAAATACAATTTATTCATACATTAATATCTTTCAAAACTAATTTCTTCAAATTCAGCATATCAATATCCATCAACACGTAGTTACATTGTGATGAATAATACAAAAAACTATCTTACACATGGTTGTATTATATGTCAATAAAAAATATACAACCTACACAAAAATATATAACCTACACTTGTTAAAAGAATAAGAAAACATATAGCTTACATACGAAAAACATATGACCTACGCATGTGTAGGGTATGTGTATCTTTGTGTAGTTTAATATAATTGTTGATGTCGAATTACATATGTAAGTTATATATTTTTTGTATGTTGTAAGTTTTTATTGCTCAAAACAAGTGTAGGTTATATAACTTTGTGTAGGTTGTATATTTATTGAACTTAAATACGTTGATTTGATATATGCTAATATATTGAGTGGAAATTATTTTTTTAATATAAAAAAATAGTATTATATGAATAAATTGTATTTATGTTGAATAAAATGAAGAATGTGTAAATAAAAAATAAACTAAAGTAGTGTTTTTATGTTTTTAATTATTATAGTTAAATTAGTTAGATACTAGGTTATTGACCCGTGGGTGCCACGGGTGGAAAAATTTAAATCATGTAACATCCACACGTTTCTATCATCAACTGATATATAAATCATGTAAAACATAACATTCAACTAAAATAACATCCATTTTATAGTTATAAATTAGTAAATAGTTCATTATAAACCACATTTGTAGTTTTATTTGAAACTTTACATTCATTGTCTAATATAAGCATTTTAACACCGTCTCTACTCTTCACTCGTAATAAAGCCACATATAGTTGCCCACGTGTAGACACCGGTTCTCGCATGTATATGCCAACTCTTGCTAGTAATTGGCCTTGACTTTTATTAATGGTCATTGCAAAACAGACCGTAAAAGGAAATTGTCTTCGTTTCAATATGAATGGCAGTTTCTTTTCTGAAGGAGTTAGACCCCTACGAGTTATATAAGTGCAAAACCCAATGTTAGAATGTTAGTACCAGAAATAACCTTTACTTCGATAAAAGGCCTCCCCAAGTTAATTACTTGTAATTAGGTTTCGTTGCATAAACTGTTCTTCTGATCAATATTCCTTAGTAACATCATTCGCACACCAACTTTTAGAACCAATCTATGATTAGGCATAACAGACATCTTTAAACCATTTAGAAAATCCGATGAGTGTAATGTTGGATCAAAACCAGGACAAACACTATCTTTAAATGAGGTTGTCCAAGATATTAATGACAAATTGTTGTCTTTGTTTCTCGAAGAAGAAGTTGAATATCTCAGTTCTAATAGTATAGACAAGTATGGCCCTTTCTTGAAAATATGAAATATCATTAAAATTTTCCAATAATGTTGGATATAATCATATCAGAAATAGGATCGGATAAATCACCAATCAAAAGATCATATGGTATATCTATATTGGCGTTGTTGTATTTATAAATAATGAAATGCAAATGTTGTATTTATAAATAAATGATAATTTTACATGAATTATAAGACATCATAACTTATTTGAATCAAGTACAAAAACATACAAAGACTAACAAAAATAAATAAAAAATTAAAATAGTTTATAACTTATATTATGAGTACAATAATAAGCAAACAAAGAAATTATTTTCCAAATCAACAAACAATTTTACATTTTTTTTTCAACTAAACTTCTATCTCAATGTTAATTCAAAAGATGAACTTTATCTAAGACATTTATTACGCATCAATAACCGTAATGTTTATTACTCTAAGATAGTACCCGTGTTTATTTACACATCAATTTAAATATTTGTTGCACATCAATGTTAGAAGATGAACAATATCTAAGACATTTCTTTTCATAAGTATATTTTAAATTTATGTTACCAAACAAACTGTTATGACAATCTAAAACCTTAATTTAATCTTTCATAATACTATAATTAATTGATCTTCAAAATAAAGTCTTAATAACATATTAATTTTCATTTAAGTATAGTTGACATATAGTTGATTCCTAATATATATCAATTAGGAAATTAGGTAAAGCTTTCTCTTCTATTTTTTTTATAACTTCTTTATAGACAAATTATGTTAAATAATTATTGAATAATAATAATAATAATAATCTAATATTGTTTCAATAGATTATGCTCTTTAGCTTTTATGCTTACTTCATTGTGTATCCGTTTAGCTCGTTTTCTTTGTAGCCGCATTTTTTTTACCCATTTAGGCAAATTGCTTATACTCGGGAGATTAAACTTTTCGCCATATTTCGTACATACTAATTTGGTGGTGATGAAAATAGAAATTTAATTTTGTTAAAACTTAAGCATAGAAATAATTAAAAATTATTTTTTCAAATAATTAAAAATTATTTTTTCATTATGGGAATAATATGAATAAACTAAAAAAACATTTCATGTTCACTAATAGTTATTTATGGAGAAAAATGTATAAATTAAAGAGAAAACGTGTTTTGTTTTTAGCAACCACTATTTGTTTGACAATTATGTTAAAATCATTTTATGCATTATTTTTAGGTGTTTAAAACTATAAGATTTAATTTAAATTAATGTTTGTCAACTTAACAATTGATTTGAAGTCAAAATTTATATTAGGTCATAAAAAGTATTATAATTTTGTACAATAAAAATAGTAGATACGAATTAAAACATAAATTAGTAGATGATGTATATGAATATGGTTGATGACTATTAAAGAAATTTATAATTAGATTTTTTTAAACGAATATAAGTTGAAAGTTACAAATAATTTTTATTTCTAGTTAGGAATAATGTATTGATATATTTTAAAATGTTAAATACGATAATATTGGAAAGTAGGGATGAGCAAAATCGGGACCGATACTGAAATCGGTACCGATTTGGTACCGTCGGTACCAAAGTTTTAAGTTTCGGGATCGGTACGGTACTGGTATTTCCCGATTTTTTACCTCCGGTACCGGTATAATCCCGGTACCGTCCCGGTACCGGTACCGAACCGAATATTTCGGTACCGGGACCGGTACCAAGAATTAGAGATTTTCGGGATCGGGACCGGTCGGTACCGTCAGGTACCATGCTCATCCCTATTGGAAAGTATAGTAATATTTTAAATTGCGTTGACATTAGTAATTAAATTGGAATTTGAACAACAACAATATAAGATTGATTATCTTACTATAACTAATTTAATGTATTATAGAATGATCAATTAAATTTAATTTCTGGATTATATAATAATCCATTAAATTACATGAATTGTGAAAAAAAATACATGAATAATAACAAAAATATACATTAACATTAAACAAAATATAAGACATCTTGTCAACAAATCCTCAATCCATTATATCAAGTTGGGGACAATAACCGAAATAATAAAATTAAATATTAATATTAAAATCACATAATAAATAAATTACTAATTATGAAAGATTTGAATTATGTGAACAAATGTAAACTTTACCGGAAAAACATATAAATGTGTATAAGTACAAAATCGGTGAAAACCTAACCAATAAATATAATAAACATTCACCATCCAATAATTAGTACAAAATTATGTGAATAATATACTAAAATTAATGAATGGGTAATTTGGAATAAAAGTAAAAGTCCGGATTATGGTAAGCTATTTACTTTATGTAACAATACCATTTCATCTTGCAAAATCATCTCTATTGACCAATCTTCTTCGGGCTTGTTATTGCCCTTGAGACGCCATAGTTTCAAAATACGAACCTTGAGGACACAGTCGTTATTAAGCACATCCAATTGGTTAAACATTGTAATGTTTGTTGGCTCCATCTTCCTGGTGGTGAAAATTAAAAATAAACAAACTATTAATTTTTGAACAATTATACTTTGTTTGAACCGAACAACTAAACAACAAAATTAATTATATAAGCACGACCAAACTATATACCTTACAAAACAAATTCGTTTTTGTTAATTCTTGTGTGATGGTGTGAGAATTATTGTGTAAAGGTCAGAGTATTTATACATAACTATTAGATGTTTGAATTTTTGGATAGGTGAATAAAGACAAGAAGATATAAAGGTAATTAATTAAAAATCATAAAATTAGGGATTTTATATTAGCTTGAAATATGGACGAAAATTAGGAGGTATTTGATTACGGATTTTGAAATTTTGAAATATTTGAATTTAGTGTTGTTAAATTATATTACTATGTTATAATTATAATATAAATAAAATTAATATGTTTAAATCTACACCATATTTCAACATACAGCATAAGGATAGTAATGCACAAAAATATGTAACTAATTTATTTTTTATTTATTACCATTAATAAAATTAATTATCAATTGAATAATTGCATAATTGATATAAGTTATAGATTTATGATAATTTTAGAATCCCTATGATATTTGTTTCTTGTATAGTGAATTTTATTTTATATTTATTATCATCCCTAAAATTAGAATAATTATGAGAATTTAGATCCTTAATCATATGGTTGATTTGATGATTATGTTAAAATCATTCATACCACGTATATATCATAATTGATTATAATTTTGAAATTCCGTAATCAAAGTAATCCTTAATCATATGGTTGATTTGTTTCTAATATAGAGAAATTTACTTGCAATTGATTATGGATTTCAAGTTTACGTCCAATTAATCGGTCAAATCTTATAAATCTAAAATAAAAACCATAATTTATCAATAAATAAATTAAACAATTAAACATTAAGCAATAATAATAAAAAATAACAAACTGACATTTGATCGAACACCTGGTGGGCAACCTAAATTAGTGTATTAAATCACAATATATATATATATATATATATAATTTCATGTGAATCAACATACACAACATAATACCTGATGCTTTAACTAACCAGTAGAAACGTTGATGGTTTGTTAACACAATCATGGGTAGGTCGAATTTCTGTAGATTAAACGTCCGGCTGGTGAACAGCTTCATCGACGGTGGACGGTCAATTTGCCGAATAAATGAAATTAAGGTAGAGATCCTTGGAATAACAGGATGAAGATGTGGAAGTGGGGATAATTGATTTAAGTTTAGGGTAAAATACATTATAATCAATAATGAAAAATGAATAATATAAATGATACAAATGTTTATTAATAATCAACAATCATTTAATAGAATTTATTGTCTAGTATTTTTATTTATTTTAGAATTTTTTTTATTCACATCAAAAATAGAGAAGTGATAGATAAAAATGGAAAGTTTAATTTTTCACCAATAGGAAGAGTCCATATTAATTAAGAGAAAGGATCAAATAGAAAAAGGTTTTGTTGTGAGAATGGTGAGAACCAATTAGAAAATGAAAAATAAAAAATCAATAATTTAAAAGAAATGGCATTTTGGTCACATGTCAAAATTTGATTTATTCCACTTCCCATGATCATGCAAAGTATGGACCACCAGTTACAAAATTTCATTCCACAATTTACTCAATCCTTATATTCAAAATCTAATTTACTTGATCTTCAATAGAAAATACAATGCAATCGAACCAACACAAAATTTCGTAGGTACAAAATTTATTTGATCTAGTTACAAAATTTCATTCCTTTCTGCTTCTGCTTGACTAATTGAAATCAATGCAATTGAACCGACACAAAACCATAACAAAATGTTTCATAAAAACACATAATAATTCAATTACAATCTAAATTAGTGTTTAAATCCAGGCTTATAGCAACACACAATGCTTCATAGCGACACAATAGTTTAAATTACAGGTCTTACAACAAATGCTTCATATCAACACACAATTTTCATAGAAACACACTAAAACTCAATCCAATAAAGGTGTTTTAGTCAAGCACTAATAAAGGAAATACATAAAATCCATAACAACACAAAATTGGAACACGTTAAGTTTTTTTATTTCTGTTCGATAAGGTTTTTTGTCAACACGATACTTTGAACCAACACAAAAAAATATATATACAAATCCCAAATAACAACATGAATAAGAACGTATTTAACATCCCATAAAACAACATAAATCAACACACAATTTTTTTGTGTATTTTCTAAGCCTTGATCCATCATTGTTTCATATTTATCCTTTGCTTCTTTGATTATATAACCTCAACCGCATCCATGAACACATCAAGCAATTTAATCTTCCTTTCAACTAGTCCCTTCCATTCCTGAATGACGACAAGCACAAAAGTCAATTAGCAACACCAGTGGACCAACTAAAAAACAAGCACAGAACTAAACTGCTGGCACAATGTAGCAACTAAAAGAAAAGTCAATTAGCAACACAAACATAAAAACTAACTAGCTCAAATTCTATCAACACCAACATAAAACCCAAAGAGCTCAAATCATATCAATACCACCATACTTTATCAACAATTCTATCACCAACACAGAATGCATAAACCTTAACAACTTAGTGGCAACCAACACAGCCTAATACCCCCCCCCCCCTTCTTAAATTACCAGCACAATCACTAAATTGATCATCGCCATAACAATACATACTTTAGCATCCTTATTATTCATGTTAACAACACATGATAAACCAACACAGAGCCATACCAAATTACCAACACATATGAAACAAGCATAATGTTTAACATATGTGTTACTAACAACAACAACTCATATAGCACCACCATATATCCTGTTAGCACCGACCCAAGAAACCCACACAAATTGTGGTCGTTTCAACACCCACCAAATTAAAACCAGAAAAATAAACACACCAACTGCATGTACATCAAAATAATCTTGCAATTGAACTTCGATTTTTGTAGAAATACCACAAATACAAGGTGCATTACACCTGTACGGCTTCGGATTTCGCCATTAACCATAAAAAATAAACAGTCGACAAGAGAAACCAGAGCAAAAAAAATTAGGGTTCTTACCTAATCAACACTAAAACGAGAGACTTGCTTGTTAAAATCCCGTCGACAATCTTCAATTCCCTCGTTTTATCTTCAATTTTGTTAGTCGAGTGTAAATCGAGAGGGAACCGCATGAATTTTTGTTGAAGGTGAACATCTAGGCAAATATTAAGCAATCTCTTTATTTAGAAAACTATCACTTTACCTTTTTGCCCTTTTTACAACTTTTTAAACAATAAAAACACTTTGTTTTACTAGACACAATATTATCCCTTGGATCTAATAATGAAAGCTTGGATTGTTTCTTACGTTTCCTACCTAACACATGGTTTCTACCATATCCAAACCCTATTAATTAAAACTCATTTGTTTTAATAGTATCGTTAGATATTAATTAGAGATATTTATTATTGTTATATTAGTTGTATTAATTGGAGAGAGAAAATGCATTTATTGTTGCATTTACATCTTTTTTATTTATTTTTAAATATTTAAAATCTAAAATAAAACTAGTGGCTCATATTTATTTCTCTCAGTTCTTGCAATAATTTGATTTCTTTCTTAAATTTAAACCTATATATATATATATATAATTTGTGTATAATAGTTGCTAATTGAAGAAACGTGGATCGACTCACTGGTAGACGATCAACTTTCCTCGGGAGTGATTATGCTATTTCACCGATGGTTCTCTGGGATCTGGATTCTTCCACCTACAAAATGAACAGCACCGTAAACTTACCCCTCAGAAAGGGACAGAGGGGTCCTCTTTGGGGTAACCCTCCGGTGTGAGAATAAGAGATTGTAGGAGAAGATAATAATCTGAGGGTAAGGAATTGGAGTGTATTACTTAATAATGCGTAATACTATGTAATAGGGCATACCTCTCCTTGTGGAGTTGATGTGGTATTTATAGTGCTAGGGTTTCCAATGATTGGGCTCAGACCCAATTAGGGCCTTTTTGGCCTCCTCCTATTGCTTCGCGCCACGTGTCCTTGGGACACCTGCTGCTTTTTCATTTATTATTCTCTGACCCATGTGCAATCACGTGGTAGCACATGGGTTTTGCTGAGTTGTCCACCTTTCATTGGCAGCTGTCAACATCAGCATATTCTTATTCCTTAAAAAGATACCTTCTGGAAGGTTGTCTGACGTGCACAATCAAGGTTATCCTTATCCTGATTTGGATAAGGACGAGGTTGATTATGTGCATGTGTGATATGCGCCTATCCTGAGGATGCGCGAGGTCTTCTCTTTATTCTCACGCGCAGATGTTTCATGAGCAGATGTGATATGCACAAGCATGTGATATGCGCCACGCGCGGATGTGATATGCGTCACGCGCAGATGTGGTATGCGTGAGCATGTGATACGCGTGAGCATATGTGATGCGTGAGCATATGTGATGCCTGAGCATATGTGATGCCTGAGCATATGTGATGCCTGAGCATGTGATGCATGAGTATATGTGATATGCGTGATCATATGTGATATGCGCCATGCGCATAGGTTTTGGCTTTGTGCCCTCATAATATCTTGATTTCAAGCCTCTTGTCTATATCTTGTGGGTTGACCCGCCTCGCTCGGTGTTGAGGCGGGTACATACCTCTTCAAGCCCCCCCAGTCTAATGTGTGTCTTGTCTCGCGCGAGCGAGGTAAGATAGATATTAGACTTAATAGTTTGCTCTTTTAGTAGGGTTTTGTCTTTTTCTTCTTATTACTCATCGTTGCGCGAAATTCTATCATTTTGGTTGAAACGAATCGTCCCTGTACGTGGTTGGTTGTTGCTGACATGCGTCATTGATGGAGACATGTCAGACTTTTCGTGTGCTCGAGGTGCTACAGTTGCCTTTCATGTCCCCTCACATAGTGTCAGGAACACGTGTCGCGCTCGCGTTGGTCCATACCTGCGAGTGGTGGCGCGTGAACTCTGGCAGCACCTGTATCGTTTCTTTTCGTGTCCCCTCACACAGTGTCAGGGACACGTGTCGCGCTCGCGTTGGCTTACACCTGCGAGTGGGGGCGCGTGAAGTCCGATCAGTACCAATTTTTCTCTCTCCTGGGCCTATAAAAGCAAGCCCTTAGAGTTTTTATCCTTCATCTTCTTTGTTGTTTATTCAGAGCTTTCCTTTCTTTCTATTCCGATTAAGTGCCTATCTTTCAGATTTCCGTTCTTCAGAAGCAACTTGTGCCTGACTCTGTTGTATGTTTGATAGCCCAAACAACACAATCTCCCCCAGCAGTCTTCGCGTGAAATCGTTAGTAATGTCTATGTTGAAGAAGACCGGCAAGGGGAAGAGGGCTGCTGAGGCCTCATCGGAGGAGGTAGGGAAGACCAAGGCAGTGAAGAAGTGGGATGAGATCCCCTGTAAACTGAGGCAGTCCGATTTTGACAGCCTTATCGCCTCTCAGGGTTTTCTCCCTGAGTATGGCTGCATGCTGCCGGCGGCCGGGCAAACGGCGGCGGACCCGCCCACCGGCTATATATCCCTTTATTGCCATTTTTTCACCCACTGCAACCTTCGTCTCCCGATTACAAGGTTTGTGGGTGCGCTGCTTAGGTTTTATGGGATTCATATATCCCAAGTCCATCCGTTTGGACTCGTGCGCATGACTCACTTTGAGTTCATGTGCAAATCTCAGCGCGAGGAGCCCACCCCTCGGCGCTTTCAGTTTTTTTATAAGCCCAAGATCCAAGATTCTTGGTTCTCATTTATTCCTCGCAGTCAGAAGGTCAAGTGCTGCACTGTTTCATTCAAGAGCCTTCATGACTGGTCTGAGAGATTTTTCTATATCAGGGCTGGTGTGATCCCCATCCGCATGACCATGCGCGCGATCTCTTCTGCGCCCGCGGATGTGGGTGTCTTCAAGAACCCAACTGGCGCCTGGGTTAAAAAGTTGACTGCCGAACCATCCCCCGCCAAGAACATTTGCGAGGAGGCGCTGGTGGGGGTTGGTATGAGCAGTAGGTGGGCCGACAGCGCGACTGAGCCCGTTATCCAAGTTGATGGCTTGTGTAAGTTAACTCATTGCATTACTTCTGCGCGAATATAATTCGTTTTGCTGATATCATTTGACTTGTTTTGTGGAGTCAGCAAGGAGTATGTCCACGCCGCCTATGATGAGCATATGGAGGGTGGCTCTGTCACGCTGGGCGCTGGGGAGGTTGGTTTTCTCGATCGCTTCGATGACATGTTCATCCCTGTTGATCTGGGATTTCGCTTTGACAGCGACGCGCCTGGTAATCCTTTGTACTTATGCTTATGCCTCTATAATACCAAATTTGGCTAACATTTCTGTTGCATGTATTGTAGACGCGCTCGAGAACTACGAGTTGGAGCTCGCGGAAGAGGAGGAGGAGGAGGAGGCTGAGGTGCCCCAACTAAAGCGTAAAGCTAAGGGGAAAACTAGCGCAGGGGCCAGTAAGAAACAGAAGAAAGATGTTGCCCCCGTTGCTCAGGATCCTCCTACTCAGGCGAGGGGACCTGAGAAAACCCAGGAGTTTACCTCCAAGTTTTCCTTGTCTTCCCTGCCTCAAAATGTGGGCAGACCTCCTGTCCACAACAGGTATGGTGCCGCCACCTCCTCCCTTCACGCGGCGGAAAAGGGAAGCGGCGCTGCGCCTGCCGTTTCCTCATCGACAGGTATACTTTATACTTTATGGTTTTATGAGAGCGATTCTGATAGAATTACTAATGAATCTTTGCTCACTCAAATGTTTGTAGAGCCGGCGACCTTGGTGGATCAACCTCAGGCGCAACAAGGTGCCGAGGCTGCGCCGGATGTCGCTTCGAAGTCCCCTGTTTTACCCCCAAAAAGGGGAAGAATGGACTTCATGGCGATGTTTAACTCGCGAACGGCGGTGCGCCAAGGTATGTATTGCACTTTTATTTTCTGACTTTTCTCTTTTTAGATCAAGTCATGAACCATTTCTCTTTGTTGATTTTTTATAGGAGTCATAGCTGGCGCACAAGCTGCTGGCGGCACTGCTGGCGCCGGTGCCAGCGCCGTTGGTTCTGCTCCTGCTCCTGCAAGCGCTGAATCTCCCCTCATCGGGATTACTAAGGAGCAGGAGGCCGTTTTACGCGTCGACCTGGCGGCGTCGAGACCTCCCTCACCTCCTACTGCGCGCAACCCTCCTCGCGAGACTGATTTTGGTTCTTCTAGGTCGCAGGAGAAAAGGCCTGTTTCAGAGGAAGATGAGGAGGTTCAAGTTGAAGGCTCCGACAGCGGCCGCGCCAGCCCTGCAGCGCCACGAGATTTCGCGGCGCAGTCTTCTCGTGGGGCTGGCGCTAACTTTTCTGCTTCATCCCCGCAGGTATAGGTTCGTTTTTGCTCCGCTGCGCGGACTTCCATATTAGTGTTTTGATGACTTAGATCATTACTTTGTGTTTGCAGGAAGCCGATCACATTTACCGCCCGAGATGGAATATTACTGAGGACAACTCATTTCAGTCCATGGGTGTGTGTGAGGACTTCTGGGCTCATTCTGTGCCTCCAGCTGAAAGGAGGTTTCAGGAGGACCGCGCTCGCGAGGACTTGCTCAACGATCATCTGTTTGCTGGGTCGGCTTTCTTTGCTGCCTCCCAAGAGCTTCGCTATGATTACGTAAAGGTACGTGATGCTCTTGCGGAAGCCAAGCAAGAGGCTAAAGTGTCTGCTTGGAATCTTTCTGATGCTCGAGAGAGAGCTGAGAAACTCCAAGCAGAGCTCAGCGAGAACAGAGCAAGTGCCAACACCGCCTTCGTGAAGCGCGGGCATGAGCTACAGGCTGCGCGGGAGAAGCTACAGGCGGCCGAGGCGGACGCGGCCAAGTATGCGCGTAGAGTGCGTGACTTGGAGCTGGACGCGGAGGCGCGTGACCAAGCTCTTGTCCAGTCTATAACTGACAAATCATCATTGGAGAGTGAGGTTGCGCGCCTGAAGAAGGAGCTGGCGGCCGTGCGGGCCGAAAAAGATGAAGCCTTGGCGACGGCAGCGTCTAGCCAGGAAGCACTTGATGCTGCGCGAGCGGAAAGGGAAGAGGCCTTGGCGGCAGCAGCGTCCGACAGAGAGGAGCTGAAACAGACTAGGAAACTGTTGAGTTGTTAAACTCTCAGATTCCTGCTCTTGAGACGTCTGTTTCTTCCCTCGCGCAGGATCGCCAATGGCTAATCTCACAGGGTATGACTCGTTGCGCTTACGCGATGAAATACTCAGACGAGTTTCAGACCCTTGTGATGGATTGCAACGCTGCCTTGCGCTTGGTGGGTCGAGCTGAAGGGTTCAAGGATGGTTGTGAATATAGCGTGCTGAAGAAGAACCCATCCGACTACCCTTATCAGCTCGACGTTGTCTGCGCGGACATGGCCGAGATGGGGGAGAAGTATTTGAATACTCCCATTCCCATCCGTGCGCAGGTATTTTAACCTTAATGAGTTTACCTTGACTTATTTTCCTAGTCTTTTTGTACTCATATTTTTCCTTATGATTTGCAGATTTCCGCGCTCGCAGACCAGCCCGATCTCGGCGCGCTAAAGAAATTACTTGACGAGTGCGAAGGGGCTGGTGGCGGCGATGATGGCGCGGGGAATGCTGCCCCTGCTAGCGGCTCTGGCGTGGCCAAAGGACCCGCTCCTGACACTATTGTGATAGAAGGCGACTCCATTCAGGACGAACATCTTGACTATGGTCAGTTTGGAGATGACGAGGAGTGGGCTGCGCCAGATGCTGAGGGCGGTGATGAGGACGATGAAGAGGCTGACGTCGACGTGGAGACTTGAGAAGCCCTTCATGTTTTTTTTTTATTTGTAGTTTGTATCACATCATCTTGTAAACTTGTAAATTTCAATGCTTTGGAATGAAATTTTGTTTTTCCCTTATTCGCATCTTGCGCATTCCCCATTCATCTCTTTATATTGCATGTTTGCTTGTTGAATATAAGATATGCTTGCACGTTGAAATAAGAACAAGGTTGCAAGGAAATTATTATACTTAATCCTTGTCATATTGTAAGTGATTTTGCAATATCCTGACTATGTTGACACGTGCTTTGGCGTTTCATTATTCCTCTTTTGCGCGACGTTATCGCGCATTTATTATAGGGAACTATGAGTTTTTTAGCCTTTACGTGTCAGTATGTGTTACTCTGATATCCATTACAATTTCATGCGCGACCTCGACCTGAGACCTTAACAACTATGTTTTGGCGTGTGCTTTGCCTTAGTTGTGCTTAGGTATTTTTATGGTCAGGCTGCGCAGCATGTAGGATGGATGTTATGAGTGATTTGAGCTAAGGCTCACATTATTGGGCTAAGGCCCTGAGCTAAGGCTCATATTATTGGGCTAAGGCCCTGACGTTTTAGAGTTAAGACTCGTTAACGCGTTTGAGCTTGAAGCTCGCGCATGTATGTTTTACTTCGTTTTATTTTTTGTTTTGATGTCAATACAATGTTGTCATATTGCTCAAAATTAATAAAGGGAAGTGTGAAACATGTATGCAAAAGGTAATAGGATCCACATTAAGAGAAGATAGCGCGTATCATTATTCATAATGGCTTAAAAAGCCTTGATTACAAACTTGACATTTTTTACATGAAACATTTTCTAAGCTGTGTCGCGTTCCATGCGCGCGGGATCTTCTTTCCATTCAAATCTTTTAAAGCGTTTGCGCCTTTTCCCAATTCTTCCGAGACTTGATAAGGTCCCTCCCAATTGGGGGACATTTTTCCCGGGGGTATCGCGCGGCTAGCTTCATTGTTTCGAAGGACAAAATCATTTTTCTTGAAGTGGCATTCTTTCACGCGCAGATTGTAATATTTTTCCAGTTTTTTCTTGTATTTGGCTTCACTGATGATAGCCGCCTCTCTGCGCCCTTCAAGTAAGTTGAGATCCAACCTCTTTTCGCGCTCGTTATCAATCTTGCTCATCATGAGCACTCTATGGGATGGGCATCCAATTTCTGCTGGAATCATAGCCTCCGTTCCATAGGTTAGGCTGAACGGGGATTCGCCATTGCTGGTTTTGCTTAATGTCCTGTGCGCCCACAGGACATTAGGTAGCTCTTCGACCCAAGAATGGGATTCTCCCTCCAACATTTTCTTCAGCCCATTTAGCAAGCTTTGGTTCGCGCGCTCCACTTGGCCATTCCCCTGAGGGTGGTATACTGAAGTGAAGATTTGGTTGATGCGCAATTCCTTGAGCCAGCTGGATATCTTTCTGTCAGTGAATTGTTTGCCATTATCGCTCACAATTTCCATGGGCAAGCCAAAACGGCATATGATGTGGCTCCAGATAAATTGCTTCATCGCCTCGGCTGTAATTTTTGCTAGTGGCTTGGCTTCAACCCATTTTGTGAAATAGTCTACTGCCACTACCAAAAATTTTACTCGCCCTTGCTCCTGCGGTAAGGGACCCACAATATCGATTGCCCATTTGTGGAAAGGCCATGCGGAGGTCACTGGAATCAAGTTGTTCTTTGGCCGCATGGTGTTTGGCGCATAGCTCTGACACGCTTTGCATTTTTGGATCTCTTTTAAAGCGTCCAAGTACATGCCTGGCCAATAGTAACCTGCGCTCATTGCCTTGGCAACCACCATGCGCGGGCCAGCATGTATTCCACAGATTCCTTCGTGTATCTCTCTGATCACATAGCTTGCTTCCTCAGCATCTAGGCATTTCATGAGCGGTCCAAGATAAGAGCGTCGATATAATGTACCATCAAGCAGTTCATAGTTCTGCAACTTGTGTCTTATCTTCCTCGCCTGTGCGCGATCGTCCGGTACCCTTCCCTCCTTCATGAATTCCATTATTGGAGTTATCCATGATGAAGGGGTTGTATGAGTTCAAGGACAGACTTCGCTCCCACCGACGGGTTGCTCATTACTTCTACCCTGACATCTTTGCCAAAGTGATCGAAGCTGGTAGATGCCATCTTGCTCAGTGCGTCGGCAGATTTGTTTTCACTGCGCGGAATATGAATGATTCTGAAGAAGTCGAATTGCTCGATGAGTTTTTTCGCCTGCTCTAGATATAGAGGCATGGTGTTCTCCTTGGCATCATAAAGGCCATTGACCTGTGCTGCTACCAAGTATGAATCAACATGGGCCTCTAGCTTTTTAACTCCGAATTTGTGCGCGATGCGCAGGCCATCCAGCAGGGCTTCATACTCAGCTTCATTGTTGGTGCTCTTGAAGTCCAACCTGATGGCGTAAGTATATTCATGATTCTCTGGATCCACCAGTTTGAGGCCTGCACCGGATCCTTCGTTGTTTGAAGCTCCGTCAGTGAATAATCTCCAAACATTTTCTTCATCATTGGCTCGCGGAGGATCTACCTCGCGCTGAGCCTCTTCAATTTTACCTTCGGGGATTTCTGCGATGAAATCAGCTAAGACTTGTCCCTTTATTGCTGGACGTGGCTTATAGGCGATCGTGTGCTCTCCTAATTCCAGCGCCCATTTTGTCAGCCTTCCTGAGAGCGCGGGGCGCCGCAAGACTTGCTGGATGTTGTAACCAGTCAGAACTTCAATAGGATGACCATTGAAATATCTATGAAGCTTGCGCGACGCGTGTGTTAGTGACAGAACTAACTTTTCCATGATGGAGTAGCGCGTCTCAGGGTCTGTCAGCACCCGACTTACATAGTATATTGGCGTTTGGATTCCCTTGCGATCCACCAACAATACTGCGCCGATGGCGTGCTCTCCTGCTGATAGGTACAACGTCAAAATTTCACCAGGAAGTGGAGCTGTGAGCGCGGGCACATTTATCAAACATTCTTTTATCTCACTGAAAGCTTGCTCGGCCTCAGGAGTCCATTTGAATTGGCTTTTCTTTAAGCAATTTCTCAATGTGTTGACAAATGGGGTAGATTTGCTTGCATGGTTCGCTAGGAACCTGTTGATTGATACTAATCTCCCATTCAACTTTTAGACTTCTTTCATGGTGGATGGCGAGGGCATGTCAAGGATGGCCTCCACCTTCTCTGGGTTCACCTTGAAACCATCCTTGGTGACCATTACACCTAGGAATTTTCCCTCTTGTACGCCGAAAGTGCATTTGCTCGGATTGAGCTTCATGTTAACTTCCTTTAGGCGCCCAAGGGTTTCTTCGATGTCTTTGAGCATTTGTTTTTCCTCCCTGCTTTTGATCACCAAATCATCCACGTAGACTTCTAGGTTTCTTCCTATTTGCTCGTTGAAAACGGTATCCATAAGTCTTTGGTAGGTGGCTCCCGCATTCTTCAAACCAAAGGGCATTTTTGTGTAACAAAAAACACCCTTGTCGGTTCTGAAGGCAGTCTTGTCCTCGTCTTGTGGTGCCATTTGAATATGGTGATAGCCCTTGTAGGCAACCAGGAAACATTTGAGCTTGAATGGCACCACGGAGTCCACTTTTGCGTCGATGTTTGGGAGGGGGTAACAATCTTTTGGGCACGCTTTGTTGAGGTCCTTGAAGTCAATGCACATCCTCCACGACCCGTTACTTTTCTTTACCATCACAGGATTGGCTACCCATGTCTGGTATCGTATCGGGCGGATGATGTTTGCGCGTAGTAGATCCTCAACCTGCTCATTCATGGCCTTCGCCTTCTCATCCCCCATGACTCTCTTCTTTTGAGCAATTGGCTCTACAGACTTGAACGTGTTGAGAGAATGTTGCACCAGGTCTCGCGGAACCCCAGTCATATCAGAGTGTTGCCACGCGAAGACCGACATATATGCTGTGAGCAATCTTTTCATTCTCAACCTCGTGTCGTCTGATATCGTAGCGCCAATTGTGATTGTTTGCTCCGGGAATTTTGGGTTGAGAATCCATTCCTCTGGCGCGTTGTCTGCCATTGGAAGTTTCATTCTCCCTTCCCGCGGAGTACTTGTCACTGCACACAAATGATCTCGGTATACAAAAGTTACACCTGTTGGTGTTGGGAACGCGCTGGCGACGGTATGGCGTTGAATTGGGCAATCGTTCCCCTACCCAAGATCATATTGTGGCATGAAGTGGTGGGCAAGACCAAGAAGTTGACAACTTCGGCTCGCTTGTGTTTCTCATCCCCCATGGTTAGTTCAAATTGTATTTGACCTAGGGGATGAATGATTTCATTTGAAACACCAGAGATTGGTGCATTCACAATTTCAAGCCTTGCTTGGTCTGCTGGATCCAACTTCCTGAAACATTGCTCATACATGATGTCTGATTCGCTGCCAGTGTCCACCAGGACCTTTGACACTTCATAATGAGCAATGTGTGTAGTGATGACAAGAGGACTGCTGATAGAAGGGCCTCCCCTGATTCTTGGGAAGATTACTTGTTGCTCGCGCCAATCTCCTTGGATTTGCGTGCTTCTATTTCTTGATTTTTGCCCTTGCCTTCCTCCCTCGGCTACACAGATTCTTTTGAACTTTTTGCTAGCTGAGGCTCCTTCTGGTTGTTCATTTTCTGGTCTTGAGTTTTTCACCAGGTGAGCTAGCTTGCCTGATTTCACATCTTTTTCAATTGCATCCTTCAAGTGGTGGCATGCATCAGTGTTGTGTCCTGTGGACTTGTGAAACTCACAGTACTTGCCACTGTTTGATGATCCCTTGTAGTGTAGTGGCTTGGGGCTTTTGAACTGGACATTCTCAGTGCTTAACACTTGTGAAGGCGTTTTAGTGAGGGGAGTCCATATTCTTGGCAGAGGTCTGTTAGGATCTCTGCCGCCTTCCCTCTTATCACCTTCTCCGCGATTACGAATGTCTTTTTGGGGCTGGGGTGAGCTTGGTTGCGCCTGCTTTTATGCGGGAGAAAAACTGGTTTGTTGCAACCTGGACCATACAGAGTTCTGTTTGCCCCTTCTTTCGTTGTTGCGCGGTGCCTCTGCTTGATGCCTTCTTTCTCTCGCTCGATCTTGGGCAATTTGTTTTTCATTTCTCGCGAAGACTCGCGATGCTTCCATTAGCTTGGCCCAAGTGGTTGGCATGCCATCTCTGCTCACGAGAGCTCTGCGGAGTTGATCACTGCGCGCGCCTTGTATAAAGGCCACGCGCAAAAGTTGCTCAGTGATACCTCCGATTGCCAGAGACTCCTGATTGAAACGAGTTATGTAGTCTTCAATCGTTTCATCATTCCTACGCACACAGTGCATGATGTCATCAGGGTCGCGCGTGTGTCTGCGCTGCTGTACGAAGTGAGCTTGGAACTTTTCCAATAGTTCCTCGAACCCATCAATTTGCCCAGTCGGCAAGCTTTCGAACCAGACACGCGCCGCGCCCGTGAGGCAGCGAGCAAACATGTGACACCATGTTGGCATCGTCCAGCTCTCTAGGTTTCCAGTGTTGTAAAAACCTTGTAAGAAATCGTCTGGATCTGTTGTGCCGTCATATTTGCCCAAACCACTTGGCATCTTGGTTTTGTGCTGAATGGGAGCCTTCGCGATGCGCTCAGTGAATTTTGAATGTTTCACCAAGATGGCTGGCCTGTACGGTGTGGTTACGTCCACTTGTCCTCTCACTGGTGGGCTGTACGGTGTGTACAGATCCATGTCGGCTTTGGCTCCAGGCGTCGCGTTCATGTGCGCGCGGAGCTGTGAGCCTCCTGCATGAGTATCTCGCGTCTTCCTCATGCTGTGCACTTCTTCATCACTAAACTCAGCGTGTTCAGTGTGAACAGAGTGACCCTCTTCCGGCGCGCGCGCCCTTTTTGTTCCATGAACGGTTTGCTTGTCAAACGCTAGCCTTTGTGTTAAGTCGGCTAGCTTTTTGTGTTTGACCATCTCATTGTACTTGTCCATTAGACGTCGTTGCTCGTTTATGAGCCATTCTTTAGGGTCATTGGTTTCATCTTCTGGACCCATTGGTCCTTTTTGTTTCGCGCCGGTAAGATTTTGGAACGTGAGATCGTCTGGAGGAGTTTCAGTCTGGCTATGAGAAGTTGTGATGAAGGGATGGTTACTGGTGGTGCGCGTAGAATCACGCGGCACCCTCAGAAACCGCTGTCCCTCATTAACATCCTCACGCTCAATATCCTCCAGAACTTGATCGCTGTTACGAACACCAGAAGCCATGGTGAAAATTTTTTTTAGAGAACTGATGAGATTTTGTTGCCGTTGTAACAGGTGATGGCGCCAATGAAGAAACGTGGATCGACTCACTGGTAGACGATCAACTTTCCTCGGGAGTGATTATGCTATTTCACCGATGGTTCTCTGGATTCTTCCACCTACAAAATGAACAGCACCGTAAACTTACCCCTCAGAAAGGGACAGAGGGGTCCTCTTTGGGGTAACCCTCCGGTGTGAGAATAAGAGATTGTAGGAGAAGATAATAATCTGAGGGTAAGGAATTGGAGTGTATTACTTAATAATGCGTAATACTGTGTAATAGGGCATACCTCTCCTTGTGGAGTTGATGTGGTATTTATAGTGCTTGGGTTTCCAATGATTGGGCTCAGACCCAATTAGGGCCTTTTTGGCCTCCTCCTATTGCTTCGCGCCACGTGTCCTTGGGACACATGGTGCTTTTTCATTGATTATTCTCTGACCCATGTGCAATCACGTGGTAGCACATGGGTTTTGCTGAGTTGTCCACCTTTCATTGGCAGCTGTCAACATCAGCATATTCTTATTCCTTAAAAAGATACCTTCTGGAAGGTTGTCTGACGTGCACAATCAAGGTTGTCCTTATCCTGATTTGGATAAGGACGAGGTTGATTATGTGCATGTGTGATATGCGCCTATCCTGAGGATGCGCGAGGTCTTCTCTTTATTCTCACGCGCAGATGTTTCATGCGCAGATGTGATATGCACAAGCATGTGATATGCGCCACGCGCGGATGTGATATGCGTCACGCGCAGATGTGATATGCGTGAGCATGTGATACGCGTGAGCATATGTGATGCGTGAGCATATGTGATGCCTGAGCATATGTGATGCATGAGCATATGTGATGCCTGAGCATGTGATGCATGAGCATATGTGATATGCGTGATCATATGTGATATGCGCCATGCGCATAGGTTTTGGCTTTGTGCCCTCATAATATCTTGATTTCAAGCCTCTTGTCTATATCTTGTGGGTTGACCCGCCTCGCTCGGTGTTGAGGCGGGTACATACCTCTTCACTAATAAAGCATCACTAACATTTTGCGGACAGATAATTTAATGCCATGATGAAATCATTATCGTATCTTGCATTCTATACTAAAAAGTGCCTGTTTAAGATCAACATACAATTTGTTTAACTAATTAAAAAAATGTCGAATACAATAAAAAAACGCAAACCACTGAAAATAGTAATTTATATATATATTAAAAGACAATTCGTTGGTACATTATCTGTTGTACCTCTTGCTTATTGTGTTGTACATCATTCTTTAGGCTGTGTTTGGAAACTTCATTATATGTTGTACTTTTCATATTGCTGTTAGAATGTTACACGTGGTGGTGATGAAGCATTATACACGTATTCAGTTATTATTATTCACATATCTTGATATCATCTCTATCCATCCTCTCTCTCGATATCCTACCGACCTCCCCTCTCCCTTGCTTCACCAGTGATCTACGACCAGTCGGCCACCACCATCGTCTAACTTCCGGTGATTTGATTGGTGATTATCGGAGGTGTGTCATGATGTTTGTTACAGCTCCGATTCGTCTGTTGCCGGGTTTCAATTTGTAAACCCTAGGAGGCGACGATGCTACGGCTGTTGCCAGGTTCTATTTATAACCCTAGGCGACGGCGGTGGCGGAGACCTACGACTTTTGGTCGTCGATGGAAGAACACGACGGTTATGTTTTCCACCGCATGCGTTCTGTTTATTTTCAATCTAGTAAATTGATAAATGAATTATATATTTAAATACTAGATGAATCGATGAGCTCCCCATTTTTTCTCTATTTCTGGATTGACAGTGCCAAAATACTTTGATTTCTTATCTTTGTGATAACATGATCATATCTTACATGGCAGACATGCTAATTTAAATTAATTTACTAATTTAAATTAATTTATGAAAATGATAATGTGATAATTTATTGAAGAAACGTGGATCGACTCACTGGTAGACGATCTACTTTCCTCGGGTGTGATTATGCTATTTCACCGATGGTTTCTCTTGGATCTGGGTTCTTCCACCTACAAAATGAACAGCACCGTAAACTTACCCCTCAGAAAGGGACAGAGGGGTCCTCTTTGGGGTAACCCTCCGTTGTGAGAATAAGTATTTGTGGGAGAAGATAATAATATCTCAGTAAGGAAATCTGAAGAGTATTGCTTAATAGCTGAATACCCTGTAATCGGATGTGATTGGATGTGATTGTGTGTGTTACTGACTGTAACTCTCTGTGATTGAATGTAATTGAATATGATTGAATATGATTGAATATGATTGAATGTCTCTCCTTGTGGAGTTGATGCTGTATTTATAGTGCTAGGGTTTCCACTGATTGGGCTCAGCCTTGTTGGCCTCCTCCAATTGCTCTGCGCCACGTGTCCTCTGGGACACCTGGTGCTTTCTCATTGGTTATAATCACGTGGTAGCACATGGGTTATGCTGAGTTGTCCACCTTTCATTTGGCAGCTGTCAACATCAGCATATTCTTATTCCTTAAAAAGATACCTTCTGGAAGGTTGTCTGACGTGCACAATCAAGGTTGCCCTAATCCTGATTTGGATAAGGGCGAGGTTGATTATGTGCATGTATGATATGCGCCTATCCTGAGGATGCGCGAGGTCTTCTCTTTATTTTCACGCGCAGATGTTTCATGCGCAGATGTGATATGCACAAGCATGTGATATGCGCCACGCGCGGATGCGCCACGCGCAGATGTGGTGTGCGTGAGCATATGTGATGCGTGAGCATATGTGATGCCTGAGCATGTGATGCATGCGCCATGCGCATAGGTTTTGGCTTTGTGCCTTCATAAAGTCTTGATTTCAAGCCTCTTGTCTATATCTTGTGGGTTGACCCGCCTCGCTCGGTGTTGAGGCGGGTACATACCTCTTCAAGACCCCCCAGTCTAATGTGTGTCTTGTCTCGCGCGAGCGAGGTAAGATAGATGTTAGACTAAATAGTTTGCTCTTTTAGTAGGGGTTTTGTCTTTTTCTTCTTATTATTCATCGTTGCGCGAAATTCTATCATTTGAAAACGAATCGTCCCTGTACGTGGTTGGTTGTTGCTGACATGCGTCAGTGATGGAGACGTGTCAGACCTTTCGTGTGCTCGAGGTGCTGCAGTTGCCTTTCGTGTCCCCTCAAATAGTGTCAGGGACACGTGTCGCGCTCGCGTTGGTCTGTTGGTGCGAGTGGTGGCGCGTGAACTCTGGCAGCAGCTGTACAGTTTCTTTTCGTGTCCCCTCACACAGTGTCATGTACACGTGTCGCGCTCCCGTTGGCTTACACCTGCGAGTGGGGGCGCGTGAAGTCCGATCAGCGCCAATTCTTCTCTCTCCTGGGCCTATAAAAGCCAGCCCTTTGAGTTTTTTATCCTTCATCTTCTTGTTTATTATTCAGAGCTCTTTTCTTTCTTTCCTTGTCTTCTGATTACCTTTGTTCTGCTTCCAGGTCTCTGTTCTTCAGATCATCCTTTGTTCGTTGTCACAGTTGTATGTCTGATAGCTCAGACAACACAATCTCCCCCATCCATTGCCGTAGAAAATCGTTAGTAATGTCTACATTGAAGAAGACCGGCAAGGGGAAGAAGGCTGCTGAGGGCTCATCGGAGGAGGTAGGGAGGACCAAGGCCGTGAAGAGGTGGAATGAAATCCCCTGCAAACTGAGGCAGGCTGATCTTGACAGCCTTATCGCCTCTCAGGGTTTTCTCCCTGTGTTTGGCTGCATGTTGCCTGGGGCCGGGCAAACGGCGGCGGACCCGCCCACCGGCTATATATCCCTTTATAGCCATTTTTTCACCCACTGCAACCTTCGTCTCCCGATGACAAGGTTTGTGGGTGCACTTCTTAAGTTTTATGGGATTCATATATCCCAAGTCCATCCGTTTGGACTTGTGCGCATGACTCACTTTGAGTTCATGTGCAAATCCCAGCGCGAGGAGTCCACCCCTTCGGCGATTTCAGTTTTTTTATAAGCCCAAGATCCAAGATTCTTGGTTCTCCTTTATTCCTCGCAGTCAGAAGGTCAAGTGCTCCACTGTTTCATTCAAGAGCCTTCATGACTGGTCTGAGAGGTTTTTTTACATAAGGGCTGGTGTGATCCCCATCCGTATGACCATGCGCGCGATATCTTCTGCGCCTGCGGATGTGGGTGTCCTCAAGAACCCAACTGGCGCCTGGGTTAATAAGTTGACTGCTGAACCATCCCCCGCCAAGAACATTTGTGAGGAGGCGCTGGTGGGGGTTGGTATGAGCAGGAGGTGGGCGGACAGCGCGACTGAGCCCGTTATCCAAGTCGACGGCTTGTGTAAGTTTATCTCATTGCTTTACTTCTGCGCGAATATAATTCTTTTTGCTGATATCATTTGACTTGTTTTGTGCAGTCACCAAGGAATATATCCACGCCGCATATGATGAGCATATGGAGGGTGGCTCCGTCGCGCTCGGCGCTCGGGAGGTTGGTTTCCCCGATCGCCTCGATGACATGTTCATCCCTGTTGATCTGGGACTTGTCTTCGACAGCGATGCGCCTGGTAAGCCTTTGTACTTATGCATTTTCCTTTATAATATCAAATTTTGCTAACACTTCTGTTGCGTGTATTGTAGATGCGCTCGAAAACTACGAGCTGGAGCTCGCGGAAGAGGAGGAGGAGGAGGAGGAGGCGCCCCAACTAAAGCGTAAAGCTAAGGAGAAAATTGGCGCGGGGGCCAGTAAGAAACAGAAGAAAGATGTTGCCCCTGTTGTTCAGGATCCTCCTACTCAGGCGGGGAGATTTGGGAAAACCCAGGAGTTTACCACCAAGGTTTCCTTGTCTTCCCTGCCTCAAAAAGTGGGCAGACCTCCTGTCCACCTGAGGTATGGTGCCACTACCTCCTCCCTTCGCGCGGCGGAAAAGGGAAGCGGTGTTGCGCCTTCGACAGGTATACTTTGCTTATCCTTTGCTTATCTTTTATGGTTCTATGAGCGCGATTCTGATAGAATTACTAATGAATCTTTGCTCACTCAAATGTTTGTAGAGCCGGCGACAGCGCAACAAGATGCCGAGGCTGCGCCGGAGGTCGCTTCGAAGTCCCCTGTTTTACCCTCAAAGAAGGGTAGAATGGACTTCATGGCGATGTTTGCTTCGCGAACGGAGTTGCGGCAAGGTACGTATTGCGCTCTTTTTTTTCTGACTTTCTTTTAGATCAAGTCATGAACCATTTCTTGTTGTTGATTTTTTCATAGAAGCCGTAGCTGGCGTACAAGCTGCTGGCGGCACTCCTGGCGCCGGTGCCAGCGCCGTTGGCTCTGCTCCTGCTCCTGCAAGCGATGAATCTCCCCTCATTGGGATTACTAAGGAGCAGGAGGCCGTTTTGCGCGCCGACCTGGCGGCGTCGAGACCTTCCTCACCTCCTCCTGCGCACAGCCCTCCTCGCGAGACCGATTTTGGCTCTATGTCGCAGGAGAAAAGGCCTGTTTCCGAGGAGGAAGAGGAGTTTGAAGTTGAAGACTCCGACCGCGGTCGCGCCAGTCCTGCAGCGCTACGAGGCTTCGTGGCTGAGCCTTCTCGTGGGGCTGGCGCTGACTTTTCTGCTTCATCCCCGCAGGTATATGTTATTTTTTTCTCCGCTACGCGGACTTCCATCTTAATGTTTTGATGACTTAGATAATTACTTTGTTTTTGCAGGAAGCCGATCACATTTACCGCCCGAGATGGAATATTACTGAAGACAGCACATTTCAGTCCATGGGTGTGTGTGCGGAATTCTGGGCTCATGCTGTGCCTCCATCTGAAAGGAGGTTCCAGGAGGACCGCGCTCGCGACGACTTGCTCAACGATCATATGTTTGCTGGGTCGGCCTTCTTTGCTGCCTCCCAAGAGCTTCGCTATGATTACGTAAAAGTACGTGATGCTCTTGCGGAAGCCAAGCAAGAGGCTAAGGTGTCTGCTTGGCATCTTTCTGATGCTCGCGAGAGAGCTGAGAAGCTCCAAGCAGAGCTCAGTGAGAACAGAGCAAGTGCCAACAGCGCCTTCGTGAAGCGCGGTCATGAGCTTCAGGCTGCGCGGGAGAAGCTGCAGGCGGCGGAGGCGGACGCGGCCAAGTACGCGCGCAGAGCGCGCGACTTGGAGCTGGAGGCGGAGGCGCGTGACCAAGCTCTTGTCCAGTCTATCACCGAAAAATCATCACTGGAGAGTGAGGTTGCGCGCCTGAAGAAGGAACTGGCGTCCGCGCAGGCCGAGAAGGATGAAGCCTTGGCGATGGCAGCGTCTAGCCAGGAAGCACTTGATTCTGCGCGGGCGGAAAAGGAAGAAGCCTTGGCGGCAGCAGCGTCCGACAAAGAGGAGCTAAAAAAGACTAAGGAAACTGTTGAGTTGTTAAACTCTCAGGTTCCTGCCCTCGAGACGACTGTTTCTTCTCTCGCGCAGGATCGCCAATGGCTAGTCTCACAGGGCATGACTCGTTGCGCTTATGCGATGAAATATTCAGACGAGTTTCAGGCCCTTGTGATGGATTGCAACGCTGCCGCGCGCTTGGTGGGTCGAGCTGAAGGGTTTAAGGATGGCTATGAATATGGGATGCTGAAGAAGAACCCATCCGAATACCCTTATCAGAGCGACGTTGCCTGCGCGGACATGGCCGTGATGGGGGAGAAGTATTTGAATACTCCCATTCCCATCCTTGGTCAGGTATTTTAACTTTAATGAGATTACTTTGATTTATTTTCCAAGTATTTTTTCTCATATTTTTCCTTATGATTTGCAGATATCCGCGCTTGCTGACCAGCCTGATCTTGGCGCGCTAAAGAATTTACTTGACGAGTGCGAAGGGGCTGGCGGCGGCGATGATGGCGCGGGGAATACTGCTCCTGCTAGCGGCTCTGGCGTGGCCAAATGATCCGCTCCTGACACTGTTTTGCTAGAAGACTCCATTCAAGATGAACAACTTGACTATGGTCAGTTTGGAGATGATGAGGAGCAGGCTGCGCCAGATGCTGAGGGCGATGATGAGGATGATGAAGAGGCTGATGTCAACGTGGAGACTTGAGAAGCCCTTCATGTTTTTTATTTTTATTTGTAGTTTGTATCTCATCTTGTAAACTTGTAAATTTCAATGCTTTGGAATGAAATTTTGTTTTTCCCTTATTCGCACCTTGCGCATTCCCATTCATCTCTTTATATCGCATGTTTGCTTGTTGAATATAAGATATGCTTGCACGTTGGAATAAGAACAAGGTTGTAAGGAATTTATTATACTTAACCCTTGTCATATTGTAAGTGATTTTGCCATATCTTGATTATGTTGACACGTGTGTTGGCGTTTTCATTATTCCTCTTTTGCGCGACGTTATCGCGCATGGAATTATGAGTTTTTTAGCCTTTACGTGTCAATATGTGTTACTCAGATATCCATTACAATTTCATGCGCGACCTCGACCTGAGACCTTAACAACTATGTTTTGGCATTCGCTTTGCCGTAGTTGTGCTTAGGTATTTTTATGGTCAGTCTGCGCAGCATGTAGGATGGATGTTGTGAGTGATTTGAGCTAAGGCTCACATTATTGGGCTAAGGCCCTGAGCTAAGGCTCATATTATTGGGCTAAGGCCCTGACGTTTTTGAGTTAAGACTCATTAACGCGTTTGAGCTTGAAGCTCGCGCATGTATGTTTTACTTCGTTTTATTTCGTTTTGATGTCAATACAATGTTATCATATTGCTCAAAATTAATAAAGGGAAGTGTGAAACATGTATGCAAAAGGTAATAGAATTGGGCTAAGGCCCTTACGTTTTAGAGTTAAGACTCGTTAACGCGTTTGAGCTTGAAGCTCGCGCATGTATGTTTTACTTCGTTTTTATTTTGTTTTGATGTCAATACAATGTTGTCATATTGCTCAAAATTAATAAAGGGAAGTGTGAAACATGTATGCAAAAGGTAATAGAATCCACATTAAGAGAAGATAGCGCGTATAATTATTCATAATGGCTTAAAAAGCCTTGATTACAAACTTGACATCTTTACATGAAACATTTTCTAAGCTGTGCCGCATTCCATGCGCGCGGGATCCTCTTTCCATTCAAATCTTTTAAGGCGTATGCGCCTTTTCCCAATTCTTCCAAGACTTGATATGGTCCCTCCCAATTGGGGGACATTTTTCCCGGGGGTATCGCGCGGCTAGCTTCATTGTTTCGAAGGACAAAATCATTTTTCTTAAAGTGGCATTCTTTCACGCGCTGGTTGTAATATTTTTCCAGTTTTTTCTTGTATTTGGCTTCACAGATGATAGCCGCCTCTCTGCGCCCTTCAAGTAAGTTAAGATCCAACCTCCTTTCGCGCTCGTTATCAATCTTGTTCATCATGAGCACTCTATGGGATGGGCATCCAATTTCTGCTGGAATCATTGCCTCTGTTCCATAGGTTAGGCTGAACGGGGATTCGCCATTGCTGGTTTTGCTTAATGTCCTTTGTGCCCACAGGACATTAGGTAGCTCTTCGACCCAAGAATGGGATTCTCCCTCTAACCTTTTCTTCAGCCCATTTAGCAAGCTTTGGTTAGCGCGTTCCACTTGGCCATTCCCCTGAGGGTGATAAACTGAAGTGAAAATTTGGTTGATGCGCAATTCCTTGAGCCAGCTGGATATCTTCTTGTCAGTGAATTGCTTGCCATTATCGCTCACAATTTCCATAGGCAAGCCAAAACGGCATATGATGTGGCTCCAGATAAACTTCTTCATCGCTTCGGCTGTGATTTTTGCTAGTGGCTTGGCTTCAACCCATTTCGTGAAATAGTCTACTGCCACTACAAAAAATTTTACCCGCCCTTGCGCTTGTGGAAGGGGACCCACAATGTCGATTGCCCATTTGTGGAAAGGCCATGCAGAGGTCACTGGAATCAAGTTGTTCTTTGGCCGCATGGTGTTTGGCGCATAGCTCTGACATGCTTTGCATTTTTGGATCTCTTTTAGAGCGTCCAAGTACATGCCTGGCCAATAGTAACCTGCGCTCATTGCCTTGGCAACCACCATGCGCGGGCCAGCATGTATTCCACAGATTCCTTCGTGTATCTCTCTGATCACATAACTTGCTTCCTCAGCATCTAGGCATTTCATGAGCGGCCCAAGATAAGAGCGTCGATATAATGTGCCATCAAGGAGTTCATAGTTCTGCGACTTGTGTCTTATCTTCCTCGCCTGTGCGCGATCATCTGGTACCTTTCCCTCCTTCAAGAATTCCATTATTGGAGTTATCCATGATGAAGGGGTTGTATGAGTTACAAGGACAGACTTCGCTACCACTGACGGGTTGCTCATTACTTCTACCCTGACATCTTTGCCAAAGTGATCAAAACTGGTTGATGCCATCTTACTCAGCGCGCCAGCAGATTTGTTTTCACTGCGCGGAATATGAATGATTCTGAAGCAGTCAAATTGCTCGATGAGCTTTTTCGCCTGCTCTAGATACAGAGGCATGGTGTTCTCCTTGGCATCATAAAGGCCATTGACCTGTGCTGCTACCAAGTATGAATCAACATGGGCCTCCAGCTTTTTAACTCCGAATTTGTGCGCGATGCGCAGGCCAGCTAGCAGGGCTTCATATTCAGCTTCATTGTTGGTGCTTTTGAAGTCCAACCTGATGGCGTAAGTATATTCATGATTCTCTGGATCCACCAGTGTTAGGCCTGCGCCGGACCCTTCGTTGTTTGAAGCTCCGTCAGTGAACAATCTCCAACCATTTTCTTCATCATTGGCTCACGGAGGGTCTGCCTTGCGCTGAGTCTCTTCAATTTTTCCTTCGGGAACTTCTGCAATGAAATCAGCCAAGACTTGTCCCTTTATTGCTGGACGGGGCTTATAGGAGATCGTGTGCTCTCCTAATTCCAGCGCCCACTTTGTCAGTCTTCCTGAGAGCGCGGGACGCCGCAAGACTTGCTGGATGTTGTAACCAGTCAGAACTTCAATGGGATGACCATTGAAATATCTATGAAGCTTGCGCGACGCGTGTGTTAGTGACAAAACTAACTTTTCCATGATGGAGTAGCGCGTCTCAGGATCTGTCAGCACCCGACTCACATAGTATATTGGCGTTTGGATTCCCTTGCGATCCACCAATAATACTGCGCCGATGGCGCGCTCTCCTGCTGATAGGTATAACGTCAAAGTTTCACCAGGAAGTGGAGCTGTGAGCGCGGGCAGATTTATCAAACATTCTTTTATCTCCCTGAAAGCTTGCTCGGCCTCAGGAGTCCATTTGAATTGGCTTTTTTTTAAGCAATTCCTCAATGTGTTGACAAATGGGGTAGATTTGCTTGCATGGTTCGCTAGGAACCTGTTGATTGAAACCAATCTACCATTCAGTTTCTGGACCTCTTTCATGGTGGATGGCGAGGGCATGTCAAGGATGGCCTCCACCTTCTCAGGGTTCACCTTGAAACCATCCTTGGTGACCATTACACCTAGAAATTTTCCCTCTAGTACGCCGAAAGTGCATTTGCTCGGATTGAGCTTCATGTTAATTTCCTTTAGGCGCCCAAGGGTTTCTTCGATGTCTTTGAGCATTTGCTTTTCCTCCCTACTTTTGAACACCAAATCATCCACATAGACTTCTAGGTTTCTTCCAATTTGCTCGTTGAAAACAGCATCCATAAGTCTTTGGTAGGTGGCGCCCGCATTCTTCAAGCCAAAGGGCATTTTTGTGTAGCAAAAAACACCCTTGTCGGTTCTAAATGCGGTCTTGTCCTCGTCTTGTGGTGCCATTTGAATCTGGTGATAGCCCTTGTAGGCATCCAGGAAACATTTGAGTTTGAATGGCGCCACGGAGTCCACCTTTGCGTCGATGTTTGGGAGGGGGTAACAATCTTTTGGGCATGCTTTGTTGAGGTCTTTGAAGTCAATGCACATCCTCCACGATCCGTTACTTTTCTTTACCATCACAGGATTGGCTACCCATGTCTGGTACTATGGGGGATGATGTTTGCGCGCAATAGATCCTCAACTTGCTCATTCATGGCCCTCGCCTTCTCATCCCCCATGACTCTCTTCTTTTGAGCAATTGGCTCTACAGACTTGAACGTGTTTAGAGAATGTTGCGCCAGGTCTCGCGGAACCCCAGTCATATCAGAGTGTTGCCACGCGAAGACCGACATATATGCTGTGAGCAACCTTTTCATTCTCAACCTCGTGTCGTCTGATATCGTAGCGCCAATTGTGATTTTTTGCTCCGGGAATTTCTGGTTGAGAATCCATTCCTCTGGCGCGTTGTCTGCCATTGGAAGTTTCATTCTCCCTTCCTGCGGAGTACTTGTCACTGCACACAAATGATCTCTGTATACAAAAGTTACACCTGTTGGTGTTGGGAACCCCAATGCGCCGTGCGCTGGCGACGGTATGGCGTTGAACTGGGCAATCGTTTCCCTACCCAAGATCATATTGTGGCAAGAAGTGGTGGGCAAGACCAAGAAGTTGACAACTTCTCATCCCCCATAGTTAGCTCAAATTGTATTTGACCTAGAGGATGAATGATTTCATTTGAAACACCAGAGATTGGTGCATTCACAATTTCAAGCCTTGCTTGGTCTGCCGGATCTAGTTTTCTGAAACATTGCTCATACATGATGTCCGATTCGCTGCCAGTGTCCACCAGGACTTTTGACACTTCGTAATGAGCAATGTGGTAGTGATGACAAGAGGACTGCTGATAGAAGGGCCTCCCCTGATTCTTGGGAAGATTACTTGTTGCTCGCGCCAATCTCCTTGGATTTGCGCGCTTCTCTTTCTTGATGTTTGCCCTTGCCTTCCTCCCTCGGCTACACAGATTCTTTTGTACTTTTTGCTGGCTGAGGCTTCTGATTGTTCATTTTCTGGTCTTGAGTTTTTCACCAGGTGAGCCAGCTTGCCTGATTTCACGTCCTTTTCAATTGCATCCTTCAAGTGGTGGCATGCATCAGTGTTGTGCCCTGTGGACTTGTGAAATTCACAGTACTTGCCACTGTCTGATGGTCCCTTGTAGTGTAGTGGCTTGGGGCTTTTGAATTGGACATTCTCAGTGCTTAACACCTGTGAAGGCGTTTTAGTGAGGGGAGTCCATATTCTTGGCAGAGGTCTGCTAGGATCTCTGCCGCCTTCCCTCTTGTCACCCTCCCCGCGATTACGAACATCTTTTTGGGGCTGGGGTGAGCTTGGTTGCGCCTGCTTTTCTGCGGAAGAAAAACTGGTTGGTTGCAACCTGGACCATACAGAGTTCTGTTTGCCCCTTTTTTCTTTGCTGCGCGGTGACTCAGTTTGATGCGCTCTTTCTCTTGCCCTATCTTGGGCAATTTGTTTTTCATTTCTCGCGAAAACTCGCGATGCTTCCATTAACTTGGCCCACGTGGTGGGCATGCCATCTCTGCTTACGAGAGCTCGGCGGAGTTGATCACTGCGCGCGCCTTGTATAAAGGCCACGCGCAGGAGTTGCTCAGTTACACCTCCGATTGCCAGAGACTCCTGATTGAAACGTGTTATGTAGTCTTCAATCGTTTCATCATTCCTGCGCACGCAGTGCATGATGTCATCAGGGTCGCGCGTGTGTCTGCGCTGCTGTACGAAGTGGGCTTGGAACTTTTCCAATAGTTCCTCGAACCCATCGATTTGCCCAGTCGGCAAGCTCTCGAACCAGACACGCGCAGCGCCCGTGAGGCAGCGAGCAAACATGTGGCACCATGTTGGCATCGTCCAGCTCTCTAGGTTTCCCGTGTTGTACAAACCTTGCAAGAAATCGTCTGGATCTGTTGTGCCGTCATATTTACCCAAACCACTTGGCATCTTGGTTTTGTGCTGGATGGGAGCCTTCGCGATGCGCTCAGTGAACTTTGAATGTTTCACCAAGATGGCTGGTCTATACGGTGTGGTTACGTCCACTTGCCCTCTAACTGGTGGGCTGTACGGCACGTGCAGATCCAGATCGGCTCTGGCTCCAGGCGCCATGTTCACAGGCGCGCGGAGCTGTGAGCCTCCTGCATGAGTATCTTGCGTCTTCCTCATGCTGTGCACTTCTTCATCACTGAACTCAGTGTGTGCAGTGTGAACAGAATGTCCTTCTTCCGGCGCGCGCGCCCTTTTTGTTCCATGAACAGTTTGCTTATCAAACGCTTGCCTTTGTGTTAAGTCGGCTAACTTTTTCTGTTTGACCATCTCATTATACTTGTCCATTAGACGCCGCTGCTCGTTTATGAGCCATTCTTTAGGGTCATTTGTTTCATCTTCTGGACCCATTGGTCCTTTTTGTTTCGTGCCGGCAAGATTTTGTAACGTAAGATCGTCTGGAGGAGTTTCAGTCTGGCCATGAGGAGTTGTGATGAAAGGACGGTTACTGGTGGCGCGCGTAGAATCACGCGGCGCCCTCAGAAACTGTTGTTCCTCATTAACATCCTCACGTTCAATATCCTCCAGAACTTGATCAACGTTACGAACGCCAGAAACCATGGTGAAAATTGGTTTTTTATAGAGATCTGATGAGATCTTGTTGCCGTTGTAACTGTGGATGGCGCCAATGAAGAAACGTGGATCGACTCACTGGTAGACGATCTACTTTCCTCGGGTGTGATTATGCTATTTCACCGATGGTTTCTCTTGGATCTGGGTTCTTCCACCTACAAAATGAACAGCACCGTAAACTTACCCCTCAGAAAGGGACAGAGGGGTCCTCTTTGGGGTAACCCTCCGGTGTGAGAATAAGTATTTGTGGGAGAAGATAATAATATCTCAGTAAGGAAATCTGAAGAGTATTGCTTAATAGCTGAATACCCTGTAATCGGATGTGATTGGATGTGATTGTGTGTGTTACTGACTGTAACTCTCTGTGATTGAATGTAATTGAATATGATTGAATATGATTGAATATGATTGAATGTCTCTCCTTGTGGAGTTGATGCTGTATTTATAGTGCTAGGGTTTCCACTGATTGGGCTCAGCCTTGTTGGCCTCCTCCAATTGCTCTGCGCCACGTGTCCTCTGGGACACCTGGTGCTTTCTCATTGGTTATAATCACGTGGTAGCACATGGGTTATGCTGAGTTGTCCACCTTTCATTTGGCAGTTGTCAACATCAGCATATTCTTATTCCTTAAAAAGATACCTTCTGGAAGGTTGTCTGACGTGCACAATCAAGGTTGCCCTAATCCTGATTTGGATAAGGGCGAGGTTGATTATGTGCATGTATGATATGCGCCTATCCTGAGGATGCGCGAGGTCTTCTCTTTATTCTCACGCGCAGATGTTTCATGCGCAGATGTGATATGCACAAGCATGTGATATGCGCCACGCGCGGATGCGCCACGCGCAGATGTGGTGTGCGTGAGCATATGTGATGCGTGAGCATATGTGATGCCTGAGCATGTGATGCATGCGCCATGCGCATAGGTTTTGGCTTTGTGCCTTCATAAAGTCTTGATTTCAAGCCTCTTGTCTATATCTTGTGGGTTGACCCGCCTCGCTCGGTGTTGAGGCGGGTACATACCTCTTCATTTATATTATAATATTAATTATTCAATAAATTTGATTGATTTATACGAGTTGATTTTTTGTTACGATAAATTGATGAAACAATAGGGAGTCCAATAGCGGCTTCAGTAGCTGCAATAGCTATAACAAAAATAGAAAAAATTGATCCTTTAGTTGACGACTATCAAAAAAATCAGAAAATGTTACAAAATTGAGATTAACCGCATTTAATATAAGTTCAAGACACATAAGAGCCCTAACGATATTTCGACTTGTAATCAATCCATATAGACCAATAGAAAATAAAGCTAACATCTAATTGAAGGCATAAATCTTATGTTTTTTTTTCTATCTAAAGATAGCCTCGACTAAGGATGTCTACAAATATTTTGGTCAAGGGAAACTACATCCTTTGTGTTTGTATTAGCGTTTTGATTTTCGAATGTTGATGGTACCTTCTTCAAAACCCAGCGCAGCGCGTTTGTAAATACATTTTTCTTGTCAATGCAACATATAACTGAAAAGCATGATGTGAATAAAAGCGTAAACAACTACATATCAACGGTGGCAGCTTAATGTAATATTTACTAACTAATACCTTTTATGCGGCGGGTTCTAAAATCTAGTTCTTATAATAATTGCCAATTTCAAACTATTTGACACTTTCTGAAATAGATAACAAAACAGAAAAATACATTAAAAAAATAAAAAACACAAGATAATATGGCTTACATTAGCCATCCATCGCTGAGAAGTGACAAGCACAAGTTCATGCCCACTAGAACTAACTGGGCAATTGTGTCTTAGATAAATAATAAAACCTCATATTTACATGGTTTCATGTATGAAACTAGTTCTCATTTTTGGGCATGATTGGTACATATCGGGTCTAATTTCGGGTAGGTCAAGTCCAAGCAGGGTACTAAAAAGCTGGTTATAAAATCTCGGTTTCAAGTATTTTGATCGGGTACAGTTCCAGGCTCGAGTTTTTTGTGCACCTCTAGGTGCAGCCCACAACAACTAACGTACTTCCACATAGTGGTGTACAAAGCCGGTTTGTATCCAAACCGGTTTGGGTTATATATAAACTTGTTTAGGAGGGAAATTGTTTGTACCGATCAAGCCGATTCGGTTCGGTTTATAAACAGGTTTGGGGTTGTAACATCCGAATTTTAAAATAATAAATAAAATAATCTTATTTATTTAAGAGTGAACTGCTGTTTTCGTCCATGTGGTTTGTCCAAATCTACGGTTTTAATCCAATAGTTTCAAATTTGCGATTTTCGTCCCTATGATTTTATTTCACTTGCAATTAAACCCGAATTCATTAACCTCGTTAAGTCTGGTAATTAAACGCATTAGCGTGCCCCTCACGTGAGGGGTGGCTTTGTCCTTTTTCCCCCAAATACACCCCAGTCCCTCACGTGAGGGGGCTTGAGAATTAGGACTAGGGCTTTTTTTTTTGGAGAAAAAGGACAAAACCGCCCCTCACGTTGATGGGTTTAACGATTAGTCTTAACGGGGTTAATGATTTCGAGTTTAATTGCAAGTGAAATGAAACCACTGGCACGAAATTCGCAAATTTAAAATATTGGACTAAAATCGAAAAATTTGGATAAACCACATGGACGAAAACCTCAATTACTCTGTATTTAATTAAATGTTATTATTTAATTATGTTGAATAATAGTAAGTTGGGTGGCAGGATTAGAAGATAAACGATGGACTTAATGAGGGTAATGGGCTTAGGGGTATTTAAACACCCTAAACCTCTTTAAAATCCTAAACCCTCATTGCACCATCTTGCCTCCACACACTCAAAACACACATAAAAACTCTTCTTCCATTTCGGATTCAAACCCGAGGAAGAACCAAGGTTAAGTAGTGTCCGATTAACTCAAGCAAACAAGAAAACACATTCACGTGTTGAATCAGATCTGAAGCAAGAACCGAACAAAAAAGGTGTGTTTTGATCTAAAAGGTTAAGAACTGGGGGTCGGTTTACCTTGGGGTTTAGAGAGAAGGTAAATCGAGGTGAAACAAGAATTAAAAACGCAAACTTTTGGTAAAAACGAGTTAACGGGCATGAACCGGGTTAACTAGGTTTAGTTTGGACCTTAGAAAGCTGGGTAAACGAGGCCGGTTCGGCCCATGATTCATTATGATCGTAAACGGGTCATAAGGAAATGTTATAGGATGAAAGTGGTTGGGGTAAACTAATAAAACGGGAAAGAAACCCAATTTAAAGTGCACAGGAAAGGTATGCTATGCGATTGGCATCCATGAGATGTGATTGGCATTCGTGCGATGCGATTGGTTCCAACATGCGATGCGGTTCGTTTAATGAAATGCGATACGATTCGTTTAATCAAATGTGACACGTCGTTTAATGAAATGTGACGTGATCCGTTTAATGAAATGTGATGCGGTCCGTTTAATGAAATGCGGTGCGATTTGTTTAATGAAACAAGATGCGATCCGTTTAATGAAACACGATGCGATCCGTTTAATGAAATGCGATGTGATTCGTTTAATTAAATGTGATGCGAATCATTGGCATGTGAATGCGATCCAAAAGGAACAGTAACCCATTCAGCTAAAATAAAGTAGTTCACTACCTTAGATAACAGGGTCTGGTTAGAAGAATAGTTAGTTTTTGTTTATACTTGTTAAACAGTTAGCTGTGCCCAGCTGAAGAGATGCGTTACAATCAATTCCGAAACAAACATGACCTAAGTGAGTTCTAGCCCATTTCCTTGAAATGTTTTTGGGATGTGTGCATACTTGCAAGAAATGAAATATATATATATATATCTATGTTGTGTGAGAATAACTATTGTAAGAATTTGTCATATGTGTCTATGTTCTTATTCATATATGATTGTAAGAGTCATGTAAGGAGTAGAATGTAAGAATCAAGGTGGCATACCCTAATAATATATGTGCAAGAGTTAGAGTGGCTGACTCTATGATACAGGTGCAAGAGTTAGGTTGGAAGACCCTTATAATATCTGTGCAAGAGTTAGTGTGACAGAGCCTTATAATATCTGTGCAAGAGTTAGAGTGATTGACTCTATGATTAGGGTGCAAGAGTTAGGGTGACAGACCCGTATAACATCCGTGCAAGAATGTGAGAGTAAATGAATGAATATGTAAGAATAAATGTATAAATATGTAAGAAGTAGTAAGAGTAAATGTATGACTATGTAAGAATAAATGTATGAGCATGCAACAAATGTAAGAAAGTAAGTGCAGGTTGAAGGTAAAAATAGTATCTTCAGATACGAAAATGTATGTTAAATGCGTAAGACTAATCTGTAGCTTGTTAATCTGGAACTCACTCAATTTAACTAACTTTTAGTATGTAGACATGTAAGTAGAATGAGGTAGCTGGCTTAATGAGGGACACATGACAACTGATTGAAGTGGTTGGCATCTGTGAAAGAAGAATGTTAGGTTTTTTATGGTTTTGTTTTATGTTAAGATTATTTGAGATGCTTTAAAGACAATAATTGAATGAGAAAATTCCCAAAGTAGTCCAAAAGAGGAGAGAGAAATTCAAAATAGTCCAAAAGTTTGCATGATTCCCATTTTAGTCCTTAGAAATTCATCTCCGTCGCCACATTTGGATTCGTGACGTGAGATTTGGTTAACCAGTCAGCTAATGACACGTGTAAAGGTGACGTGAGTTTTCCATTGAAATCTGTCTTTCCCGTTAATTTTCAATCCAAAATCATCCCCACAAAAACCATGGTTTTTCAATTAAATCTATCTAGCCCGTGAGTTTTCAAAAATAGATGAAATTGGCATTTTTTTGAAATTCATCTCCTCGGATGCATTTCAGGTGAATTTAATCTCCTCCGATAAATTTCAAAAAAGTTGGAAAAAAACGATAATTTTTTAGTGAAGTTAGTCTTTTTAGAAGATTTTCAAAAAAGTTTTAAAAAAAGATAATTTCCCAATGAATTTTATCTCCTTAGATGATTTTCGTAAAAGTTTTAAAATCCGATAAATTTGTATGTTAACCTTGTTATATTATGTTTTCCATTGTATTTTCTCTCACTTAAACAAAAAACACTTGTAAAACAATGAAATTCAAGAGAGGTGATAGGATTGAAGTTCTTGATATGGGTTCTAGGTTCGTCGGTTCGTTTTATGATGAAAACATAGTGTCACGGGTTGGGAAGAAGACCTACATCGTTCAATTCCGTATCCTGCTTGAAGATGATCATTCCGGGTTTCTAAGAGAGTTTGTGACGATGATAAAATAAGGCTAAAACCTGCTAATGTTCTTGTAACTGAATTTGGTCTCGGCGATAAGGTGGATGTTTTGGCAAACGATGATTGGTGGGTTGGTCGAATTGCTAGCAAAATCGGAGAAACTGAGTATCAGGTCCATTTTGACATCACCAATCAGGATATCATCTACCCGTTTGCTAACATTCGCGTTCATCAAGATTGGGATGTTGCTAATGATGTTTGGGTGTATACCCGTAACTAAAAAATGTTTGTTGAAGTTTATGTTGTTTTGATGCATGTTTTGTTGTGGTTACAATGGTTTGTGTAATGTTTTAACAAACTTAGATGTAATGTTGTAACACTAAGTTTTCAACTTAGTGTTCTTTTAATATTATAATATGTTTTTATAATTCAATTTGTGTTGGGTGTGTAACTAACTATTAAGTGTACTAAATCAATATTATCCTAAGAAAACAACAAAAAGTAACTTGATTAAACCACATTTTTACATGAAAGCAAATGAAAATTACAAATTCACATTTTCTATTAGTTGATTTTCATGTAATCAACACCCTTCTAGTCTTCTTCTTTAACTTTCTTTGGATCCAGTTATGTTTTCTTTCTAGCCTATTTCTCATTGATCTTCAAGCCCCTAAATGCTTCCTCCCAAGCTGCATCGATGTCAAAATCGTCGCCATCCCATAAGGCAAAGGGATCATCTTCAGTTTCAGTGTTTTGGCGAGGTTGCAAAACATTTTTTTTTCGACATGCATTTCATCGAAAACATGTATAAAGGTTTCAATGTCGTCAAACTTATCAAGATCAGGTAGGCGTGTATCCGGATCGTTGCAGATCGGTATTGCCGTTTCTTCTTCTCTTTCCACCGTTTCATCTTCACAAAAACCTCCATCTTTTTTTGTTGAAACTGATTCTTGGACCACGAGGTGATTGTTACATGTTAGAGCCGACAAGAAAGCATATCCCCATGGAGGACTCTGAGGTGGAGCCTTCCGAGGTTGATACTAAACCACAAGAAATAAACAATGACGATGATGACAAAGCCATTCAACATGACGAAGACATTCAACATGACGATCTTGAACCCGAGAAAAATGGAGACAAAGCAGCGGGTCAGCAGCAAAAAGTGGTATGATAAAGTGATATACCTTACAAGTAAAAAAACCGGTTTGACAAAATAAAAGACATTTTTTTTTCAAACAAGGTCAGTTTTTAAACAGTTTGGTTATTCAATGTTCGAACTGATATACGAACCGCCAGGCTGGGTCGGTTTGGAAACCAGTTTGGCCCAAACCGGTTTTGGGTTGGTATTGGGTCGGGTGAAACCGTTTTTTTTTCATTTCTACTTCAACAGTTCCACGGAGAGTAACCAAAGTGAGTTGTATTAATTCTCTTTAATTATATAATAGAGAAACGTTAAAATAAAAAGGGAAACAAAAATTAGAAATGTGAGAAATATTTGTGGCAAAAACAAATCCTTGATATAATTCAAAAAAAAAAAGGTTTATTGAATTTTAGTAATCTTTATAAACTGATATTGGCCGATAATAATCCATATTCATTTTACTATCACCGATGGACACAAATATAAAAAAATTGGGACCCAATGGTGCTCCGTTAAAAATGACTTAACAACGTTATGCTATTTTTAGAATTTCAAACTAATGTTTTAGAGATTTTGATTAGAATGAGGATATGAGTCGATTGATGTAAAACTTAGTTCGAAACAGTGCTCCAAAACAACGAAATAATACTTCAATTCAGGTGTTTAAGTTCACAATTAACAAAAATCAAGACATTTGGATCACTATTTTGAGCTAAGTTTTACATCAATCGACACCACATCTTCCTTAAGATAAAAACCCTAAAAAATTACTTCGAAATTCAGAGAAATGTATAATGCCGTTAAGTCCTTTTTAACGGGGGACCATTGAGGACCACCTTTTTTTGAATTTGGGGCCTTAGTAACGGTAAAATAAATAGGGATTATTGTCGGCCAATACCATTCAATAGGGATTATTAAAATCCAATAAACCAAAAAAAAATAAAAAAAATCATAACTCAAAATATAAATAGAAACAAAAATATATAAAAAACTAAATTGTTTCCCCCATCATTCCCTTTCTCTCCCCCCCCCCCCCCTCCCAAAGAAAAAAAACTACGAAAACACACAATGACGAAAATAAAAAAAGACGCAATTAATCGCAAAATATAACACAATGCCGAACAAAATATAGCACAATATTGAGAAATATAACACTAGGGATGACCAAATTCGGTACCGGTACCGAATCGGTACCAAAGTTTTGAGTTTCGGAATCGGTGCGATACCGGTACGGTACCAGTATTTTCCGAATTTTTACCTTCAATACTGGTACCGTCCCGGTATTGGTACCGAACCGAATATTTCGGTACCGTTACCAAAAATTTGTGATTTTCGGTACCTCTGCCGGTCAGTACCGGTACAGTACCGAGCTAATCCCTATATAACACAATATCAAGAAAAAAGACATAATGCCAAGGAAAAATACATAATTAATAACGAAAATAAACATAAAACACAATGATAAAAGAAACACAATGATTTTTTTTTCTCTTAACATTGTATCTTTTTTTGTTGAGAAAGAGGAAGACAGTAAAAATATTTTTGTTTTTTTATTTTTTTTGTTTTATAATCAATTTTTATGTTATGAGTTTTTTATTAATTTTTTATTTATTTTAAGTTTTTTTTTCTCATAATTCTCATTTATAATAACTGAAGCCCACAATGAGCTTTTTTAATCACTTTCACGTCGTCAGTAAAACTGTATGAGTAACGAAATCTCCTAAGGCCTAAATGACCAGCCCATTACTTTGCATTTTAATTCCAAACATTGAGCTGCACAAATAAATATGGATCATACAATAATAATTTAGTTAAACACTTCAACAACTTTTATAATTTAATTATTGTTTTTTTAATGGTCATTTAGATTACTGATGAGCCATTTGGTTTTTTACGTTTGTTTCTGTCGAACCTTCGAATGGGCTGCAAATCGGTTTGGGCCGGCCTGTATCATCAACCCTCATAAGAAAACCCACCAACGATGAGAAAATCCATTGGTACAACCTCAAACCCTCTATTGTTTAATCATTTACTCGTTTAATTCATCTTTACCTGAATTTTTATTGTTTTTAATACATTATATCTTAAAACATATAGATAAAAAAACAAAGTAAAGCACTACGTTATTTAACTAATTGGTAAATTTTATAAACATTTAATTTGATAAGTAATTACTAGTACCTAAATACACCGATTACTGATTAGTAAGGTAAAAGGGTTATGGACGTAAAAGCGCACACACACATGTAAAACAACATGTATACATTAACACCTATATGTAAAACACTATGTGTATATTGACACCCATATGTAAATATCATTTGTTACAAAAGAACTAGGCTCTTTGCAGTTGCATTGCATGGCGGCACAAGCTTAAAACCAGCCCTAATTTAAAAAAAAATTATTTCATAATCATTTGTGCATGTTTATACTTTCAATTATATTTTCGTCCCAGGTAAATATGAGGTTTTATTATTCTATCAAACTTAACATGTTAATTTCTTTTTGGTACTCATGAAATGAAGATTCTTTGATCATTCAGTTCTGTATGGTGCCTAAAACTTCAAATACGATCTCTCAAGAACGAAATTAACCGGATTAAATATATGTGACAACAGAAACATAATTTATTAATTTAGTGAAATTAAAAGTTAGCAAAGAAGATAATAAAACAAAGGTGGCAGGCGTGCTATAAGTATTTACTAGTAGTTCAACTTCAAGTAAAGTGGAAGTTGTTATAATGAGAAAGAACTGATTCCCAGTTTTAGGATTCAGAGAACAGTGAGAGTTTGTAGCAAAAACAGCAGCTTCACAGTTTGGATTCATTCACTTGTCAAATCATATTGCATCATAAATCATAGTATAAGCTTATTTAGACGCCCTACTTGCGGTGCGCACATATAATATATATATATGTGTGAACCCTTGGGTGGGCAAAAGTAAAATTGCACTAATTTTGACGTTATTTTACTAATCACGTGAAAATAACGTTAAAAGTGGCGGAAGGTTAATCAGGCATCATGTGGTGGCGTTGATAGCCGAAAGACAAGGGCACATGCACCAATCAGCCGGTGTCCCGATGATTGAGTGTTATGTGTCTTATGTCTAAGGCTTGATTCAAAACTACTATCGAGCCGGGGGTCTCACCGGAAGCAGCCTCTCTATCCCTAGATAGAGGTAAGGCTGTCTACATCTTACCCTCCTCAGACCCTACCATAGCATTGCTATTGGTGGGATATACTGAGTACGATGATGATGATGATGATATTTAAGAACCTTGGGAAGACAACTAGTGTGTGAATAAGAGAACATCATTGCATAAAATAATGTTTTTATTTGAACGGCCAACAAATAAAAACCTGGCTATTTGGGGTAATTATTTAATGGCATAAAGCGACTTCATACGTTCGTATTCTCAGACAGTGCTGGGTATCCACAACCCACCATCTCCATTTCTAAGGAAATTAAATATGTCGCTCAAAAGCGCACTACTATAAAATCTTGTTTGGATTGTAATTGAACTTGAGACATTCCGGCCACCGGTAAATATATTCACTTCCGCTAATTGGCAAAAAATAATGTTGCTTTAACTAACATCATTCTATTCTTAACAAAACTAAACGTGTCTTTGGTTATAACTTTCTTTTATTAGTTTTTTGTATATGTTTTTCAAAAGGTTATAAAATTTTATACTTTTAATAACTATTTAAATAAAAATAGTAAATATAGTTTGAGAGATAATTTAAACAAAAACGTCGATACGTTGTCATTGGATGACGGTAAGCGGCATGGTGGGCGGCGTTGGGGCAATGATGATGGGCGCAAATTAAATTGGCTGTGACGTGTTAAGGGTAGGGTGTGATTGTCGATTTATTATGTTTATTATAAGATTCATTTGGATGGACTTTATGAGAATCTTAGGGGTTGTTTAATAGCCTCATAGTCATTAATATGATACATTTGAACCGGTAGCATGTAGAGTGTGTTTGGTTCTCATTAAGCCTCTTAACAAGTATGTGTTAAAAACATACTGAATGATTCAAATGATACCATTTAATTGACCGGGTTTCTTAGCCATTCAACATGAGATTATTAAAGAGGCCCTTAATTTCTTAACTAAACAGTTTTCCTTTGGTCTTATAGCTAAGTGGCACCCTAACTTCAAGGAAAGTTGTAAGTTAATTAATTGATACATGATATGCGCGCAGTGTTGTTTACAATTTAAATTATCTTAGTGTATGTTTTCGACTTGTATGATATGTGCATTATCTAACCCCAACTCTTCTACTTATTACCTTAATGTTAATATTAGTATTTTAATATCAAACACAGTATTTGGTGATGCAATGGGGTGACTGACCTTTTTTTTTTGTCTCTTATTTAAGTTGTTCTTCCACCATAATAAGGAAGGATGTGTAAGAAGCTGTGGAAGTGGCAGTGAGTTGTATATCATGCATGCATGCATGCATGCATCACACTTCATCTTACATCAATTTACATGCATTCCGTGCAACTCCTACTTCTTTCTATCCTTCTCAAATCACAATCTCTCTCTTCCTCTCATATATGCATGTGTAATGTAATACCCTAGTTCAATCCTATATCGACCGATGACCAGTGGCGGACCCAGGATTTTTTGTCAATGGGGTCCCAATTTTTTCGGTTTACAAATTTTTTCGGGTCGGTCGTTATTCGGGTCAGGTCGAGACGAGGAACATAATAAAACACGGAACTATGGTATCATTGGAAACGAGTAAGTAGAAAGAATCTAAATTAGAAACTAGATGAAACATACACTTTTAATTCATACCCGAAAAACATGAACGTAATCTATATATATGGTCTTATATAATTGACCAAAACATGAAAAAATAACTCTAACACAAATAAATGATTAATTATAATATACATACACAAGGTAAATAATAAAAGATTATGCAAAATCCATGTTAACATTATATATGTTGCATGGTGATAATGACTATATGAGAGAAACTAACAAAAAGCACAAATACCCTAACTGAATAACTAAGACTAGGATATTAAAAAAACAACAAAAAAAGGAGTATGGTGGGGCTTGAACCTACAACCTCTCACAAGTAAAACAAGGGACTTTCCACTGTACCAGTTCAATCCTAATAGTATAGGTTCCAAGTATTAATTTTTATGGGGTCCTTACAAAATTTAATATACCGTCTCTAAGTAATTTTTAAAAAACATCGGTATCCCGGGACCCCGATCGGACCTATGTGGGTCCGCCCCTGCCGATGACATGAGAGACTTTTGGTTTAATATGAATTTTCCGCCTCTTAAATCACCAATGTGTTTTTGGCTTAATGCTAGTGGATGAGAGAACTCCACAATTAAGCGTGCTTAATGAGAGTATTATCAGGATGGATGACCTATTGGAAAGTCTCCACACAGGCAACCAAAAACAAATCTGTGAGCTCTTCGCAGACAAAGCGAATAATATTTGTGGTGCAAGACAGATGTTACATGTAAGCACATATACATGTATGCATAAGTATTCTTTTTGAGTTGGTCGGTCACAGGGATGTGTTGGGTTCCAATGGTGATCAATCAACGGTTTAACGATTAAACCCGGTTTTAATAAAGGTTATATAATTATTAATCTCATTAATTATTATCAATGCAGTGGAATAAATATAAACAAGTAATCAACACTTTTATGGAACCTTGACAAGATCCGGTTATATACCTTACGAGTACAGATTTAATCAACCAAATTAAATATAAATCAAAACCAACAATATTTAATTTACCTAGGTTAATAATTAACCGGTTGAGACAACGGCAGTTAACAAACTTCGTTAGGTGACTAAACGAGACGAGACCCGCTTGTGGTGGTGAACAGTGGCAACAACGGTGGACAGCGGTGGGTGAACAATGGCGGCAGTACAGCGGCAGCGGACAACAGCGATGGACAGCGGCATGGCCGATCTCCGACGTTGGGGTGGGTTGATGGGTGCATCGGAGTATGACCCGTAATTGTGCTTAATCGATATAAAAATCTAGGCATTAAGTGTAATTTCATGGGAACTGGATAACTACTGTTGTGTGGTTATTTGTAGGTTAAAAGGAGGTTTCGGGTGTTATTATGGTGTTTAACGAAGCAACTAAGGAACCGGAGACTCAAGAGATTCGTGAAAAGAAGAAACAATGAAATCGGTGGCTGAGGACTACCGTGGACCACGGTCCAACTTATCAAAAAGGTCCATAACCCACCGTACCGTCGGTTCATGGACCACCTTGGAGGGGAACGTGACCCACGATGTAAACCGTGGGCCACGGTCCAACTTATCATAATGGACCGTGACCCATGGTGAGAACCGTGGGCCACGGTCCGACAAACGAAATTGCCGTTTTCAGCCTTTTTTATTCGTTTTTGGGTGTCTTTTCACTTATCTATCATTCAAGAACACTCTAGGGACGATTTTTGGAGTCTAAGAACATTATTGTGAGTGTGGTAATCATTAGAGACTTGATTTCTATGCATTTTCATACTTTGATTGAAGGAATGATGAACCAAATCATGTGTGGCTAAATTCCTTTGTGTTCTCTCTTAAATTGTAAGGTTTTCAATTGAATGTTTGTTAATTGTTTATGTTATTTGTGGGATAGTAGTTTGATCTTATGATTATATTGCTATGGTGATTGTGAGTTTGATTAGTAATTGTAAGTATAGTGTAATTCGTGTTCTTGACTATCAGTTCTTGGTGCCACAGGCTATCGGGATTTATTGGAAGAGAATTAGGGTTGGCTATATAAAACTGATTATCGAGTGACAACCTTGCATTATTTACAATCCAAGTACTTTGTCCTCTTTTATCACAATCAAACACATAATCACGAACTATGTCTATCTAGTTCTTCCTAAAAGTAAAAGTTAACATTATCAATCTTGAGAACCGAAAATCGAGAGAGAGCATTCTTTTTATTGATTCAGTTAAACTCGTTAAATTGTTTTCAGTTATTTTCGTTAATCAAATCAACCAACCAAATACTTGAATTTATTTTCTGCATTTATTTTAATTTAGTTAAATTACAATGCTACCTAGTAAACACACATTCCACAAACTCTATGTGTCCGACACCCACCATAGGCTATCTATTTAGTTGTAATTGGTTTATTTTTGAGTGAGTCTTCGACCTCACGTCAAATTTTGGTGTCGTTTCCGGGGAGTAGTGCGCAACGTTTGTTAGCTTTTGTAGTTTTTGTTTGTTATTTTCGGGTTTACGCTGGTTGTGTTATATGCAGGTACTTACAGATTTATGCATACTAGAGGCTCCAACAAGTCATCACCACTAATATTTGATCCGGAGATTGAACAGACACTTAGAAGAAACCGAGTGTTACTTAGGGAGAACAAGCTTCTTGGTTCTCCAATTGCATCAAACAGCAACATGGATTCACCAGTTCCCATTTTGGGCCAAACATTGCCATCTACACCTCCACCGATTACTACTACCATACCTACTTCATCAAGTGAATTGAAACCAACTCACACAACATAACCCATAAATGCTCAATTCACCTACTCAACATCATCAACATTGCCACATATTTTCAACCTTTTTCCTACCTTTAGTGCATCATCGTCTCAACAAAACCAACAATCAACCTTTCAACAACCACAATCAAGCTACCAATATCAACTCCCACCTTTCATGCAATATTCAAGAACACAAGGTGATGGTTATGGGCTTGGGTTTGACAATGAGTTTGAAGGGTATGAAATGGAAGGTTACTACATGAGGGGGGGGGGGGGGTGATGGAAGTCAACGGGTGAATCAAGGGAATTTTGCTTATGCACAAGGGCAACAAACAGAATCGGTGCAAGAACTTAATAGACAACCACCACAGGTTGTTCAACAACAAGTTTAACCGCCGCCGGTTATTCAACAACAACAAGCTCCACAACAAGTGCAACCACAAGGGCAACAACAAGGCAACGATTTTAAAAAATGCCCCAACCACAATTTCAACAATTTGGACCTCCAAGGCCTATCTATAGGCAAATGGGTCAACCAAGAATACCAACGGGGGTACCAAGAAGGCATGAAAGAGAGATGGTAAGGGGGATTGAAGCTCATTTTCGACAGATAATCACTAATAATCCGTCTCCGGTTGTTATTCCTCACAATCAACAAGGAAGGGCATTTGAGGTGAGAACCAATTCCCTGCAAAGTCTTCCAAAGTATAAGGGTCTAGCAACAGAGGAACCTTACTTTCACTTGGAGGCATATGATTCAATTTGCAACATGATTGGGGGGTCAAGGGTTTTCGTCGAATGAGGTTAAGTTGCTCTTGTTTCAATTTTCTTTGAAAGACAAGGCAAAGAGATGGTTTTACACATTACCTTCCGCATCCATTTATACTTGGGCCGAGATGCAACAACGATTCTTGGAAGAATTTAACACGGATCAAAAGACCAATGATGCAAGAAGGAGTTTGAGAACTTTTCAAAAACAATAGGGTGAGATGTTTCATGAAGCATTTGAGCGGTTTAACATGATGATTAAAAATTGTTCTTATCATGGTATTGCTCTATGGGAATTGTTGAATGCGTTTCATGAGGGGTTGAGTGTGGAAGATGAACGGGATTTGAGATCAATCACAAATGACACATTTGGTACTAATTATGAACAAGATGATTGGGCATATTTGGAGCAAATGACGGCCATATCAAAGAGAAAGGCTCAAACCGGAAGAAGAGCAAGGCCGGCGATTGGAAGACCACAAGTACAAGTTGTGGAAGATGGTGGAGTACAAACCACTAATCAGGTAATTGATATTTGTACGAATTGTAATGAGTTGAGTCATGCATCAGATGTGTGTATGGTGGGACAAGTACAAGTAGACGAGGTGAATGAACTTCAAGGGGGAGGTGGTAGGAATTACAATATGAACTCCAACACTTACCATCCCGGGTTAAGAAATCACCCAAATTTTCACTATGGAAATCCGGCTACTCAATCCAACCCGAATTTCCAAGGGAATCAAGAAAATTATGTTCCTCGCCAACAATATGACAATCAAAGTAATTTTCATGGCGGGAATAATCAAGGGTTCAAAGGTCAAGGTGGTGGCGGTCAAAGTGGGTCCGCGAGTCAAAGGTCATCAAGTGGGAATGAAGTCATGGACATGTTAAAGATGATGCAACAAGACATGTGATGTGTTTGCGCGTGCGGCTTGTAAAATATAAAAGGATGGTAGATTGGATATTTAGCTTTTGCACAAGATCGTGTTTTAAATTTATAAAAGTGATTTCTACAAAGACTAAACACACACAAAATAGGCAAGTGTACCTATCGTATATCTAGAATTGTATTGGTAAGAACCAAGTATCGATCCGTGGACACAAAGGTTTCTAATAATTAATCGTTGTTTTACTTTAATCGGAGGTTTTAATCATTTTGGGTTAATTTTTGAACTTTTTATAAAATGTAAATACTTATATATATAATATATAGGTGACCAAGACAAGAGATTCTATATGAGTTATTCAATTATGCGAAGGTTACCATCTAATATCTAGAATCCACTCCATTGTTCCTTGATGATTAATAGTTAAACATGTGATAGACTTGTCCTAATAATATATGATAGAATTATGATCCTCATTTTGGAGTGAACATATTCTATGACATAATGAATAATAGCATGCATATTTCAAGTCCATCCTATGCTTAAAAGCATGCCACCCCGAGAATGTCAATTTAAGTAGACAAGCAGTTGGTAAAGTAGAATGATTAGAATTGACTTCGATTTCTCAAATACAAATTCTAACATCTTCGGGTGGTTGTAGTTAACTCACACAACCTCCCCTTGGTTGATTTATGTAGGTTATAATTACACATTCCACTAACATATGACTTCTTTAACTAATTTGATATCCTAAGCAAAGCCATTTTCGGATTACCAAGGTTTAGAGAAATACATCATAACTTATATCTCATCATTTCCAAGTACAATATAAGGATCCATGTTTTGATAATGTTTCAAAGTATTTCTACCTTTCAAGAACATGAATCGATCATGAATGATTGCCAATATAATTGACAATCACCAACTTTGAATTAGTATTTTAAGATGGTGAAACATTTCTCATCAAATGATAATTGTAAGATAACCATGTACTTTACCAAACTAAACCACATGTTTTAGATAATTATCAAGTAAAACAAAGTTTCTTCATAGATTTTAGATGGTAAATGGAGTTTAGCTCATAATGAGCATGATGATAAACATTAAGATGGATGATAATAAAAAATACATGATTAAACTGGGAACAATCTAACCAAATGTAGATGAAGCTTCCTTCTTAATGATGATGATGATAGATGATGATGATGGTTGATGGTGATGACCTCCAAGCCTTCAAACTCTTCACTAAACCTTCTATGTGAGTTTTAGTATGTGTTTTTATAAGAGAGAATCAGATTGAACTCTTTTCAAGGCACACTCTTCAAATGGCACAAGAGCCTCTATTTATAGGCAATCTGGAGTGAGAAGCACAGCCCGTGCTTAGTGGGCACGCCCCCGTGCATTTTTATGACATGTGCCAGATTTATTTTGTCATTTCTGGAAGGTAGGCACGGCCCCGTGCTTCCTGAGGCACGCCCCCGTGCTTTTTAATGACATGTGCTAATTCTTTTTCTCGTTTCTGATAGGGAAGCACGGCCCTGTGCTTCCAAAAGCACGGCCCCGTGTCCAGTTGTTCACTATTTTGTATTTTCTTGTAGATTTTTTTGTCTTTTCTAAAAAGTAACCAGAAGCACGGCCCCGTGTTTCCAAAAGAACAACCCCATGTTTCCCAAAAGCACAGCCCCGTGTTTCCTAAAGCACAGCCCCGTGTTTCCAAAAGCACAGCCCCATGTTTTCTGAAAGCACAACCCCATGTTTCCTGAAAGCACAACCCCATGTTTTCTGAAGCACAGCCCCATGTTTTGCCGTTTTCTTTGGTTTTTCTTTGTTTTTTTCATTCGTTTCTTCGTTTGAGGCTTGGATTCACCTGAAAAAACATTTTAACATGATAAGTAGTTATTTTAACTATATTATATGATAGAAGTTGTAGTTTTTAGAGATTATTTGATGCTAAAAAGATGTATATTTTTATATACATCAAACATCCCACACTTGAACCTTGTTTGTCCTCAAGAAAGCTACTTATAAATATTCTCTAAAAATAGCAAGTTAGGACCATAGCTTAAACATCCCCAAAAAAGTTCCAAGAAAATGGGAACAAAATAACCAACCTTAAATCATAAGAATATATGAAGTGATATATAAAAAGACGATTTGTTTTTATGAGCTTCTGTTTATGCAAAATGTCACGTTCTCACAATGTTCACTCACTCTCAGTTTTATATCTGATCATACCTGTGATGTATGTATGTGAACACTCTTAGTCAAGATGTAACCTGTGAAAATAAGCTTGTAACAAGTTCAAATCTCCACCTTTGTGAAGGGTTGCATGGATTTGAAGGAAATATGGGTTGGTTTTGGGAAGGGATTTGATATTTGGTGGTGGTTCAAGGGTTTTAGGTTGATGAGGACGGTAAATACAACTTCTGCTGATTTTCGGGAGTCTTAAGATGTCTTCAACGATTTGCTCCTTTCTCCCAATTGCAAAAATTTTTTTAGTGACTCTTTTAAGGTCCATTCGTCAAGACCAGTTTTTTCGAGGATGTGGATCAGTTCTTCCTCAATCCTGCTCTGAACATAACTCCTAACTTTAATGGATCGTTCGGCTTTGAGCCTAATAGCCCCCACCCTCATTAGTTCGGTATATTCGTGTGAGACTGAGTTTGAATTTTTCTACATCTTTCTTCATGGGATCAGTTTCCGTATCCTAAGCATCGTTCATATATTTTTGCTCTTCTTTTCATTGCGTTTTTTGAAACTCCACAAAATGGTGGCCTTTGTACGTCTTGGCGCCACTTTTTCTTCACCTCATTGCTAAAGAGAAACATTCTCTCCCTAACTTCTGGAGGCAACCTAGGTTTTTGCGAAATGTATGCAACAAAGGAAATTGAAATCGAAAGAATGCATTTCCAGTTCTTTAGGGTCTGCCGGTAAAAGACCAGTGTTGTATTTTACTGGTGAGAGGGATAAAGTGGTATGGTAAGGTTTTGTAAGGTTTTTGGTTTTGTGACAATACTACCTTCTTCCTTATACAACGCTTCGTGCGGTCCTGAAATGAATAATTGCGACAAGTTCTAAATCACATGAAACATGTGACTCACTCAAAGCTTCCGAAAAAAATATTTATATGGCATGAGGTTTATCTCACAGTAACGGAGGAATTGGGTATAAACACCATATTTTGCATAAATTTCTTCTCAATATTACAAAACTTCTTTTTACTTTTTCACTTTTTTGGTTGTAATAGATTTGCAGTTGGTTATTTGCAAAAAAAATTTTTGGATATGCTTTTGGTTTTGTTATAAAAATAGTCTTTGTTTGCTACAAAAATTTAGTTTATTATAGAATCTTTATAATTAGTTGAGCAAGCAATTGGTCAAGTAATTCCCCTCCCCACACTTGAATCTCACATTGTCCTCAATGTGAAAAGATTCATAAAAAGATTCATGATAAAATTTATATGAAGTATGGTGGGTAAAATGGAAAGGAACTTCCCTACGGATTAACGAAATTACGACAGAGCGTCCCCTGTTTTTCGTCCATTTTCCTGTAGTGTACCTGTATAATAAAACTTCAAACAAACATCCAAGGCATAAAAATACTGAAATTGATTATTATTATTATTATTTATTTTTATTTCTATTTACAATGCCTAGTTTAATCAGGGTCTTGGCCAGACCCTACTTCCAATTTGTTCATTAGTTCTGGTGGAGGATTAATACCTCCGAGACGGTCTCGAATGGTCCATCGATGTATGGTTTTAATCGATGTCCATTAACTTTGAACTTGTGGCCATCAGAATTTGAAATATCAACTGCCCCATAGTCAAAAACTAATTCAACTATGTGTGGACCTGTCCAACGAGATTTCAATTTTCCTGGGAAAAGACGTAAACGTGTGTTATATAACAGTACACAGTCGCCAACTTGAAATTTCTTGTTTCCTTTTAAATGGGCGTCGTGTAAACGTTTAGTCTTTTCTTTTAAGACCAGGAATTTTCATATGCCAGTGCTCTTAGTTCTTCGAGCTCGTGAATTTGATCTTCTCGGTTTTTACCGGCAGACATTAGATCAAAATTCACTGCTCTCAGAGCCCAATACGCTTTGTGTTTTAGTTCTACGGGTATATGACATGCCTTCCCATAAACAAGTTTGAATGGTGTTGTTCCTATGGAGGTTTTGTATGCCGTCCTGAGGGCCCACAAAGCGTCATCTAACTTTTCTGCCCAATTTTTGCGATTCATTCCTATGGTTCTTTCTAGGATCCTTTTAATTCCCTGATTCAAGACTTCTACTTGCCCACTGGTCTGAGGGTGATATGGTGCTGCCAGTCGGTGGTGAACCCTATATTGTGCTAAGACTTTGTCCATCAGAGAGTTACAGAAGTGGGTATCTCTGTCGCTGATTAGGGCTTTCGGAGTACCGAATCGTGAAAATAACTTTTTCAGAAATCGTACAACTACTCGAGCATCATTAGTGGGAAGAGCTTGGGCTTCTACCCATTTAGACATGTAGTCGACTGCTACAAGGATGTACTTATTTCCGAATGAGTTAGGAAATGGGCCCATGAAATCTATTCCCCATACATCAAAGACCTCACGAAATTGAATGCCTTTTTGAGCCATCTCATTTTTGGCTGAGATTTTTCCGGCTCTTTGACAAGCATCGCATGCTTGGATCAAAGCATGTGTGTCTTTATATATGGTGGGCCAGAAAAATCCTGCATCAAACACTTTTCTGACCGTAGTGGCGGCACCGTGGTGCCCACCAGTAGATCCTTCATGACAGTGTTTGAGAATATCTAAGGCCTCCTTTCCCGCTACACACCTACGGACAACCTGATCGGACCCTATCCTAAATAAGTATGGATCTTCCCAGAAGTAGAACTTAAGGTCGGAGAAGAATTTCTTCCGCTGTTGATGAGTTAGCCCTTTTCTTAGGATTCTACAAGCCAGATAGTTTGCGAAGTCGGCGTACCAAGGACTTTCGTCCTTTTCCTGCATGATCGGTTGGTTATGCATGAGAACTTCATGCGGAAAATTATCAGTGATAATTTTCTCATGATGTTCCTTTGAAGCTGGGCATTCTAAGCGTGAAAGATGGTATGCGTCTACATTCTCTGCTCCCTTTTTGTCTTTGACTTCTATGTCGAATTCTTGGAGTAGTAGAATCCATCTGATAAGTCTGGGTTTGGCATCCTGCTTGTTGAAGAGGTATCGTATGCCGGCATGGTCGGTGTAAACTATAGTTTTGGAAAGAACTAGGTAGGATCTAAACTTTTCAAAGGCGAAAACTACTGCTAATAACTCTTTTTCTGTTGTGGTGTAGTTTTCTTGTGCATCATTAAGAGTTTTAATAGCGTAGTAGATTGGGTGAAAGTGTTTATCTTTGTGTTGTCCGAGTACGGCTCCAACTGCAAAGTCACTTGCATCGCACATGATCTCGAATGGAAGGGTCCAATCGGGTGTAGTCATGATTAGTGCGTTGACAAGTTTGTTTTTTAATATGTTGAATGATTCAACACATTCTTCAGAGAAGACGAATGGTGCATCTTTCTCCAAAAGTTTGGTCATAGGTCTAGCAATTTTGGAGAAGTCTTTTATGAAGCGGCGGTAGAAGCCTGCGTGACCTAGAAAACTTCTAATGGCTGTGACTGAAGTTGGTGGTGGAAGTTTGGATATGGTTTCTATTTTGGCCCTATCAACTTCTAGTCCTGCTTGGGATATCTTGTGACCTAGAACGATGCCTTCTTTGACCATAAAATGGCATTTCTCCTAGTTGAGTACTAAGTTTACTTCTTCACACCTAGCCAACATTTTGTCTAGGTTTTTCAGACAATGATCGAAGGAGTCTCCAAAGACTGAGAAATCGTCCATGAAAACTTCCATAGAGTGCTCGATCATTTCATGAAAGATGGCCACCATGCAACGCTGGAAGGTGGCTGGAGCATTACATAATCCAAATGGCATTCTTCGGTAGGCGAATGTTCCATACGGGCATGTAAAGGTGGTTTTCTCCTGATCCTCAGGAGCGATGGGAATTTGAAAGTATCCGAAGAATCCATCAAGAAAACAATAGAACATTTTTCCAGATAATCGCTCAAGCATTTGGTCAATAAAAGAAAGTTGAAAATGATATTTTCTTGTGGCGTCATTAAGCTTCCGGTAGTCAATGCAAACTCGCCAGCCTGTAATGGTCCTCATTAGTATAAGTTCGTCCTTCTCGTTCATTACAACTGTCATTCCTCCCTTCTTGGGTACTACTTGAACTGGACTGACCCAAGGTAAATCTGAGATTGGGTAGATTAATCCGGCATAAAGTAGTTTGATTACTTCCTTCTTCACCACATCTTGCATGTTGGGATTGAGACGTCTTTGATGTTGGACCACGGGTTTGTATTCTTCTTCCATGAGGATTTTGTGAGTACAAAAAGAAGGACTGATGCCCTTGATATCCATGATCTTCCATGTGATAGCCTTCTTATGGTTTTTAAGAACTTTAAGAAGTTCGTCTTTCTCTTCTTTAGAAAGGTGAGATGAAATAATTACTGGGAGTTGAGAGTCTTTTTCTAGAAAGGCGTATTCGAGATGGTTTGGTAGTTCTTTTAACTCTAAGGCTGATGGTTCTTCGATTGATGGTTTTGATTTTTCATTGGATTCAGTGATCTCAAATACTACTTCTGATGCTTCCTGATAGTTATTCACAGTATTGAGATTATTGTTTTCTAAAATGGGGTTGGTACTAGTATCTGTTAAGATTTGTGTTTCTAATGAGGCATTAAGGGAAGATTTCCGAACATAGCAACTCACGATAGAATCAACGATCTCAACACAGTATAATGTGTCATCGTGATGCTGTGGATATTGCATAGATTTTCCTATGTCAAAAGTGATTGCCTCGTCATTGACCCTGAGAGTGAGTTTGCCGGTGCAAACATCAATAATAGCCTTTGCGGTGGCTAAAAAGGGTCTTCCTAAAATCAGAGGTACACTTTTGTCTTCCTCCATGTCTAGAATCACAAAATCTGCTGGGAAAACAAACTTGTCAATTTTGACAAGCATGTTTTCAACAATGCCCCGAGGATTCATGTATGTGGGCTTTGGTTCTCCTATCTCTAGTTTTGCTAAAACCGCATAAGGCATTAAATTAATACTAGCTCCTAGGTCAGTCAGGGCATTGCTAACAGACTAATTTCCTATGAGACAAGGGATAGTAAAACTCCCTGGATCGGTCATTTTTGGCGGCAGGTTGCTTTGGAGGACAGCTGAACATTCTTTACTCAAGGTGACATGCGAGAGCTCCTCCAGCTTCCTTTTGTTGGTTAGCACTTCTTTAAGAAACTTTGCATAGTTCGAAGAGTTCTAAAAACTTCCCGTACTGAGCTTCCAATCTCTCTTGTTTCAGCCGTCCAGGGTATGGAATAGGTGGAACATAAGTTCGGACTGGTTCCTTAGGTTGTACGGTGCCTGTCGGGATCAGTCTTTCCTGCATTTTCTCAGGGGATTCTTTTTCCATAACTGGTTCTGAAGTTGGTGAGGCAACAGTGGTTGTGCCACTTCTTAATGTAACAGCGTTGGCTGCTGCATTTGGGTTTGTTATAGTGTTGCCTGGAAGAGCGTCGGGTGATCTTTCTGACAATTGTCGGGCAATCTGTTCGTTCTGAGTTTCTAGATACCGCAATGATGCTTGTTGACTTTTGAGGTCGGCTTCATGTTTTAACAATACTCCGCTGATATCAACAGCTCTTGAGTCGGCCTTCTTCTCTGCTTCATTTGTTTTGGTTATGAGTTGGATTAACATATCTTCGATCTTTGAGTAGCTTGGGCTTTGATGGCTACTAGAACTTAGATCTTGGAATTGAGGTTTAGGCTGGAAGGATTGATTCATCGATCTTTTCTCAAATTCGGGTAAGGGTAGAGTGTTACCTCCGTCTTTCCAGCTGAAATTCGGGTGGTTTCTCCATCCTGGATTGTAGTTGTTGCTGAAAGCGTTGTTTTGTCGAGCGATGAAATCGACTTCTTCCATGGCCATGATGACTTGTTTGCAGTCACTCGTCTTATGATTTCCTCCACAAGTATCACATGTGAGTCTGGTTTTTGATAGCTCGGCTTGAAGTTGTTCGAATTTTTTAGAAAGGGCTTCAAGTTGTGCTGTGACAAGAGTGTTGGAATCAACGTGGTGTATTCCTTTGTGGGTAGGTGTAGATCTTGGTGTGTTGTAAGCGAAACTCTTCTTTGCGGCCTTCTCTAGGACTTCAAATGCTTCGTTAGGTGATTTGGATCCCAGGTCTCCACCAGTGATCTGGTCGATGGCATGTTTGTTTTGACTGGATTGTGCGTTAAAGAAAGTTTGAACTTGTAACCATAAGCTCAGTCCATGGTGTGGGAATATTCTTAGAAGACTTTTGTATCTCTCCCATGCTGCGTGTAACGATTCATCATCATCTGTCCGGAATCCGGTAATGCTGGCTCGGTATTTGGCAGTTTTATTGGACGGAAAATATTTAAGGAGAAACTGTTCAACCATCTGGTCCCAAGTGGTAATGGAACCATAAGAAAGAGATTATATCCATTCTAGGGCTTGGACCCTTAGAGAGAAAGGAAAGAGTTTGAGTTGATTTGATCTTCTGAACAGTTTTGGATTTTAAAGGTTCCGCAGATTCGTAAGAATCGAGATATGTGAGGAAGAGGGTCTTCGTCGAGGAGACCATGAAATTGAACTGAATTTTCCACCATATGAATGGTTCTTGATTTGATTTCGAAATTTTCGGTGATTTCGGGTGGAGCCACTCAATTGCCGTAGCCTTCGAGAGTTGGCTTGGCATACTGGCTCATGTTCGGCTCATTGTTCTGGGCCGCCATCATTTCTTCGGTTTGATTTTCTCCTGATGTGGTGGCGTCTACTGATTCGTCTTTGATTGCTTCGGCGGTTTCTGCTGTCCGTTTACGTGCTCGTCGACGAAAGAGTCGTTCCGGTTTAGAAATTGGAGAAACAAGCTCAGGCTCAAAAGTAGAGGACATACATGGGACTAAATCAAAATTAAACATAAGGTAAAAGTTAGCTAGGATTAGTCTAAGTTAGTCTAATATTAAACTACAAGTTATGCTACGCTATTTTAAACTAAACTAAACTAATGTCTAAATTAATTAAGCTAGAGTAAGGTAAGGTAAGTAAAGATAAAAAGTAGGCTAGCCGTAAAATTTATATATTTTAATATTTAATAAAAATAAAGGTAAAACAAAATAAAATATAAGTTAAAACTTTGTACAATTATAGACAATGATTAAATTAAAACTTGGATCGTTCTTAGAAACGTACCGTGTGTCCCCGGCAACGGCGCCAAAAACTTGATGTGCTTGCGCGTGCGGCTTGTAAAATATAAAAGGATGGTAGATTGGATATTTAGCTTTTGCACAAGATCGTGTTTTAAATTTGTAAAAGTGAATACTATAAAGATTAAACACACACAAAATAGGCAAGTGTACCTATCGTATATGTAGAATAGTATTGGTAAGAACCAAGTATCGAACCGTGGATACAAAGGTTTCTAATAATAAATCGTTGTTTTACTTTAATCGGAGGTTTTAATCATTTTGGGGTTAATTTTTGAACTTTTTATAAAATGTAAATACTTATATATATAATATATAGGTGACCAAGACAAGAGATTCTAAACAAGTTATTCAATTATGCGAAGGTTACCATCTAATATCTAGAATCCACTCCATTGTTCCTTGATGATTAATAGTTAAACATGTGATAGACTTGTCCTAATAATATATGATAGAATTATGATCCTCATTTTGGAGTGAACATATTCTATGACATAATGAATAATAGCATGCATATTTTCAAGTCCATCCTATGCTTAATAGCATGCTACCCCGAGAATGTCAATTTAAGTAGACAAGAAGTTGGTAAAGTAAAATGATTAGAATTGACTTCGATTTCTCAAATACCAATTCTAACAACTTTGGGTGGTTGTAGTTAACTCACACACCCTCCCCTTGGTTGATTTATGTAGGTTATAATTACACATTCCATTAACATATGACTTCTTTAACTAATTTGATATCCTAAGCAAAGCCATTTTCGGATTACCAATGTTTAGAGAAATACATCATAACTTATATTTCATCATGTCTAAGTACAATATAAGGATCCATGTTTTGATAATGTATCAAAGTGTCTTTATCTTTCAAGAACATGAATCGATCATGAATGATTGCCAATATAATTGACAATCACCAACTTTGAATTAGTATTTTAAGATGGTGAAACATTTCTCATCAAATGATAATTGTAAGATAACCATGTACTTTACCAAACTAAACCACATGTTTTATATAATTATCAAGTAAAACAAAGTTTCTTCATAGATTTTAGATGGTAAATGGAGTTTAGCTCATAATGAGCATGATGATAAACATTAAGAAGGATGATAATAACAAATACATGATTAACCTTGGAACAATCTAACCAAATGTAGATGAAGCTTCCTTCTTAATGATGATGATGATGGTTGATGGTGATGACCTCCAAGCCTTCAAACTCTTCACTAAACCTTCTATGTGAGTGTTAGTGTGTGTTTTTATAAGAGAGAATCGGATAGAACTCTTTTCAAGGCACACTCTTCAAATGGCACAAGAGCCTCTATTTATAGGCAATCCGGAGTGAGAAGCACAGCCCCGTGCTTAGTGGGCACGCCCCCGTGCATTTTTATGACATGTGCCAGATTTATTTTGTCGTTTCTGGAAGGTAGGCACGGCCCCGTGCTTCCTGAGGCATGCCCCCGTGCTTTTTAATGACATGTGCTAATTCTTTTTGTCGTTTCTGAGAGGGAAGCACGGCCCCGTGCTTCCAAAAGCACGGCCCCGTGTCCAGCTGTTCACTATTTTGTCTTTTCTTGTAGATTTTTTTGTCTTTTCTGAAAAGTGACCAGAAGCACGGCCCCGTATTCACCTGAAAATACATTTTAACATGATAAGTAGTTATTTTAACTATATTATACGATAGAAGTTGCAGTTTTTAGAGATTATTTGATGCTAAAAAGATGTATATTTTTATATACATCAACATGCAAAGGAGAAATCAACTTGTTGAAGTGTGCATGCAAAAGATGAAGTCCGTGACAAAGCCATTTAATCGTTGACTACTCAAATGGGTCAACTTGCAACCGATGTGGCTAATTTGAAGAAAAACAACTCGAGTTTAAATAAGGGGAATAACGTGCATGTTGGGTCTATATTTGGTGGTTTGCACTTAGTTCTATGTTTAATAGGCTTTGTGTTTGGATTATGTATGTAAACCAAGATCCTTTAGTGATCTCGGTGGGATTTGGGCTTTATGTTGGGCTTGGTTGTTCGCTATCCTATATATAGATAATGTGCATAGGGTTTGTAGGTTGGCCGTTCATATTGTTTGTGTGGTGAACGATATTGTGTAACTTAGTGCTTATGCACCCGACGTTAATACTATGTGTGTTTTGAAGCAAGATCTCGTGTTCTTTACGTATTGCTATTGATTGTCTTGAATCACCCTATGTTATATTCCGCAATAACGTTGGTTTGTTGATATCATATTGCATAGTTCTTGTTTCGGGACTTACAATGCATATCAATGCGGTAAGTCTTTTACCTAATTTTGAATTTTCTAGTGTTCAAATTGATCCAACAGCACAGTTTGTTGAGGAGATGGTGGAAGATATTAGTGATGAGATTGAAAATGTGGTTAATTATGAAACATTTTTTTACACAATAACTCTGAATTACAACCGAATGAAACATCTTTTTGTGAAAATTGTTTTTGTGATAAATGTTTAAATGACAAATTAACCAAAATAAGGGATGGGAGGGTTGATAATAATATTATCCCGAGTAAACTTCAAGACCCAGGAGTGCCCCTTTTATCAATCCAAATTGGTGAATTTAAAACTGATCGGGCACTGCTAGATCTTGGAGCTTGTGTTAGTATCATGCCCGGTAGTTTATATGATTAGTATGAGTTTGGTTCGCTAAAAATGTAAACACCACTGTGGTTTTAGCGGATCAAACCCATACACTTCCCCGAGGCATGATAAATAATGTGATGGTACATGTGGAGGATTTATGTTACCCTTTTGACTTTTTAGTACTTGATTATGCTAAAAATGTAAACACGCAACCCACAGTTATATTGGGTAGACCTTTCCTTGCCACTTCACTTTCAGTGATTGATTGTGCTAAGGGGACACTGGGAATAAAGTGTGGGAATCGTGATAAACGGTTATTATTATTTGAAAATAGTACTGACCCTTTTGTTGATAAGGAAAGCCTGAAGACGGATTTTGTTAACGAGTGTGTATCCTTGAGCAAGGATCACACGAAAGTGGAGTGTTTTGTGATTGATAGGTCAGTTGAGAAGAAAGAAGTTGAGCATCAACAAAGTGATAGAGTGGCAGAAAAAGGTAGCCGATCAAGGAAGATGAAAGTGAGACATCCATCTAACTTAAATGATCCAAGGTGAAGGATGAGGATGATCGGGCCTGACCCTGGTTTGTCGGAAGACTGGCAACAATTGCTTGAAAAGGAGCGTGCTTATAACGAGAAAGCTGCACGGGAGTGGGCCAGTCGCCCACCTTAAAGGTCATAAAAGATTCAAAAATGTGGTAATTGTACATTTTATATATTTTATTTTTTATTTTGCATTATAATTTGTAGTTTGTTTGTTATTAGTGGTATTTTAAACTATCATCTTAGCAAAAACCAAGTGTGGGAACAACCTGGGTTTTTCATGGAAGGACATGGAGCTTTACTTAGTATTGTCTTTGTTTTTATTTTCTCAAAACCATACATTGGGGACAATGTATCTCAAGTTTGGTGATGAGGGAATTTTCTTTTTCAAAAATTTTCTAAAAAAAAACAAAAAAATAAATAAATAAATATTTTTTTAAATTTAAAAGAAAATCGAAAAGTGGTAAGATGGTGGGGGTAAGGTTCGGGTCACTTTTCATGGTCACAATTCCCTAATTAACATGTTGCCTAGTTGTTTTTAAAAGGAGGTTATGTAGTTTTCTAATCAAGGTTAGCATGCTTTCGGTGCAATAACTTGCATATCATGTTCGTTTACACTTGAGAATTGAGATTGTAAAGATTGGTGAGAAGGTTGATGTTCTCCGATATAACTTGTGCAATTAGTGCATTTCGAGATCTTAGCTTGGTATGAGTACAAAAGTGATAGAGGAAATTAGGTTGAGCCTCGTCCGGATGAGTGCGAGTGTGGTTTTTGGGGGTTGGGCCTCATACATTACATATATGAGCGTGGTTAATGAGATGGGTGGGGGGTTGGTTCCCTTAGAAAACATTTTAGGACCTATTCTTTCATTCAATCAACCCCGGTGTTATATTGCGAGATGATCCGACTTAATAGGTTTCTTTGTAATTGTTTTAGTATTTATCAATAGAATGCATTAAGCATTATGATTATTATGCTTCAAAAAAAAGTTGCATTAGAGACACAATGTTCAAGTATTATGTAGTGAAAAAAAAGAAAAAGAAAAAATAAGAGAAATTAGTGATGTATATAGTTCTTTATTTCATTGTTTACTTAGTTGTTTTGTAATAATCCGGATCGGATCGTTTGAGCTAATTTAAATATTCTCTTCCATACCCTTACACCTAGCCCCGTTATAATCTATTTAAAGTCCTCTTGATTTGCATTTATGTCAAAGCATTTACATAGGTGGAGATTTGATGATTGTACAAGCGTATGCGATGAGAATTGGTTATTTGTGAAAATATGTGTATGATCACCATGAAGAGGGTTAATGTGTAAATGTGTTTTATGTATCGGTAAAACCCGAAAGCATGTTAGGTTTGGTTAGAATTCTATGGTTTAAATAGAAAATCAAGTATAATAGTACAAACCGATAGACGTGAGGGAATATGGTATGAATTGGGACCTTGACTGAACAGAAATTGTTGGTATGATTGGTGGTTATAAGTTGAAAATGAAAAAAAATGTTGTTGAGGTGTTGCTTGGGGGCAAAAAACGGTTAAGTGTGGGAATGTGACGGGTGCATCGGAGTATGACCCGTAAGTGTGCTTAATCGATATAAAATCTATGCATTAAGTGTTAATTTCATGGGAACTAGGTAACTACTGTTTTGTGGTTATTTGCAGGTTAAAAGGAGGTCCCGGAGTTATTATGGTGTATAACAAAGCAACCGAAGGAACCGGAAACTCGAGAGAGGCGTGTAAAGGAGAAAAATTGAAGTCGGTGGCTGAGTACCAGACCGTGGGCCATGGTCCAACTTATCAAAAAGGTCAAGAACCCACTGTACCATGGGTTCATGAACCACCTTGGAGGGGACCGTGACCCAGAGTGTGAACCGTGGGCCACGGTCCGGCAAACGAAACTGCCGTTTTTCAGCCTATTTTATTCGTTTTTGGGTGTCTTATCACTTATCTATCATCAAAGAACTCCCTAGGGACAATTTTTGGAATCTAAGAACATTATTGTGAGTGTGGTAATCATTAGAGACTTGATTTCTATGCATTTTCATACTTTGATTGAAGGAATGATGAACCAAATCATGTGTGGCTAAATTTCTTTGTGTTCTCTCCTAAATTGTAAGGTTTTAAATTAAATGTTTGTTAATTGTTTATGTTATTTGTGGGACAGTAGTTTGATCTTTTGATTATATTGCTATGGTGATTGTGAGTTTGATTAGTAATTGTTAGTATAGTGTAATTCGTGTTCTTGACTATCAGTTCTTGGTGCCACAGGCTATCGGGATTTATTGGAAGAGAATTAGGTTTGGCTATATAAAACTGATTATCGAGTGACAACCTTGCGTTTTTACAATCCAAGTACTTTGTCCTCTTTTATCACAATCAAACACATAATCGCGAACTATGTCTATGTAGTTCATCCCAAAAGTAAAAGTTAACATTATCAATCTTGGAAACCGGAAATCGGAAGAGATCATTCTTTCTGTTGATTCAGTTAAACTCGTTAAAATGTTTTCAGATATTTCGTTAATCAAATCAATCAACCAAATACTTGAATTTATTTTCTGCATTTAGTTTAATATAGTTAAATTACAAAGCTACCTAGTAAACACACATTCCACAAACTCTCTGTGTTCGACACCCACTTACTGCTATCTATTTAGTTGTAATTGGATTATATTTGAATAAGTCTTCAACCTCACGTCATGGGTCAAAAGAGAGAGAGAGAGAGAGAGAGAGAGAGAGAGAGAGAGAGAGATTGAGAGCTTTGGTGGGTAGGGCTTCCTTGTAATCCCTTGTTATAAAAAACTAATGATTAGGTTGACTTATAAACTAGTTAAGCCTAGCCGGGCCACCAAGCGTATATCTAACTCCAAAGCCCAGTCCATAAATATTATAATCTCGTTATTATTAGTCAATACTGGTAAAGTAACTTAAGCGTGGGTGATGTTTTCTTGCGGGTCATAACTCGTTCGGTCGCGTTAAGTTAACCGAACTTGTCCATAATATCCAACATTCTCCCACTTGGACGGTTTCTGGTTATGTTTCTTAACATTGACAACCAAATGTGCTCTAGCTACACATGACTTCCCTAACAAGTTTTGGCACTTTAAAGTCATTAACCAAAACATCTTGGAATACTCTATTACAAGATAATGAGTTTATGGTAATCGTTGTCATCTATCCTTTTTGTATAAGACATTAATTGTACAATGAGATATGGATCAGATTCAATATTATATGAAGTTCTATTATTATCTTTCTCGATATAGAATCAAAGCGGTCCAATTAAACACATAATAGGTTTGGGTAAGGCCTCACACATTACTATTTTGAATCAACGAGGGGGCCACGATGTCTAAGTGTTACATATCATGTAAGACTACAAAATCCTATATTGATTACATATAATCCCCACTGAACTTCAGAATATTCCCAACCAATGCCTTTATAGCCGACAATTACGAGACAACGGTTGACACTAATCAAAGAATAGCCTTCAGTATATGAAAGTTCTAATATGTATCTCAGGTGTAAGAATACTAAATGAGTATACCAATATCAAAACATCTTATAACTAAGATCCATGAAGATGATTTGATATCAGTTACATCCAGCGTCATTCATAATGAGGTCTGTGAGTTTGGAAGTCAAATCCTTGAGTCCAAAGTCAGAGTGATCTTAGTTCAAAATCGTTCCCATGAGTGTGATCGACTACGGATAATTTACATACAATAACTGTGGATTAAACGTATTATAATTGAACACATTTATAATATTCAATGCTTGCATTTACCATTAAATCAAAAGTGAACTCAAAAGTATAACTGTTTAATGTTCATACATCCAAATACTATATCAAAACAAATTACTAGCTAATCTAATATCGATAGCATCCCTGTGTTGATCATGCTTGTCCTGAGTCATTGACTTAGTGAACGGGTATGCTTGGTTGTTGATCTGTGTCTACTTTGCTTATTATGATGTCTCTTCGTTCCAGTATTTTCCGTATAAGGTGGAACTTCCTTAGAATGCGCTTGGCTCTGTGATGATAACTAGACGCCTTGGCCTAAGCAATAGCACATGTGTTATCACAAAACACCTAGATTGGTTTATGAATGTTAGGAACCACATCGATGTTAGTGATGAATTTTTCATCCAAGCAGCCTCTTTAGCAGCATCTAATTCAGCTATGTATTCAGATTCGATGTTAGAGTCCGCCACCACACTCTGCTTATAGCTTTTCCAGTAAATATCTCCTCCACTGAGAGTGAATACGAATCCTGATTGTGAGCGAGAATCATCTTGGTCAGTTTTAAAGCTAGCATCAACGCAACATTTTACAGTGAGCACTTCTTCCACTCCTCCAAACACTAGCATATCCTTGGCCCTTTTAAGGTACACTAGAATGTTCTTTACTCCAGTACAACGGGAAACACCAGGACTTTACTGAAAATGACTAGTCATGCTTAAAGCATATGAGACGTCAGGTCTAGTTCATAACATAGTGTACATGATAGAACAAATCGCTAAAGCATTTGGAATTGCTTGCATGTGCTAAGTTTCAATGTCCATTGCCGGAGATTGCGATTTTTTCAACACGGTTCCTTAAGCAATGGGAACACCTCCTTTCTTGGAGTTATCCATTGAGAAGTGTGCCATTACTTTGTCTATTTATGTACTTTAACTTAGCCATAGAAGCCGCTTAGACCTATCTCGGTAGATCTTGATTCCTAGAATATAAGCAGCTTCACCAAGATCTTTCATTGCGAAACAAGATCCCAACCAATGCTTAACTTCTTTAAGCATAGGAATGTTGTTTCCAATGGTCAACCATCATCCACATATAGAATGAGGAATGATATAGTGCTCCCACTAGCTTTTTTGTAAACACAAGGCTGATCTTCATTTTTTATAAAACCAAACTCTTTGATTTTCTCATCAAAACAAAGATTCCAGCTGCGAGATGCTTGTTTGAGTCCATAAATGGACTTATTTAGTTTGCATAGCCTATTAGGATATTTAAGATTGACAAAACCTTCAGGCTGAACCACATATACATCTTCAGAAAGGTGCCCATTAAGAAAAGTTATTTGACATCTCATAGTCATAATGTAACACCCTGGCTTAAGCAGAAACCTTGAGTATGATGTAAGATTTCTCAAAACACATGTGACACTATTAAGTGACAATATTATCATTAATTAATTTAACGTCAAGTATACAAGTTTGTAACAAGAAATACAAGGAAATTATAAGAACAATTAAACAACTTGTTCATTTATTAATATAACCTGAGTTCTAGTGACTTCTCTAAGTCTCATCCTCTAAATTAACAATAATTAATTTACTCAATTAATTATTTAGAGAAATCAAGTATACTAGTTCTATAATAAGAGATCTTTAATTAAGCCATTTTATATATATCATCATATTTAAAAGAAAATGTTTATAAGTTTATAGTGATCAACATATCATAAAATTTAGATAATATTTATATTTGTTCTTGCAAAATAACTAGGTTTGATATAATATTTAGAAAATCATAGTGTTTATATTGGATATCCATGATCATAGTGATTCATAAAACCAAAATATAAGATTTCTATTATAAAAGTATCATAGTCATAAAGAACAACTTATGAAGGACTTTCAAGGTAAAATCAAAACAAAAACTATAAAGTGCATGAAATTATAAAATTTACTTGTTATTGCTTTCAATCTTAAGAAAATAGTGTATTGAGATGTGAAAAAGATGGAGGATTAGTACTCCTTTTATAGTGAATTTTTAGAGTGGTTATGTTTTATAGAATTTAAGAAATTAAATCATTTTTAATATAATTAAAACACAAATTAAAAATAGTTTAATGAGGTTTTCAAAAGGTTTAACTCTTTTAGTCAATTTTATTGAATTAAAACATTCATTAGTCTTTATTAGTTAAGTAACATATGAAATGATGATGACGATGAAGATGACGATGAAGATGACGATGATGATGATGATGATGATGATGATGATGATGATGAGGATGATGATGATGATAGTAATAGTAGTTCAAGAATAATTCAAGTAAATTGCATGGGACATGTACATGAATATATGATCTTGATTATGAATGTTTTACATGAGTATGCAATACTAAAAGGGTGATGAAATATATAATTGCGTAGAAATGATCACATTATTGAAAGGTGAATTACGAGTAAGTTCAAAATTGAAAATGTCACATAAAATACATGAAACGAAACTTGAGATTAATTAATAACATATAAATATATATATATATATATATATATATATATAAACAAACCAAAAATTTTAAATGGGTCGGGTTTTCGGGTTTGAAAATTAACGAATGTTACACATAATACACGGCTATGGCAAGTAATATCCTTATCGATTTAGCCATAGCAACAAGCGAAATGGTTTCATCATACTCGATACCCTGAGTTTGAGTAAAACCTTTTGTGACTAGCCGTGCTTTATAGGTCTGTACATTTCCATGCATGTCGGTTTTTCTTTTGAAAATCCACTCCCTATTGCCCAACCTTCACGGGGTAGCTCAACCAAGTTCCAGACTTGATTGTCATGCATAGATTTCATCTCGGCGTTCATGGCTTCTTGTCATTTCTCATATTCCGGATCTAAGGCAACATATTAGTAATTAGCAGGTTCGTCATTCAAATCAGCTACTAATAGGACTTCGGGACCATCTAGATGCCATAGGTATTCTTTGCGATTCCTAACACTTCTGCGAACGCTCGTGTTTATGTCTGATGTATCAGCAACATCTTGTTGATCGAACGCTCCAACGTCCTCAGCAGCTGATTGTGGTTCTTGAATTTATTTAAGATCGACAATATTATTTTCAGTTCCTTGATCGAGAATTTCCTTCTTGAGGAAGTGGCCCTTCCCTTTGTTAGAAATCAAATTTGTATCAGGATGGAAGAAATAATATCCGCAATGCACATAGTATCTGACGAAAACAACTTTTACGCCGCGAGGGTCGAGCTTGTCATCAGAATCACTAGTGAAATACGCATCACATCCCCATACTCTAAGGTAAGACAAATTAGGTTTACGCCCATGCCATATCTCCTATAGGATTTTGTTTACCTTTTTAGTTGGAGCCAGATTGACAATGCGGGCGGCGATCATAAGGGCAAAGCTCCAAAAGGAGTGAGACAAGTTAGTTCTACACATCATCGATCGGACCATGTTTTACAAGGTACGATTACTTCTCTCCCTCACGCCATTATGTTGGGGTGTGCCGGGTGGAGTGAGATGTGAAAAAAATTCACGCTCTTTTAGATGATTGATGAATTATGAGCTGAGATACTCTCCACCTCGATATGATAAAAGCATTTTAATTGTTTTTCCGAGTTGGTTTTCCATTTTGATTTGGAACTCTTTGAACCTTTCAAACGTTTCATGTTTGTGTTTTATAAGATACATGTAATCATATCGACTGTAATCATAAATAAAAGAAACGAAGTATCTTTCATGATTTCTAGACATGGTTCTGAAAGGGTCGCATATATCAGTACGTCTGACTCCTAGAAGATCCTTTGTTGGTTCACTTTATGACCGAAGGAGTCTTTGGCGAGTTTTCCAGCTAAACAAGACTGGTAGTCGTCAAAAGAGTCCGGTCCCGTGGATCTAGAGTCCCTTCGTATTGGAGTCTCTTAACTCGTGCCTTGCTTATGTGACCAAGTTAGAAATGCCATATAAATGTATCATTGATGCTATATCTTATACGTTTTGAAATATTATATACATATTGTTTATTTGAGCATCAATTTCATAAATACCATTTCGAGGTTTAGCCTCAACATAAAATACATCAATGAAGTAAGTAGAAATAGCAATACCATTAAAAGCGTACTTAAATCCTTGTTAAAAAAAGTAAAGAAACTGAAATAATGTTTCTGGTCAAACCGGGTGTAAACAATTATTTAAAGTAACCACAAGGCCATATGGAACCGCAAAACGATATGTGTTCATTGCAAGAACTAAGACTCTCTTCCCATCACTAATGATAAGCTCCATGTCGCCTTGTTTCAGCTTCTTCTAGTGTTTAGCTTCCTACAAGACATTAACAATGTGGTATCCACATCCGGTATCAAATACCCATGTGTTGCTAGAAATAGTGAAAAGATTAATAATGTAAATAGAATTACCTTTTGAGGAGCTTTCACCATTGATCCTCTGTTTCTTAGCTCAGGAAGATAGTCAGGGCAGTTACGTTTTCAGTGTTCCATTTTGTTGCTTTTGTAGCATTGGCGTTCCTCATAGGCGAGGATGGTACCTTTTCAACATTGTTTTTAGTGTTGTTGGCATGCTTTGCAGCAACATTAATCTTCTTCTTGCCTTCACATTATAACCTTGGTTCTTGGGGTTAGGCTTCTTGACACCAGCTGATCGGACCATTAGAATTGATTACTTTTATTTGGAGTATTCATCTCAACCAATTTGAGCATACCATGAAACTCCGACACTATCTTCACCGGCATTCATATTAAAATTCATTACGAACTGGTCATAAGAACTAGGGAGAGAGTTCAAGATGAAATCCGCTACCATTTCATCTGACAGGGGATAATGAAGTTTTTTTAATTGGTCGATGTACCCTATCATTTTGACGGCGTGCGCACTAACAGAGGATCCATGTTCCATTATGCAGCTAATTAGCTGCTTCATGGCGTCGAAGCGTTCTTGACGGGCTTGTGTCTGGAACATGCCCTTGATTTGATCAAACATCTCATAGGCATCAATATCTTCCAAGCCTTTAGCAAGCTCGGAGGACATAGTGGCTAGCATAATGCATGTGACTTCAATAGAGTCGTCATTATGCTCTTCAAGAACTTTTCTAGCAGTGGCTGTATTGTTTTCAGGTTCTTCTATTTGGAACTGTTCCATCGAGAACATAGAGCGTTTTTTCCATTATGGGAACAAGTCTTAAATTGCGGTGTCATTCAAGAAAGTTGGTGTCATTCAGTTTTCTTTCTCATGAATGGTCTTGAGGGTGAAAAAGGAGTTACTTTCAGTTGATATCTGTTAAATAAGCAAAGTAATCTAATTAATATTTTTTATGTTATAATCCTTTTATTAATGACCCAATAACATTAATAAAATAGGAACTTGAAAATATGACTTCTAGTTAGTAATGGAAGCTGTAGCACACGACATTAGTAATTGGTTAGCCAGAGTAACAAAGATTGCCAATTGCGAATAAAGCACAACTTTCGGGTATGAGACCTATTAAGACATCATTTGTCTAATTAGATACATTTAGCTTCATCTATGCCCACCCTAGTCTCCGGACGGCTAGGACACGTAACAGGAGAGTAAAGTAATAGTCGCCCTAGTATATGTACATGTGGAAGGGTCAGTTGTGTCAACGGAACGTTTTCACCTTGGAGGGATAAGATAGAAATCAAGTGCGGTGTTGCAGCTCCAAACACTTGAAGTTTTGCAGTATGCCCCAAGTGTAGCTTATAGTTGGATGACATAGACTATAGATTTTAAAACTATGATTAATTTTATAATTTACGGAATAGAGTAAAAGTCCAGCTTTAATGTATTAATCGGGTCAACTTGATGAACCCATTCATCTCTCAGGTGACTTAGTTTTAGATAACCTATTAAAACTAACTTTGTCACGATATGAATAACCAATTTTTAAGTTAATAGTTAAACCATTAAGTTATTAGTTTTGGAAAATCAAATTTTGTTTAATTTTGCAAAAACATAATTGTTAATAAATATATTATAAAATATTTGGTATTAGGTTGGTGAAGTTATAACTAATTATAATATAGTAAGCAACCATAATCGCGAATAATCTTGACCAAGCCAATGTTGCCCTAAATTTTTACCTAAATCAAAAACTTCAATAATCTTGAAGTTTGTGATGTAGAACCGGTCAAAATACTGAATTCGAGTCGTATGTTGTAACCAAGGCTTTGATACCACTATTGGGTTCCAGTGGTGATTAGTCAACGGTTTAACAATTAAACCTGGTTTTAATAAAGGTTTTATAATTATTAATCTCATTAATTATTATCAACGCAACGGAATAAATATAAACGAGTAATCATCACTTTTATGGAACCCTGACAAGATCCGGTTACAAATATTACGAGTACATATTTATTCAACCTAATTAAATACAAATCAAAACCGATAATATTTAATTTTACCTCGATTAACAATTAACTTGTTGAGATACCGAGAGTTAACAAACTTCGCTAGGTACTAAATGAGACGAGACCCGCTTCTGGTGGAGCACAGTGGCATCAACGGTGGACGTCAATGTCTGGAAAACATCAACAATACATCGGCTGTTTTTCGGGGGTTGTGGCTGGTCGTCCACGGTGGGGTGGGTCAAGAGAGAGAGAGAGAGAGAGAGAGCTTTGGTGGCTAGGGCTTTCTGTAATCCCTTATTATGAAATATCAATGATTATGTTAACTAATAAACTAGGTAAACCTAACCGGGCTACAAAGCCCATCTCTAACTCTAAAGGCGAGTCCATAAATATTTTTATCTCGTTATTATTAGTCAATACCGTTTAATTAACTTAAGCGGGTTTGATGTTCGTTATCCAATGTGTAACTCTTACGGGTCATAATTCGATCGGCCGCGTTGACTTAACCGAACCGGTCTATAATATCCAACATGATGGTCCTTGTGTTATACCCATTTTGCAAGTATGGTCCTTAATTAACTTTGAGAAATTACATATTTCTATGGTCTCGAAAATAGTTTGAAAGAGAATCACATATGCTCCTTTGAATGGATGGACATTACATTTTTTAGTTAAGTGCATGTAAAAGGACTAAAGTATCATTATTATTTACAATAAATAAATAAACATTTAAATAATTATAAAGTTAATTAATTAATAAAGAATTCAAGTGGACCAACCTTTTTTTAATAATACGTCATCTCCCGCGAGTCTCTGACGACCACTGTCTCCATCGATGTAGGGTTGTCCATTGCCTCCACCAAACCTACTATCATCGTCAAAAACGAAAAAAACTCACATCAAGTGGATAACGGGGATATAATGCATGTTGGTGGGGGGGGGGGATCATAAAAAACTCGATTATACCAACCAAGAAATTTCTAGCCGCCTTCAATTATGTTCCCTTGTTAGCACATAAATTGTTATCAATTAGTGATGTGACATAGGAACTCAACTATAAGGTCCGAATGCGTCATACATTTTGTATGTTACATGATATTAGGATGAGAGCGATTATTTGACGTGAAACTGAACGCCGATGATTATGCTACATAGATGAAGTTACTCAACGAGGTATTGTGATGCTGGCTCATAGAACCAGCTCACATGTGAATCATGGGTATGGCATATGAGACTTGGACATGTCTACAGGTTATGCACATAATTTATTTTCTTTTTATTTCCTTTCAGTAGTATGTCACTTAGACCCGTGTAGGATTTGGTTAAAAGCAATAGACAAACCTTTAAATCGAATACCGCAAGGGTTGATTTACTATTTTCATTGATCCATTATAATGTATGGGCACGTATCTAATAATTGGGAGGCAACACTTTTTTTTTCTTCTAAATATTTATGGATGATTGCACTCGAAAGACCGGACTTAACTTCTTGAAACACAAATAAGAATTTTTTGAAAAAATTACCATGTTTTATACTATGGTTCAAACCCAGTTAAAAGAATATTCAAATTTCCTGATATGACAATGGAGGGAAATTTTTTAACATTCATATGCATCAATTATTTCGGATCAAGGTGACAATTCATCAAACTACATGCTAGCATACTCCATTGTAACTTTCTTGAAACTGGGCATTACTACAACTTGCAACACAGTGGTCCAAGGGAGAAGCAATGTTTAGACACTTTGAGTTGGTTAAAATATGTTGAGCAAAAACAAACCGTTTTCTAGTGGAAATGATCTTCTGATCGAGTCATGAGTTCCTAAATACTTTTTTTGTTCTAAAGCTATCACCATAACCACTTACCTTACTAATTTGCTCCCAACCAGTATCCTCAAATTAAAAACTCCAATAAAACTCTATCAAAATTTACCAAATTACCATTGCTCTTACGCTTTAATCACGAATTTTTTGTTGTTATGTTTTTGTCCAACCACCCAAAATGAATTGAACCAAACCTGATTCTTGTGTTAGAAATGTGTATTCATTGGTTACGGAGTAAGCCATAAATGATACATATTTTAAAATCTAAAGACACCTAGCATGTTTCACAATCATAAACCGTAACTTTCTTGAAACTGAGTATTACTACAACCCCTACACAGTGGTTAGGGGGAGAAGGAATGTTTAGGCACTCTGAGCTGGTTAATTAATATATTTCAACATCAGAGGAGTTTAGTCACATACCGATCTATGAAATCAATTGTCAGTGTCACTAAAAATTCTCCCAACCTAATGTATGAGGTAAGTAGTATTCACTCTCATGAACTTACTTAAACCTTTTGGAAGTCCATTTGTTGTTACTGAACCTATAGAGCAGGGTGAAGTTCCACAAGAAGTAACACTAATTAGATATGAGTTACCTCCTAGATAGGCAAACATACACGGGAGTCCCACCTAAATGATACTCTCTAGAAAAGGAGACTTGAGGTTCAAAGTATCCGGTAAACAATACAGCTAGCGAAAGGAAAACTTTTTGAAGAAGCTATGGCTTTTGTTTTATGACTATGATGACGAAACTCCACCACTATGAACCAAGCCTTGGAATCAAAGAATCGAAAAGATGCAATGGAAACTACGATGGAGGCATTGATGAACAACTACACATGGGAGACGTGCGTACTTCCGTTAGGAAAAATGTCCGGTGGGTTGTCGCTGAGTTTTTTCTATAAATAAGCATTAACAAGGTGGGACTATTGAAAGGTATAAAGGCCGATTATCTTGTTTCGTTGAATAACCCAATGTATTTATCTATAATTACCTCTACCATCTTTCATTATTTATCATGAAATAATACACAATTCTTCTTTTTTCAGTACTTGTTATTAAACTGTTACAGTTTATGGCATCATGCTTTCTTTCAAAACCTTTTGTATGCGCACTAATAAGCAATAACAATTCCTAATTTAGGAGACAGGATAAAAAATACTGATCATGCTATCAAAATATGATAAAAAAACAAACATCATATAATCACTAAAGTCCAAACCAAATAATATTATTTTACCACACCAACTCTTTTAGTCAAACATTTTCCATAATCAAGAACACACCATAAAATTTCTTATACGTTTCTATTGTAATTCCACGTCATCTCTTGGTCACTCATCAACACCATTTTCCCAAAATCATTCTGTTGAGCATTCAATGCATTAAATCTTTCACCTGCCTGATGAAAGATGTGATTATGGTGATCAAAATACAAATTTGAGCTTCCTTTTTGTTTCTTGTATCTCAACAGAAAATTAATGTGATCCCACTTAGCTTTGCAGATCAATGCACTCCTGTTGTAACCTAAACCAGCCATTATCAAAGAAATTTCTTCGCAGAGAACATTTTCCATAAACCTACCTTCCTCAAATCTTGTTTCCATGCCACTTCTTAATTGTATTAGTTGTGTAATCTCATTCTCTTCCCAGTCATCGGCAACTTGGTCTTGATCATTACAATACTCCGCACACGAAGTCTCGATTGTTGATTCTTTCTTAGTTAATTTGTGCAAGGCTTCCATTAAATTTGAATCTCGAGACCGCATTCGTGCAAGTTCATTCGACCGAAACGTTCTTTCAATCTCTAACCTTGCAGCCTCTTCTTTCCTCCTTTGTAGCTCTTTTGAAATTCTCTCATTTTCTTTCTCTTCTATTGTATTCATCACCTTCTCCATCCATTTTTCTTGCTTCTCCATAAGTGTGTTCATCTTTGTTTCAATGAAGTTTGATATCACGGTCTTCCAACGCTTCTTCCCGAGCATTCTCTTGTCAATTGTTTGGTCATTTTCTTCCATAAATGGAGGCAAAGTTGCATTAGTGGCTGAAACCTTATTAGCATTGATATTGGTGATATTAGTGCTACTTGTTTCCCCATATATAGCTTCTAATTGGTGAAAGAATCTGTAATGCTTCTGGTCTTGTCTTCCAGATTTCCCTGCTTTCCCTTCTTTAATCTTCTTGTAATATTTGTACAAGTTTTCAAACTTCACACTGCATTTTTTCCCAGTTCTTTTATACCCATGCTCCACATACATTATCCTGAAAAGTAAACAACAAAATGAATTAAATAGCGTGAAAGAAAAAGGTATGAGGAAAGCTTTTAAGTGGCAGTGAATCTATTTTCAGTCTTTATGACTCTTCAAGATGAACAAGAAAAATAAGACAACTTAGCCTCTTTTTATGCTGATCATGTATTACTTTATTGACCTGAAGGAAGTAAAAAGTTTCCATGAAAGATATTAAAATAACTTTAAGTGAACCATATAAACCCTTCAAGCACACCGTCAAAGTTTCTGAAGTGAAATTTGTAACATGTTCAGATTACGAAAGAATAATTAAAGCTTGGATTATTAAACTCTACAATGGCATATAAGAAGGAAAGAAAACAAAAGGAAGTGAAACGTTTGTCCACTTTATACAATCGTTTTCAAGAAAGCTGCTAAAAGTTAAAAGAGAACGTGTTAAACCCTTCAAGCATAACATCTAATTTGGAGTTATTAATCAAGTGAACCTTGTGTTTACATCAAGAAAGGGTAAGGCTTTGATCTTTTAACTTTAAACTAGCATATAAGAAAGAGAAAAAAAATGAAGTGCTTATACTATTACAAAAACATGTATTTGATACGACCAAATCCGTAACAATTTCACATCATATACCTGATTTTTTTAGTAGTAATTAGCTTAGCTAGAAAGGTGAGAATTCTATGATCTCAAGAAACCCTATTTGAGTGAACCAAAACTTAATTAGTTTCTGGATCTAAAGCCAGAAAAGATTAAAAAAAATATATTGGTGTAACTTGTAAGATGTTGAGATATAGAGAGAATTAAAGAGAGACCTTGAAACTTCTTCCCACGAAGGGCCCTTGTGTTTAACTCCCTTGAACTGAGAATCAAGCCTTGATCTGATGTCAAGAAGTGCTAGGGTTTCTTCTTTAGGCCATCTCCCATCAATCTCCATGTTTACACAAGCACCACCGCTGCCACTGTCGCCACTAAGACCTGAAGTTGTCGACAACATACCCATCGTTGAATCGGATCCAAATGACATATTACCACCACCTCCTAACATCACCATGGCATAGTGTAGGTCTCTAGGAGGTTGCGGTATGGCCGGGAAGACTGGCCTTCCATTCATGTAGTTGGTGATCTCATCCATCAAGTTTCTTTTCTATCTTTTTCAATAGTGCTTCAAATTAGGATAAGGAAGAAGCTGATCTTGCTATCACAAGGAGAAATATCAGTATATTATAATTAGTTTGGACCCAGTTATGTGCTTGTTATTAAAGAATACATACCCTAAAATAGTAGACTATATGTGTATAATATATTAATAAATTAATTGGTCAGTTGTAGATACACTGTCCATACCACACTATTTTAAACAGCCGTCCAGATATAGAGGTCGGACGAATGTTTTGACAACAAATTTCAACGTTTGACCATCTCCAAAACCACCCGCAAGGGTAGAGGTCAGACAGCTGTTTTGACAAAAAGTTTTCAAAGTTTGATTGCCTAAATAATCAGAACAACTGTCCGTTGTTTTGATAAAAATATTCAAGTTTGAATTTCTTTTCTTCAAAACAGCCGTATGTGTGTTTTATGTACGACCGTCTGATGGTGTGAAATCAGATAGGGGGTAGTGTAGCTAAACAATGACCGTATATTAACAGGTATAATTGTATTTCCATCATCTATATACAATGTATATTTCAAGTGCATACAATGTATACTTCAAATGTATTATCTTACATATATCTCTCTCTCTCTCTCTCAACCAGACAGAAGCACAGACTGGTAACATTACAGGTTCTGGTGACATTGAATATCACAGATGTTTATAAAGACAAATACTCAATGCATAAGTTGCTTTAATGAGAAGCAAAACCCACAACTTATTCATCCTTTTAAGTTTTCTCTCTTCTAGTAATCCTCAACTTTTTCCCTTCCAAGGTCATATTACAGTTTAAATTTTCCGTGGAAGTTGAAAACATATTCAAAAGTACAAAAGCTTTATTGTATGCCTGTTCATATATTCAAATGTTACAAAACCTGTGAACTCACTGGAAGTGTTCAGTGGTCCAAAAATTTTTACTTAGGGTTCCAACTTCCAAAGTCAAACATTTTGGATTTCTACAATTTAGACTTTGTTTTGTTTTAATATACATTTCGTTTTACACCATGTCATATCAAATCAAGAATGTCAGCAAATCAGTTTCTGTATTATTATTATTATTATTATTATTATTATTATTATTATTATTATTATTATTATTATTATTATTATTATTATTATTTCAGATTTAGTTTTAAAGTTATATGTAGAAGAAAGTAATTATATAAAGGGTAACGTTGACAAGTTAATTATTACACGATGACACGATTGAATACGTAGTTAAAAGAGTTAACAGTTTAGTCTAACCACAGTTAATCGGGTCATAAACAAGTCGGCATGTTAATGTCAAAAAGTAAAAAATATGTCAAAATAAGTTTAACCCACCTTAATTTCTTGTTTATTAATTACACGCATCACACTTTTAACTATTGTGTTAAATGCGTTAGCGTTACACTACAAAATAAAGGGGGGTGGCCAAATTCGTTGTCAATCTGTTGGTAATGGAGGTCACGATGGATTACCGACATAATTCGCCATTGAATTTTGCTATTGAGAAATCTTATTCGTGATAGATTATTGACTGATTCACCCTGGTAATTTACTAATTTCCGCCGACCCTATTTATCAACATTATGGGTATGTTTGATAGGAAGATTTTAAGAATTTTTAGAAGCTTTTAAAAAAAAGCTTATACCAAGTAAAAAACTTTGTTTGGTCGAAGAAGCTTAAATCTTTTAGATTAGGAGAATATACTCCATATTTGAATGCTTTCAATAGTAGCGTACCAGCGTTTGAGAAAAAGGTACAAACTTTTAATACAAAACTTTGTTTGGTTGAAAGAACTTGAAGCTTTTAGGTTAGGATAAAAGACTCCACATTTGAACGCTTCTAATAGTAGCATACTAGCGTTTGAGAAAAATGTACAAACTTTTAGTATTTGAAATTTTACAAGTTTGGTACTTGAACTTTAATCAGCTTTTGCTAATTTATATAATAGTTACACATTTAATCTTAATTCAAAACTAACTACCCCACGAATTTTTAAGAGGCCATAGCGTTTTCACAGGTAAATAATAAAAAAAATACATGATAGAAACGAGTATTTTATTCTCTTTAATTTGAGTATGGTATTACTATACTTATTTAACTTTAAAATATTTAAATATTACATGATTACTTGTTAGGATCCGCAACAAGTCGAGTCAGGCTAGCTCGGGCCATGTGTAAGACCAAATTAGGGACATAACTAGGGATGAACATTTTGTCCCAAATATCCGTACTCGTATCCATACCTATACTCGTACTGATTTAGCATATTCGGTATGGGTATTGGTACTCATTTTTGTTTGATTTTAGTACAGGTACAATCGGGTACAGGTACGAGGTACATTTGGTATTTTGTACATGTTTGGTATATATAAAGGTTTAACTGGGATTCTTCATATTTAATCTATAAAATAAATTCTCCAACCATGCTATTATTAAAGAAGTACTAAATGGTAGTGGAGTGTTGAACTTGTAAGGATGTGTGTTTGGAAATTCCCTTTGACATATTATCCATACACATATCCTTACGACTTCAGCATTCCACCAACACCACCACCACCGATGGTTTATGTTCCACCGTCGCTACCACCACCATCGGTGGTTCATGTTCCGGAAAGATGATGGCAGATGTCCGTGGTGGTGGTGGCAGATGTATGTGGTTCATGTTCCGCCGCCGCTACCACCGCCACCACCACCGCTGTTAACAAAAATATCGTGGATGTCCGTGGTGGCGGTGACGGTGACGGTGACGGTGACCGGAATAATGATGAAGGTGATGAAAATGATTAAGGTGATGAAGATGAAGAAGATGATGAAGATGATTGTCTTTTTCAAAAGACGAAATTAAGATGAAATTCATCTTAGGAGATGAATTTCAAATAAAACCAAAACTCACGTGGAAGACGGAAACAGTTTGAAACATCACGTTAAAGATGGTTTTTAATAGGTTAGATTTGAAGTGAAAACAAAAGTTTAAGACGGATTTGAGATGAAGTCGCATGGTAGGTGGGAAGGTTTGACAAGTGGCAGATTATGATTAGTCCACGAAAAATCACGGGGGATTTCCTAATGTCACGTGAAAGATGGATTTGAAGGACTATTATGGGAATTTGAAATCTTGCGTGCCATTATGGGAATTCTCTCACCTGACAAGGACTATTTTGGGAATTTTCTCTTAAACCTATAAAAAAAACTTAAAACAGTAATAATAATAATAATAATATTATTATTATTATTATTATTATTATTATTATTATATGTTTGGTTGAAAGTAATGGATTGAAGGGAGAATGGAATGGGAGAAAGAATTGAATGAATAAGGTAATGAATTGGATCATTGTCATTCCTTTCTCTTGTTTGGCTAACCTATGAGAATGAAATAAATAATTACTTTATATTGTTTGATATCCAAAAATCTTGTATGAATAAAATAGAAATAATAAAAACATTCATATCTCGATATATATTTTTTCTACAAAAAAAAGCCCGAAATGGCGACAGTGGTGGTGGCAGATCCCGCGATCAAATTGGTGGTGGCGGTGGTTGTATCATTGGTAGTGATGGCGATGGTAGAGTGGCGGGGATAATGGTGGCGATCTGGCAGCGAAAGTGGTGGTGTCGGTTACGGTCAGGTGGCACCGATGGAGGTGGTAGCACTGGTGGTAAGGCGGCGGCAGTGGTGGTGGCGACGTTGGTGGTGGCGACGGCGACAATGGCGGTCGGGTGGTGGTGGTGGCGATGGTAGTGGTGATGGTTGTTGTTAGGTGGTGTTGTTAAGAAAATAGGGTGATGGAGGAATGAAATGAAAAAAAAAAAAAAGAAGGTGAGAATGAATGGTTTTGATGGAATGAGATTCCATGTGTAATTGGTAATTCCATTCTATTGAGCAACCAAACAGCACATTTTTCATTTCCATGTAATGAATCATTTCATTCACACTGTCATTCATACATATCAAATGCTATGTAACAATAATAACAATAATAATAATAATAATAATAGAAACCATGTATTAAAGTATAGAGCTCCATATGACTCAACTCAATCAATCTACCACTTGTAGCATAGTTGTGGTTCTTTAGTGAAAATCAAAATTTAATTCTCACTTGTGTTATTTTTTTGGATTATGTCAATGAAAGATTTAAGTTAGATCTTGTAAGGTTTTTAGTTCGAATTTGGAGCTCACACGGGTTTTTGTCCCACCGTGTGTGATGCCAGAAAGTTATGTTTTTGTGACGTCACAATAACTATCAAGTAGCAGCCAACGATATGGTTTCTCAAAAGAACACCCAAGCTAAACTCTGAAGCCAACATAAACTTGTTTAAGACAACATAGTCTAGTTAAAGTGAGACAAAAGACTTTCCAAATTGGAGAGTGAAGTGTCTAAAAAACACTAAAAGAATCATCGTTCTAAATAAAATATATATAGCTCTACCCAATCATATTCAACCACATTTTTACTCTCATGCCTTGAACAATTGTTGTCCCCTTACAAAATTGACGGCTAAATCTCATAAACCCGAGAATTACCTCCGATGGCTACCAGTCTCGCTCATTCTATATCTCTCTCTATCACTCGATCCCACTACATAGTTGGGTATATCCCACTCCTATTTCTGGTTATGCTTGTAAAATCATCATTTCCGAAAACATCAGTCATATTTTTATTAAGTTATTCATGGGTGATTGTTTTAATATTTTTATATTTATTTTATTATTTTTTTATGTCTAAGTTGTATTATTTTATGTAACATTTTAAATGTTAAGAGCATTCGTATGAGAGCCTTTATTTACATTTTTATAATTTAATAAAAATATATATATTATTTTCTAAATTTTGTTTACTTTTAATAAAAATCTCAAATCCAAACTCTCCATCTATATGTACTCACAAACAATTGTTTTATTATTATTCTTCTTTTTCATCCATTCACAAGTTATAGAGGATTGAATATGAACCTCTAAGTACGAAAGTATTTTTTAGTTTTCTACAAACTTTTCTCTATTGTAGATATTACAAATGGTAATTTTTTTGAACAACAAATGTTTCACATACTCTTATTTTACACTAATAATACTAAACTATGCATTTATACGGGTTTAAACCTTGAACTTTCTATCTAAGAGGCAAATGTCTTTACCAAATGGGTTAGCTTCATGTCGGCACAAATGGTAATGCTTTAGTTATTTACTCTATTTTTAATTATTTTTTTCCTTATAGAATTTACGGATATAAAGGCTCCAACTTAAATATTCTAAGTTGAAATAGTGTATTCTTAATAAGAAATTTGCTTTGATGTCTCCGATGGTTACACTTGTTAACAAAAGTCTTGACTATAAAGGGTACTTGTTCACTGCCCACATTTGTTGACATAGTCATTGAATATCTTTTCTTGGTTTAGAGTTTAAACGTGTGAGGCTGGAATGTCATCATCTAACTTTTCAATCCTGTTATTCTCTTAGTTTTCAATAACTCTATTGTTAATTTAGTTTGCCATCTTGAAATGGATCATTTCTTTCACTCACGCGTTATTTTAGATAGATAGTTATAAAGATATTTTCTTTTACACTTTACACCTGTTCTTAAAAATAATTTTCTTTTCAGTTTTTAAGAGTTTATATATTTTTAAATGGAACAATTACTGTTATCAAAAATGTTTTATTTTTAAGAATGATTAACTCGCACACACATTAAATCTAAACCTTTGTCTACTATAGGACTAAAAACCTGAACTATTTGATACGCACTTATCACACATCTTAATATCACTAAGATACAAACAGTTTGATCAAAAATTAAATCACCTCTGATTTATTTAATAAGTAAATAAAAACAGATGTCACTAGGTCATATTTGCGATAATGATTTTATGTTCTTTCTTTTTAAGTTATGAATTTAGTCTATCATGGATCTTACTACAACATTTAGAAAGGTTGATCACCTATGTTGTTCTTATTACATCATTTAGAAAGGTTGATGTAAATGCATATTGAACAAGCGTTCTTGTGTTTAGCTAACTTATACTTTAGCTGTTAAAAACAGGTTTTATATTTGAGCAGAGTTCACCATTAGTACCGTCTTCCCTCTCTCCCTTCGTAGTCAATGAAACAACTTCTAGACTACTCGTTTGAAGCTTCAAAAATAGACAAGAAAAGGAAACTCCCATATAGTATCTTCTTGATCGATCTTGCTTGGTGTATGTGGAAGTCTTGGAACGAAAATGTATATAATGATAAAGAGACATGCTTGTACAAGATGTTTGAAGATAAAAAAACACTTTAACTGATCAAACTTGTTTAAGTTTTCTCTTTAATTTAAACTGATGTTATTGTTGGAGTTAAATACCGAACAATCCTTTATTAATATGTGACTTGTGATACAAAGAAGGAATTTTGGAGTGCAAGTAAAGATTAATTAAAAGAGTTATGGATAATTATCAAGTTAGGATTAATTATCTTAATTGTATTCATTATTTTGTTACAGTCATAGTTTTAGTTTAAATGAGTTTATGTTTAGCTATATATATTGAGTCATGATAAGGGTTGTAATCAAATTTTTGAGTTATTTCATTGGTTAATATAATTGGAAAGATTATTTCTAAATTAATCGTTTTATCCAAATACGTCTATATCAATTCACCACCATGACTTTTGAAGTGTTTTGGTTGGGATAGCTCCTTGCTAACCCCGCTTGTTCGCATTTTCGCCGTTAATCTTTTAAAATAGAATATTACTACAAAAAGGTAAATCTTTGCCGCACTGGGTAGCGGCAACACGGCTTCAAGGTAGTGCATCCGTACAATAGACACATCCTCTTGTGACGTGGGCCCACGCCCACAACTTTTCATTTATGTTTTGGTGGCGTGTAACACAAAATCACTCAAACACCATACCTACCCATTTTCACTTCTTTTTAATTAGTTAATTACTAGTAGGTGACCCGTCGTGATGCGGCGGTGTTTTGATGACGATTAACAAAAGTAATGAACGTTAGATCTCGAAACAATAAACAACCTAAACTCCTTTCCATAGTCAAACTTTACAAAAGATGTATGCTACTTGTATTAGTTGCTTAGTGATATCTGCAGCACCTTTATTGTTCTCTTATCCCTGCCAATTTTACAAACGATTAAACTGTCAACCTTACAAAACCTTGAGTTCATTTGTCACATACTAATGTCAAATTTAACTTTTGACATGAGTTGTGTTGACCAAATGAAATGTCCTCAAAAGTGGCCTATTTTGGCTTATTATTGCCTCATATTGTTGCTTTTAGGCTAATGGCTTCTTCTACATCTTTCATAATTTTCATGACCTGGAAAAATAATGTATAATCAGTTAATATGTTTGAGCAAATTGTAAATTTATTATAGGCTTAATGTAATATGTAAAAGAATATGACCCACAATAAGAAAATAGCGAAGGCCTAGAGTAAGGGTGTTGATCAAATTTCAAACACCAAGTGTAAGGTTAAAACTAAAAAATATATATTACCTCGTCCAAAAACTCCGGCTCTGAGGCAGTTTGTTCTTCGCATACTTCAATGCCTTCAAGATTCATTTGAGATGGTAGAAACACAACTCATAAGTACAAAAAATAGTTTTAAAATTGTACATAAATAGCAGTATTGCGGTGGGTGAAGACCTCATTGATTGTTGCCATACATGTAAAGCTTTTTCGTTGAGCCTGGCAAATGTAGTTTTTGTTATAATTCAAGGTATTAATTATTTAAAGGTACAATGAAAGTATGTTACAGGGTTGGGGTGTGATGTCATTTTGAGCAGATCATTGATTATTACGGGGTCTTCTTGTTGGTACTGTGTTGTGGTCTCTATGACTTCTTTCAACCTGTTAGTTCTTTCAACCTGTAAGAAGTGAGGGCTGTTAGTTCTTTCAACCACTAATGTTAGTTTTTGATAAAAATGTATCTTGCATTTAACTTGTTATTTGACACGGAATGAAGAGCCATTAGCAAAAATTCATGTTATCAACTTATCATGACTACCCAATTGAATGCTAAGGTATTGATTTGTGTCGGTTCATGCATTTTTTGACCTGTTCAATTGGTTGATCTAATTTTAAAAATCAAAAAATGTAAAAAAGTTAATTGTTATACGATCAATAGGGAATAGCGGGCTAATCATAGCATTCATTTTTAAAGTTCTTTAAAGAATGAGGTGTTTTGTTATATTAATAAAAGCAAACACATGTCCCTTTGGAACAACTTGGTACATGTTGTAGTTTTCTAATTAGCATGCTTCGTTAAGCATATAGCAATTAACCTTTTTACATTTTGATTTTGCCTAATTTACTATTTTTCGACTCATGCACACCTCTCCAACGCAATAGGTTCAAAATAATAAGTTAAGCCCGTTTGTCACTGGTCGTTTTTGGTCATGGAGGGCTACTAGATTGCCCGGTTCAAGTCAGGATTTTCAGAGAATTGGGTTCGGCCAGTTTCAATATATGTGTAAGTGTACTTTTTCTTTTTTGTGAATCCTTATTAGATATTGCCTAGGACCAAACATTCAGACCCATTACAGACCTGAATGTAGCTTTATAGTTGTATACATTTTGAGGTTTCAATAGTACTGCCCACAAACAACTTTTTCTATACCACAAACTTCATTTCAATGTTAAATGATTTATAAAGTTGTCTGATTAACAATACGATTCAATGTTACCTAAATTTTGAGACATGTAGATAAGTTTTAATGGAAAGTCACATGCTTAGAATCATTCTTATTTAGGAGCATACCTGTCTATGTATTTCTTGATGTTTGTTGAGGTTGGGCTGATGATTATTGTTGTCAAATAGTTTGATTGCAGCTGTTATACACCTGTCAAGGTGTATGTTTCTTTATTTGTTAGTAATAATATTAATAACAATATAAATAATAACACACAAAAATAAGGCACTTAAAGTCCTATCTAGTATTGAATCTTACCAAAAGATGTTTTCCCAATTGCTGATATTTATAGAGAAAAAATTGCAACCATGACTTTAACTTCTGCAAATAGGAAGCTATAATCAAACAAAAGTTCAAAAAAATCATATTGCCCAACTTAACTACGAATTGAAATGCAACATTGCTGAATAAAAACTTCCATTAACATCTAATGCTATTTAACACTAAATTGATAGCAACATAACAAAATTGGGGATAAAATTAGGGTTATCTTTGATTTTGAGATAGTTAAATAGTGAGAAACTGATGATGGTCATGTTCGGCTTCTTCACAATCTGTGTTTTGTGTTGGAGGTTTTCAGCAGATAGAACCCATCCATGGTGTTCGCAAGAGAGAGCTGTGTTGAGGTGATGGTGAGAAAGGAACGGGACACGTGAGTTGAGTGTGTGATAGAGAGGCGGTGATAACACGTGGAGCGGTATACATGTTTGAATGCCAGGCGTACAACTTCTTATGCACAAAGATCTTTGCAAATGTAATATATATATATATAATTTCATTTCATTTTCACTAAATAAGAAGATTAATTACTGGATTAGGTTAAACGTGTGTCTCTCTTACTTGCCATATCACTCCGCTATATAATTAAATAAATATTTGTCAAATTTCATCATTTGAAAACTTTTTAAACTGTTTATTTAAAAAAAACATGTTCAAAAGGTAGGAAATCAACTCATTTTCTAAGAGTCGCCGGTGGAGGGTCGAGGCGGGTAGGTTGATCCTGGTAGTCCGGCAACACTGTTGCCATCCCTCAAAACACTCGCCGGGCATGTTTTACGGGTGACAGAACTCGTTGGTCATAAGATGAACGGGTTGTTTGTCGTAAAGAGGCAGTCAAACATTTACATGAGATTACATGATCTCTAAACTTTATAATACCAGATAGAAAATAAAAAAAACTCAGACCGATTACACATGTGTATGGATCCAAACATATTTGTCTAGCCTAAACATGCAAAGGCCATGTAGCCGTATGCTAATAATCATAACCAGTTCTTCAATAGGGGCTACGTGGCTCGGAGAACCTTTGTGTGTGTAAGGCAGTGGTACAAATCCTGGAAATGGAATACTTTCCGTGAGATTGTACAAAAAATATATTTGTATTATAACAGTAAAGATTTATTAAATATTTTTAGAGTCAACGATTCACCAGCATATCGCTGACGTATTTTTCTGCACATTTCAGATAAATAGATTAAGCACAGGTAGCAAGGAATTAGAATTAAGCATGGAGTTAGATGCTCGTTGTATGAAGATGACTCAGTTTTTGATTATTAAAATATTAATAAAGAGATACAACAAGGATTGCAAAACAAACAATTGGGTATTTATTATCCGAGAAGTTTTGAAATAAATATTTTATTAAAAACAAAGTCTTTCACTAAAAATAACTCGTTACTCTGATATATTTACAAAACAGGTATCACCTGATGGTCATACTTTTAGGCCCTAAGTAGATTAGAGAAAAAAGTTGTTATGTAAAATGTTTTAGTTTCTGATGCAAATTGTATGTGCTTCCGCTGTAACAAACTGAGTATATGAGTAATTCCAACATCCAATGTAAGGCACCCGGGCTCGGGGTCTTACATTGAAAAGGTCCACACCGACCATAACTTTGCAGATATTTTCACTAAAGCTTTTGATCGTGCCTGATTTCTATAACTTGTAGAGTCACTTGGCACGATTTGTTTTGAATGAACTTATCTATCTATCTTTTTGTATATAAATTTGTAAATATTTTTCAAATATGTCACAAATATAGAGGGAGAAAATGAGTTAACTTTAACTAACCAAAAATGATTTTATATTAAATTTTAAGAAAATTAAAAATGAGTAATTTGGTTTATCAAAAATATTTTATCTTTTATTTAAGAAATTCAGAAAATGTTTAAAACATAAATCTTTCTGTTTAGGGGTAGCTTCTGTCTATAGGAAGTCGAATATTTTAAAACTATTCTAAAAACTTATGCTCTCGTCTAAAGGAAGTCATTTGCAATTTTTCCTATTTTCAACTAAATTAACGAAACTTAAGCTCCAAGAAATGTTATAACAGGTCCAAACTCATTTTCTTGTTAAAGTCAAAATCCCTAGGTTATTATACACGATTTTGTCATTAATTGATTATTCGGTTTCCATAAATAGCTAATACCTAATAAATGCTTTTAGAATGTTATACTTAATCAAACTCATTCCAAAACCCTAATCCCCCCCCCCCCCCCCTTGAAAACAATGTTTTTATAACCAGATCGGATACAGAACTAGGCGCCTTATGGGTTCAATGGTCGGACCGGTCGAACCGGATTTACGAACCGGACAATGTAAATAATATTTTATTACCTTAAATTTAAATATATAATAACATAGCCTGTAATATTTCTCTAAAAATGTAGAACCAGTTTTAATTAAAAAAAAGAAGCCCACTTTAGTTGTCTTCAAACTGTTAAAAAAGCCCATAACCCATAATAATATATGAACCCCTTTTTTAATAGGTTAAAGTTCACGATTTCACATTACTGCCGTCATCATCTCCCCTCCCAAAACATGCAGTACACAATTTGTCTCCTTTGTTGGTGCAAATCAAAGATTATAAACTGAAGTCTGAACATGATCTGTGTAATTCAATGCTTCGTTGTTGTAGATCTGTGTTAAATGGAAGCCCGGAATCACTAACTCCGGTCTAACCTCCGATACGGTTCGCCGGTTTGATCGCTAGCTGCTAATAACCGGCCGGTTTTGTAAAGCGGTCTAACTTTGCTTAATCGGACCGCTGTCTACACCGATCTTCGGTCCGACCGGTCCGATCCGAGCGTGAAAACGCTGCCTGAAAACTCAGCCCCCATCTCTTAACAAGTCGTGCATAATGTTTTCATTGTATTTTCTTCAAGAGTTTCCATCTTACGGTTTGACTTTCAAACTTCAAGACTCTTTGACCTCGTTTATCTTTTGGTTTCATTCATCATTCGAGTAAGTTGCCTTGTGATAAAGTGTGTATTTTCATCTAATTAACAACATACCTCAATCAATTTCTCTCATTGAGGGCGTCTCGGTGGTCAATTTGATCCCGACCCGTTTTTGGGCATAATAGTCAAAATATTTTACTGTAACATCCTACTTTTTATAAAGAATTAATAAAATAAATTTCGTTTATTTTATAATGCGTTGTGTATCGGTTTAGATAAATAAACTAATAGAATGCGGGCTTGGACTTTAAAAGATGAAATAAGAAATGGAATGGGCCTTAGGTCCATGGGCTTAAGGGAGTATAAATACCCCTTAAACCCTAAACCTCTCCATTTTATGCATCTCTACACCATAGCCTACACCTTGGAAAACACACACAAACCCGAACCAAGAACCGAAGGCGAAAACCCAAGCTTGTTGGTGCTGGAACGTCGTGACGGACCAAAACAACATCAAAGACCAGCTCGTGTTCGTAGTTTAACTCGTTTAAGGTACGTCTATGACTTGAACTTGTTCGTTTAGGTTCGGATTTCGCCTAGAAATCATAGATCTAGGTGTATATGGTATAAACAAATCCAAAACAGCAAACCTCACTGAAATTGGTTAAGATTTGATGGGTTAATCGACTGTTAAACGGGCCGTACCTATGTATGTTCAAATCGAACCCTTTAAACGCATATGTTTGGCCGATTGGACACCTAGGGTTTGTAGGCGAGATGAATACGAATCCATTGATACCAATTTCGTGTTATTTCGTTGAGATTTGAGTATTAATTGCAAATCTGAGGTCTGTTAACTATTTGCTGTTCTTGACAATTTTGACCTTGACCCCAAGAGTCAAAGTCTGGATAAGAATTGGGCAATTCGTTAAGATATGGTAGCGAATTGATTATCCTAGTTCGTCATGAAGAGATAACGAATTAGTTCACCCATTCGTTAAGACAAAATAACGAATTAGATCATCCAGTTCGTTTTGCTAAGATAACGAATCAAGTGATTCATTACCCACTAGTTCGCCAAGCAAAGATAACGAATCAAGTGATTCGTTACTTGCCCAATTAGCATGATAAGTTAACGAATTAGAGGACGAATCAGATGATAATTAGATGACGAATCAGATAACGAACTAGATTATGAAAGTAACGAATTAGTTAACGAATCAGCTTAAATTCGTTAAAGCGAATGAGTTAGCGAATTGAATAATAATTTAAGATTCTAATGAAAAATGTGTTAAGACAGCTAATGGAAATAAAATTTTTCCAAGCTGACCTGGCAGCTCGACCCCAGCCAGGGGCTCTGCCCCTTGGACCCTGCTAGGGGCTGCCGCCCCTAGACCCCGTTGCCAGGGGCGCTGCCCCCGGACCCTCGTCGTTGTGGGTTATAAAAAGATAGAAATACGATATGAGATAAAATAGTTAATTGACACATATAAATATTATACAGTTAGCCGTGCACAGCTCAAGAAGGGAATAACTATTAACGGCGAACGTAACCGCATTCAGGTGAGTTTCTAACCCCATTCCTTGTTATGTTTTCGAGGCTGTGTGCATAGTCGATGTGAATAGTTAATACACTTATCCTAAGTGATAAATGTATGCCATATATGTATTATGTGAAATGTATGAATGATTTCTTGTCGGTACATGAACGATCTTCGTAATTGCATGTACTGCCAGGAAAGGGATGATGTTATATGTATGTTGTAAGATGAAGAATGAATGATGTATGTATGTGCGAAACTTACGATTATGTATATAGAAAGTATGTTAAAGAGGTATGGAAGAAAGGGTACCAGACCCTAATAATATCCGAGGATGGAGGGTACCGGACCCTAATAATATCCGAGGATGAAGGATGACCGGACCCTAATAATATCCGAGGATGAAGGGTGACCGGACCCTAATAATATCCGAGGATGAAGGGTGACCGGACCCTAATAATATCCGAGGATGTAGGGTAACCGGACCATAATAATATCCAAGGTATGTAGGGCGAATGCTCTTTATAACATAAGGTTAGTTATGTATGTGTATGAAAGATTGATGGACATGTTAAGTATGTAATGCGTACTTTTGGGCACGTGTATGTGTATGTAAAGTAAGTTATGTGTTTAACTAGAACTCACTCAGCGTAGCTGACTTTTAGTATGCACGCAGACAAATAGGTTTAGGCAGCTCGCGTGATTGAAGACACATGGCATGGAATCGAATATACTGGCATCTCGAAGAAATGTTGTGATGTTTTAAAGACTATGTTTTGTTTTAAATGACTATGAATGTTTTTATAAGACAAGATTTGAAGGTTATGTAACATATTATGGTTGAAGTTTTATTATTCCACGAATGTTTTAATTAACTCTGATATTAAGAACTGTGTTTATGAGTAAATCCAACACCAAAGTAGGGCTACAGATAACAGGGCCTTACATTTACTATCCGATTTCTCTATCTTCTGATCAAAACTAGGTTTTGGGCCAGAAAACTTCTATGTTTGTTTTGAAATTTTGAGTGTACTGGTTAGAATCTGACTCCCTACTCGAAGTTAGAATTCTGAACAATACCAGCTCGCTTAAATCTGTAAAAACTCATAACTTGAGTTCTGGATATCCGTTTAATCTGATTCTAATTGCATTATTCTCAGTTTATAATTCTAGTTTACTGTCTCAAAGTTATTGGCATCTTGTGTCGGATCATTCAGCGCGTTAAAGGATCAGAACTCGTTTATTAGTCATGTTTTATTGTTTAACTCATCAGTCATTAAGGTGAGTAATCACTCCCCTTATTTTATTGTTTTCAAACACTTTTGGGGACTTTATGAGTAATTACTTTATACTCATTTATTACATTAAACTAGCAACACTACGTGAAAATCGCCTTTTAGCCACACATGTGGTCTGGGCGATTTGCCACACTTCGGCTTAAATGTGTGGCTAAAAGGTCTTTGACCACGTTTGAAAACCTTCCAGAATGTTTTGGCCACACTTGTTTTTCTTCATGTGACCATTCTATACCTACTCAGGTACTTTTCGTCACACTTTGAAAATAAACTGTGACATAAGCTAGCCACATTATAAAAATGTGTGGCGAAATGTGACCTACAGGCATAGTTTGTTTGATCTTTGATACATGTGACCAAAAACACATGCATTAGCCACACTCTAAGGGAAAACTGTGACATTTAACTAGCCACATGTTTTAATAATATGGCCAAATGTAACGAACGGCTACTGTATTGATAAGAGATGTGTCTAAAAGGTAAAAGATATAGCCACTTATATTACGTTGTGTGACCTAATGTCACATTTGTTAGCCACATTTTTAATAACTAGACGGGTGCCCGCTCGATGCAGCGGGTGTTTGAACCTAGTAATCACACACAAATATACATGTTTATGATTCGGTTAAAACCTTGAAATCGTTTAAATTGGTCATTGGTTTGACTTCTTTTTTCTTTTTCTGTTTTACTTTCGGTTTGTTGGTCGGTTTCATAATTTTAAAAATGTAGTGAACGATTGGTTCGCGGTTTATATCGGCAACCGGCCATATGAAACCAGAAAAGACTGTAACTTAACCTAATTGCAATATGATTCCTTTTGTAATTTTTGTTGTTATTATTTCATGTCCTATATCTTCCATTAATATTTACCATTTATGTGGCTAAAATTATCATTTTTTTATTTATAATCATCTCAAGTATCATATTATGTTGGTTTTTAGTTAAAATTGACGGTGCATTTAAATTATTAATTATTTTAAACTAAATTTATTATTAAAGTTTCAACTGTGAAACCTGCAAACTGGAACCAAGCCGTTAGTAACGATTCGGTTTCAACTTTCAATGGTTGAGTTTGGTTTTGGACGACAACAAATCAGTATTAACGGTTGGACTCACAAGTTTAACTTAAAGCCCATCAAAACCGACACTGAACACCCCTACGTAACATATTAATTTATTTAAAAAGAAAAAAAGTTACAACAATATCATATCCAAATTAAAGAGAATAAAATGCTCGTTTTTATGGTGCAATTTGTTTATAAAAATATTAACATATGAAAAGGCTATAGTCGTTTAAAAATCATGGGTGGGAAGTTAGTTTACAAGTTAAATTAAAAACATAATATGATTAAAGGTGAGGGACCAAACTTGTAAGTTAAATGGATTGTGTTTAAAAGACATGTTTACCCTTACTAACACATGTACATCATGCTTTATGTGTTGTAAATTACTTAAAAATGGGTGTCTTAATTTGCCCTTATTTGGTGTATTATATATAGTATAGATATGGCGAAAAATGACGAACAGCCATTTTGTTTATTAGTAATGTGGCTAAAACGCTTAAAATATATGGCCACTTATACGAGGTTGTTTGACCAAAGAGTAGTTTAGTTTTAATTTTCCTAAGTTTTTTATTGTCACGGATACACTTATTATGTGTGGCTCTATAAGTGATAAATGGCCACACTTAAATATTTTTAAGTTTGTCCAAACGTAATTAATGGCCACAGTTTGATTTGACGAGTGGCTACGTCATCATTGTCTTTCCAGTTTCTTGTGCCGCCAATTTCAAATTGTCGGGGAGATGTACCGCCGGGGTCCGATGGTGTTTAAATACCAGTCACAATCCACAATCCAGCAAATCACAATCACAATCACAATCACAATCACAATCCAACAAATCACAATCACAATCCACAATCACCTTCTTCCGATTAATTTCCGAAAATGGCTTCAACATGGATTGTATGTGCACCGGGTACTCATTACCCCATCGACTACGACCCCACTTTCTTCACCATTGTTTTCCACTTTTCTTCCGGCGCCTACCGGAAGAATCAAAGGGTGAGGTTTGTGGACTATGTCCACCCTCAAACCTTCACGTACCAACAACTTAACCGAATGGTTAGGTTTCTTGGGTACACGACTGCTAATTATTTCAGCTTGTCATGGAAGCCCCGGGCATCGAGGTTGCCTGGATTGGGTTGGACGGAATAGAGAACTTCAAGGCTGTGTCCCTTTATGGGGCATTCCATACTGAGGTGAACCTTCACCTCCGAAGGCTTAAGGACTCCACCTACAACACAGACGGCATGTGGGAGAAGATCATGCCCTCTCGGACTCTAGAAGCTGAGAATCCGATGGATGTAGATTCAGATATGGAATCTGATGCTAGGATTTAGCTTTTTGTAATTAGTTTTTCTATATTAATGTAATGTAATTATTATATTTTGGTATTAACTGTAAATGTTATTATTATATTTTGGTTTAAGCGTATTTAAAGCGTATTGGGTATAGTTTTTTTTAATTAACTTTAAAATAGATGTTAGTATGAGTGAATAACAAAATAGATGTTACAATATATAGACCTAAAATTTAATTTTTGGAGTTGAGACACTAATTTAATGTAGTTAAGTTGATTTGTAGCCTATCTAGTAAGATATAGTTTATATAAAACGTACTACAAGCGTGAGATATACTAGTTTTTTTTTATTTTAATTAACTTGAATGTAGGCTATCATTACATAAATATATTTCCAAAATTTTTGACAGGTAGTAGGTATAAATATAATTAATTTCAAAAATTAATTAGCTTGTGAGCGTTTCCAAAGCGTGTGGAAACCATTTTGACAGGTAGTATGCAGTTATACACTCAACAACCAACTATAAAACAAGAGAGACTTTAATGGCTGCAATAAAACTGCTGATTGAAATTTATTACGCTTTTATATATGTTTTGTGAATTCCAAACTTGGCCAAGCAGAAAAAATCTAAGGTTTCCACAGATCTTAAACTTCCCAAAGATCTTAAATTTTGATAAAATCTCTTCCAAAACTCAATGTCATCACCAAATCTTAAATTAGGTTAGTATTGATGGCATTGAGTTTGGAAGGGGTTTTTCAAAACTGAATTTTATTTGTTCAAAGGCTTCTTTAAAGTCTAAAACCCACAGATGCTTTGGTCAAAGATCTGAGTATGGAGGGTACAATTTTGGTATGCAGCTTAGTGAAAAGAAGGGCATAGTGGTCTTTTTTTTTATAAAATGAGTTGATAATGTTTTGCAGGAAACCAGCTGTTGAAAAGTATGTTGAAACATAACCAAATAGAGGTTGTGCAAGAAACAAAACCATCAGACGAGAAATGATGTCTGTCACCGATGGCCGGTTTTGGCGGTTTCGCGGTTTCCAACCGAACCATGAACACCCTAGACAACATGATGCATTTTCGGGCTTTCTTTGTATTATGGTTTCGTTTATAATTCTTGGTAAAAAACTGTGAATGACTTTTATTAATGTAACTTTGATATAACACGAGTCAGTTATGAGTGTAATGAATTTATTGATCTTATTATGATACACTACAAGTCAATTGTGACTTTTATCGATGTAACATGATGTATGTTTGAACTTGACACCAATTGACCAAAATAGGCAGAAGATGAAATGAATTCAACAAACCGGCCTGTATAAGTAGTAATAGTATTAAAAACAATCAATATTTCTTTAGTTTGAATTAATAAGTACAAAGTAAAGAATGGTGATATCATGTATCACAACTATATTTAAAAATTATTTACATCTAACTAGCCGAACGAACACAACTGCTGGGTCGACAACCCCGACATCGGTGTCAATCTCCATTATGAATAGTTGTAGGATTTTTCCCGGACCTCCAGTAATCATCTGAGGACTCATTACGAAGAAGTTGATTTGGTTGTACAAGTGGCAATGTATTACCCTCATGAGGGAAAGTTACCGTACTAAATTCCTCATCGACCTCGTCATACGAATGCCTATAATTCTTGGGTGGAGTCATGAGACAACATGATTTTTTCTATCCAGATGATCTTGAACATAAAACACCTGGCGTGCTTGCGAGGCCAATATGAACGGATCATCCTTGTGGCCAAATTTGTTTAGGTCGACCGACGTGTAACCAAGAATATCATGTTTGACATGTTTACGGTCAACCCATTGGCACATGAAGACTGGAATTCTTTTAGTATGACAATCTAGGACACATATCTCTTACAAAACCCCAAAATAAAAGTTTTGTCCATAGGTTACCATGTCTTTATTGATGTTCAATGTCATCCGCCTCTACACCAACCCCGCTGTTCTGGTAAACTCTACCATCATGAGATTTTGTACGAAATTCAAAACCGTTAATGTTGTATGATTTGTATTTGTATACGTTGCGGTGTGCTCCGTGTGCAATCCACTTTACGGTTTCCGATATAGAACCTGGGAGCCCGCTAGCTCTCTTTCAACCTGAATTTCATTACAAGGATTAGATTCTTCACCTAAATTGCAGAAACTATAAAAGATTTTTAAAAGTTATAGAAGACTTAATAAATTGATCTACCTTGTCCCGTAACTAGTCACCAAACTTTAAAGTATGCTCATTCTCCAGCAATGCTTGTAGTTTACCAGGCATTTGGTTTTTCAAAGAGGTCTTGTGTTGTCTGCAAGTAGGTGTATATATAATATATGTGAATTAATATATATATATATATATATATATATATATATATATATATATATATGTTAGTAATACTTACTCGATATACGACGCTATTTCAGGCGTATTCTGCAGCACATAGAAATGTGCTGTCTTGAAGAGATCAGGAGAAACTTCAACTGATTTAGCGCCTGTGAAAGGAATTGTCTCCCCATTATCATCATGCTTATCATATGGAATACCAACAGTACTCTTGATGTTTTTTTAGTATTCGCTCAGAAACTCGATTGTTTCTTCCGCAATGTTCTCCTCAGAAATGCACCCTTCTGGATAAGTTTTGTTTTACACATGCCCTTTGATAACCTTCATACACCTTTCAAAGGGATACATCCAACGAAAGCATGATGGCCCATATAATTTTATCTCTCTGACAAGGTGCACGGTTAAGTGAACCATGACATCAAAAAATGATAGAGGAAAGTACTTCTCCAGCAGGCATAGTGTAACTATTTGCTCTTCCTGCATCTTATCAAGCTCTTCTACAATGATTTATTTGCTACAAATTGACTTGAAAAAAAAACAAAGCCTGATTATTGCATTTCTCATTGGTTCTGGCATGATGGACCGTATTGCAAGGGGCAGAAACTGTTGCATAAGCATGTGATAATCATGTGATTTAAGGCCTTGTAGCTTCCTTTCTTTAAGATTATGTGAAGCATGCTACAGTTTATACAATGTTTCAAGAAACATGTCTTTTTCTTGTGTTGATTATGTGAAGCATGCTACAGGCAGTTCTGTATTACTGCCTTTTGCTTTCGGTTGCAACTCCCTTTTAATCCCTAAAAACTCCAAATCCTTTCTAGCTGCCAATCCGTCTTTTGTCCTACCGGGAATGTTCATCAACGTCTCGACAATACTTTCTGCCACATTTTTTCAATTTGCTTCAAATCAATACAATGTTGGACAGGTAAATACTTCCAATAGCTGAGCCGTTGGTACCATATGTTGAACTTCTTCCAATATGGTTGCGGCGTTGTGTTATCCATTTTTCTCTTACTCCCATTTTGGGATTCAGATCCCTTTCCCCATTCATTGTTAATGTTTTTGACCTCGTCGTATATCTCTTCCCCTATCATCGGCTCTTTAGCGGTTCTCATCTCCCCTTTTCCGTTGAACGTCTTTGTTTGTTTTCTGAAAGGGTGGTCATGTGATAAATACCTTATGTGGGCAGCATAACTCTGCTTCTTTGTGTGATAAAGTCGAACACAATGAGTGTCGCCCTGACACAGTACACAACATTTGAATCCACTGTAAGGGCAACCACATAGTGTACCAAAATCAGGGTAATCATTAATTGTCCTTAACTCAACTGCACGTAGTGTAAACATTTCTTATTTATATGCATCATATGTTGGCTCACCGACCTCAAATAAAGATGCTAGATCGTCAATTAAAGGCTGTAAAAACACATCAATATTGTTTCCTGGAACTCCTGATATTAATAAGGAAAGCATGATGAATTTTCTTTTCATACACATCCAAGGTGGAAGGTTGTAAATGACTGCTAAAACAGGCCAGACACTGTGGTTTCTGTTGCCTCTATGTACGTCGACTCCATCAGTGCAAATCCCTAGACGAAGATTTCTTGGATCGCTTCCGATGGTATCGGAGTACCTGTCATCTATGGCTTTCCATGCTGGTGAATCTGATGGGTGGCGTAAAACACCGAGTTTATTGGTACTCGTGGCGTGCCATGTTAAATTCTCTGCTGTGGTCTTTGATTGAAAGAGGCGCTTGAATCGTGGAATAATGGGAAAGTACCACAGTACCTTAGCGGGCGTGTTTATGTAAGTTTTGTTAGTCTTCTCATCCACCTTCCACCTTGACTTGTTACAAACTGGACATGCTTCCAAATCCTTGTAATCCTTATAGTAAATAATGCAGTCGTTGATACACAAATGTACCTTTTTCGTATCCTGAGCCCATTGCCTTCATTATCCTTTTTGTCTCATACATATTATTTACCATTTCGTTATCTACAAGTAGCATCTTTTTCAACATTTTCCGAAGTTCATCAACGAACTTCTGAGATACCCCGTGCTTGTTCTTCAAGTTGAGTAGTTGTACTAACGCAGAAAAATTGGTGAGGTCAGGACATCCTTTATATAGAGGCTTATCAGCGTCAGCAAGTAGTTGTAGAAACTGTTGATACTTCTTGTCGCCTTTGAAATTGTCTTTTGTAGCATTTACCATTTCTACAGTTTCACAGGCATCTGTCGGAATGTTGGTGTCAGCAAGCACAATATTATTATCATAATTAGTTGGAATGCAGGCGCGGGCAAACCAAGTATTATTAACATAATTAGTTGGAATGTTGGTGTCGGCTTCTCCATGTTTTATCCAAGTAGTATAATTCTTATCAATTCCAAATCTGTACAAGTGATGTTCTACGTCGTCTACACTAAGAGATACGTGGTTCACACACCGAACACATTGACATGAAATAGAAATTGGTGGTGATGTCTCCTTTCAATTACGAACTGCAAAATCTAGAAATGCCTTAACACCATCTTTATATGCTTTACTGCACCTGTCGCCTACTGACATCCAAGACTTATCCATCTTCCAAGAATTTTTTTATTAACTGTGTCATCAACGATAAATGTAACTGACATTTAACATGTATGACACTAAAAGAAAAAATATTTGGTACTCACCTGAGATTAATGAAGCTGTTTGGTAGGATTGAGATTGATGAAAGTTCAATAAATACACTAGCAGATCATTTATTAAGGTTTGGTGAGATTTTATTTGGTCAATAATTGATTTTGGAGTCTTCCAGAAGATAACTAGATTAATTGGCGGGAAAAAATGAAAATTTTAAACATCGAAATTTCGTTATATAAATATTAGAATAGGTTCTATTATGTTCTCTGGGTGTAGCTCAAACGGTTGAGACACTTGTGATTAAACATAGATTGCAAATATCGCGGGTTCGAAACTCAGGAGGGAACATATTTTTATTAAATTTTTATGATAACCTCTTTTTAATGAAATAAATACACTGTGATTTTGAAAACACTCAAACTGAACTACTCATTAAAAGGCCTTTAAATCCGTTCAGAAACATAAAAATACATCATAATAGCTGATCTAAAATCATAACAAAGTTTCTTAGCTTTTTACTCAGATTATAAAACTAATTAAAAGCCCTAAAAACAACAAGAAGCAAATAAAATACAATATCTTCACTTTTTTTTTCTAATTCAATCAGTGAAGCAAAACTACTTGAAAGTTGATCCTCTAATGACTTATTTGCCCTTATCAAGATAGGAATTATGTCTGTACATCTTGTGCACACATCAGAGCTTGTGGACAAAACACAATCAGACCATATAAAGAAATCACATTTTTTTGCCCTAAACGGCCCAAAACCTATCCTTTGGACGTATCAGCAAAACAACAAAACACGCGGATACTCATCTAGGCTCACTTAGTGATATATTTTTTTGGACAATTTATAACTAATTTGGTTCCAATTTCTTTCAATCATTGAACCAGACCTTATACCTTTCGTGAAGTCTAATTCTTTTAAGCTTGTTAAACAGAAGTTAATGACTTTCCTAATCTACTAGTCCCGATCTAGTAGCGTATCAAATTTTATGGCGAACGTGTAACAAACGAACCACCTTACATTGAAAACATACCTTTGTTGTTTAAATGTAGGTAATATGCTTTACACGAGCCCAGTTCTTGCTTGTTGAAATTCAAAATGAAGTAAGATGGATGGTGTAGTGTGTTTCTTGAGGTGTAGGTGATCGAGTATGGAAAGGAGGTTTACAGCCTGAAGAGGTAGGTCCCAGCAGAGCCCAGTTGGACCCGCAAGACTCACCTTGAACAGGGACGTCTGCGCAATGACCAACTGCTCCAGCAGGACCCACCATGCTCAAAGAACCTTACGCGCAGTACGCCAACTGTACCCGCAGGGAAAGCCTCCCAATGGTGAAGTACCCCGCCTGTTCCCGCAGCTGCGGATACAAGCCATCAGGGAAGGCTACCCGCACTAACAGCAAGGCTACACGCACAAGGCATTCGTTACTTCAGTAGTCACATGAAGGAATGAGCAAGGCGGGAACACTCCCGCCTAAATGAGCCAGTCCGTATGCTTCTGGAAGGTCTTTCGTACTATACCTACTAAGGTATGGGCGGAACAGACAATTTGACCAGAGCAGCCCATGAACTAATCACAGGGTGACAGCTCACCGACAACAATACGAGGAGGAGCACCCTCTAGTACTATTTGTCACTATTAGCCGCTGCCTACTCACCAACCCTTACGATGGGACGTGCGCAGCCTACAGTTGGTGGAACAGTGCGTAGCCGGCAGTGAAGGAACAATATACAGCCGACCTTATTACTGTTGGCCGTAACCTATCCACCAACCAGCATGGCCTGTGCGTACTCCACTGTTGGTAGAACAGGAATACTATTCAGCCGGCTATACCTGCTTGGAAACCTACCTTCGGCTATAAATACTCCAACACCTTGGAATGGTAAGGACATCATCTGATATCTCAATCTTATCAAGCAATCTCTTAATATACACTTATATTCAGAGCAATCTAGTCTGATTCTCACGCCGGAGGGTGGTCACAAGGAGGAACCCCCCCTTCTCAGTGACGAGCTTACGGTGTCTGTTTTGCAGGTCCTCTGAAGAACAACCTTCTCTGCTGGACCTCATCCGTGGGAAACATTACTTAACCCCCAGATTATCTATAATCTGCCCGTGGGTTCACTTAGTGTTTCTTCATTGGCGCCATCCGTGCATAAAAGCTAGAACTAATTTAGTTTTTTGAAAATTTCTGAAGAAATGGTTAACGTTACTCCGGTCCCAAGGCAAGTAACAGACCAAGAAACCCCGGTAACCACAACCCCAGCAACTGGGGGGAACACCGGCGGTTATACAAATCTTACGAACACTACCCCGACTACCCAAGCCGGGGCAAGTGCAGTAAATATTCCACTGGGGTTCACTGACGCCCAGTTGGAAAAACGAACGAGGGCCCCTCGCCAAACACTAGATCAAGTGAAGGCGTGGGCCGAAGCACGTCAGAGAGAGTTCCAAGCTGAATTGGATGAACGCTTGCGTTCAGTTCAACAGGCTGACGAATTCGGCAGTACTCGCCAACAGCTCAATATGAACAGCGAGTGCGAGTACTCAGACGAGGAGAGAGAAAATCCGATACCGACGCAAACCCTCGCCATAAGGCGAAAGGGAAGCGTAAGGAAACGGACTTCCAGCCGAAAAGGAATTTTGGGGAAGCTTTTAAACCAACGAATGCGGAGAGAAACCCGCGTGACTTCTCCAAAACCTTTAGGCCAACTGCTACAAATGCAGGAAAGTCAAAGTTCGCAAGGGACATTGCGGAAGCAATCGCCCCAAGAAGTGCCAAGCAAATGTCCAACATTGGCACTTATGATGGTCTATCCGACCCAGACGACCACTTGAACAGATTCATTGCGGGGGCAACCGTCAGTAACTGGACGGAACCCACGTGGTGTTATATGTTCCAGATGACTCTGGTTGGAGCGGTCAGGGCATGGTTCGATCGTTTACCGGTCCACCACATATATGACTGGGCGGACTTTCAGAACAAGTTCAGCCAGCACTTCAGCCAACAGAGGAAATATACTGAAGAACAGTGGACGATCCTCAACTGCGTTAGAGAGGAGGATGAATCTTTATTAGACTTCATCACCCGCTTCAACTCCAAAAAGTTAAGTCTCGGCAACGTAAGTGAAGATCTTGTTCGCGCCACTTTCATCCAAGGCGCCGAATACCCGGAGCTTATCCGCACTCTGACGGGTAAGGATGGCATGCCATCAACATGGGATGCCATCATGACGGCGGCCAAGCGCTTTGCCGAGACGGAGAAGCAACTGGGAAGGGATCTTCCCCAGAGTACACACCTCTACACGCAGAGGACAAGAGAGAACAATGTCCGGATCGCCCGGCAGAACAAAAAGAGGAAGCTAGGTATATGGCAGTCAAGGGTAAACTTTGACACCTCATCCAGCTCTCACCCTCTTGTTGGCGGAAGAAATCACACACACCCTTCAAGCCAAAAGCACCGGTGGACGCCACTCACCAAAAGCGTCACTGAGATATTTGCCACTGAAAAGCTACCGTGGCCAAAAGCTCCAGTGATCAAACACCGACCTAATGCGGATCAGAGCAAATCCTGTGACTTCCACGGGACAAAAGGTCATGGTACGGAAGAGTGTACATCCTTGAAGGATATTGTTGAAGCATTCGTCAAGGATGGAAGACTGGCACACCTGGTGGCATCAATCAAGAAGGGAGGACGGAACGACAACCGGTACCGAGGCAACGGACGAAAGCCCGTTGACATCAGCATCAACATGGTTCATGGTAACATCAGAGGAAGAAAAAGGCGAACGCCAGAACCATGTGCGTGGAAGGTGTTGGTACATGTGTGTCAGTAGTTCATAGTCTAGCATTTGTATCGAGTCTGTAATGTAATTATGTTTATGATTATGTTTATGTTTTTGTATGTGCGAAGTTGTCAACAAGTTCGCTCAGGCGAACTTGTTGAACAAGCGAAGTTATAGACAACTTCGCCTGAGGCGAAGTTGTCGTGCCTATTTAAACTGTTCACCGTAACAGTTTGGTGTTGATCAGTTTGAGCGTTTTGAGAGCTAGTTCAGTGAGTAACGTGTGTTAGAGTCTGTAATAGTGACCTCGAGTCACGGGTTCGGTTATCCATATAACGTGTTCTTTCATTGCTCGTGTGTTTGATTTATACATATTCTGCACTCGTATCTAACTACGCAGGGATTCCGCACCTGCGCAGATAGCGACATCCCGTGTACGATCCGTCCAGGAGCCAACAATTGGTATCAGAGCCATCGGCTCGATTGTGAGGTTCGGGATTTCACGCGGGTGTAGAAAACGTCTCGTTCGACCTATTCGCGGGACGTGTTTTTATTGGGATTGTGTTTTACTCGTATTTGACAGTCATTTTCAAGCCATTACATCGATCGGAAACTGCTAGATTGACGAAATCAGATCTGAACAGTTTCCTTGTTCATCGGGCGAAGTTACCGTTCTTCAGGCGAAGTTGCCGTCACTGGAAGTAGGGTTTCGGCGAAGATATAAGGATTAAGCGAAGTTAACCACAACTTCGCCTACCTCCTAAGTTCGCCTAAGCGAAGTTATCCTCAACTTCGCTTACCTCCCAAGTTCGCTTACCTCCTAAGTTCGCTCAATCTAAGCGAAGTTATTCTTAACTTCGCCCAGTCAAGCGAATTTAAGACCTAGCGAAGTTACACTTTCCAGCGAAGTTAACTTTCAAGCGAAGTTATTCTTAACTTCGCCTACTGTGCTGTTTGGAAGATTTTTTTTAAATTTTCGGGTTTTCGTGTTTTCGCAAAGATGTCGTCAATTAACATCTCCGATTTGGTCAAGATGGAAGTAGAAGCGGGGTCAGCCACTAAGGCCCCGAGGTTGATGAAAGGAACTGACTTCGTGGCATGGAAGGACAGATTCATCCAATACATTAAATACCAGGATGCAAAAATGTGGGTGTGCATCCAGGATGGATATATCCCTCCAACTATGCAATACGAAGGTCGTAATGTGGTTAAGAGGTATAGCAAAATGGAGGACGAAGAAAAGAAAATGTATGAGGCCGAGAGCAAGGCCCATGCTGCTATAACTATGGCACTTCCTCAAGAGGTTCTCCATACGTTCCGAAAGTACACTTCTGCGAGAGAGCTTTGGGATGCTCTTGAAAATAGATTCGAGGGGAACGTGGGTATCCGTGCATCAAAGATTAAACTTTTGAAGACTCAGTTCTCCGTCTTCAAATATTTGAAGAACGAATCACTGGATGATATTATCACCAGATACTATCATCTAATGACAGAGCTTAACAATTATTCGATTGCTTACCGAGAAGAAGAGATCGTTGAAAAGCTTCTCGATGCTCTCCCACCGAAGTGGGAAATGTACACCGTTCTTATGAGGGAAGACAGAGACTTTCCTAATTATGATCTGGAAACGGCAGTAAACAAGCTCAGAACTTATGAGCTTAATATGGTTCGAAAAGAAACACCAACAGATCAGATACAAGACCCTGGTATGTATGGTGCAAAGGTTAACTCAGGCTCAAGTTCGAGGCCTGAATCTGCTGCTTTTTACTCAAAAGGGGAGTCAGGTCCTGACTCTTCTCATGAAGGAAACGTTTCTGTGAACTTGAACGGTGATGTCTGTTTCGTTGCTGGAGGATCAAGTACTTCAAAGCCTCAAGCATCCACAAGTGGTTTCTCTGCAAATGCCTCAAGCAATAATTATTCCAAGATGCCTATGAGTGTAAAATCTGCTGAAGAGCAGTTTGCAGTCTATGCATCATTTATTGCTTCCTACAAAAACTACATCCAGGGGAAGATTGTGGACCCTGCTGTTCTGGATGAGGATTACGACCAGATCGATGCTGATGATCTGGAGGAGATGGATTTGCAATGGCAAATGGCAATGATTGTGAGGCGAGTTAAACGGTTTATGAAGAAAACTGGGAGAAAGTTTGTTGGTGGTAGGCCTGGATTCGACAAATCTAAGGTAAGGTGCTATAATTGTCAACAATACGGGCACTTTGCCAAAGAATGTAGAAATGAGAGGGTTGAACGAGGACAAGGTCGGCCTACACAACACTTTGGAGTTAACAGAGAGATTAATGCCATGTTGACCAGAGAAGCAGGTGAGTACAACTGGAACCTGCATTCTAATGAATCTGGTGAGCAAGCAAACATGGCGGAGGCTGAAGTTGAAGAATGTGAGAAGGTTGATGGAAATGAGAAAGCTACTGAAGAAGAAACAGCTTTCATGGCAGATGACAAGGACAATCGCTCCGAGGTAAGTAATAAGAATATTTGTACTAATTGTGAAAATTTGTCTGAGCAACTAACAACAATGACTGATCAGTACGTCCGTTTAGATGCTGATTTTAAAACTATTAAAGAAGATCACTGTTTTACGAAAGCAAGAGAAAACAGTTATAAAATTAAAATAAAAGCATGTGAAAAAGACATTCAAAGCTTAAAAACTAAACTTGCTGAGAAAATTGAAATAATTGATCTTAGTTATGAAGTTTTAAAAGAAAAAACTAAATTGATTGCTGATCGGGATAAACAGATTGCTGACCACCAGGTGAAGGTGGTGGAACTGAACCGCAAACTTGAGCAGTTCAGGAATTCCTCGGCCATCCTTGATCACCTCGTGAGTGATCAAGGTACCTCTGCAAAGAGGGGAGGAATCGGTTATCACGAGGTTCCACCACCCTTTAACCACAACTATACTTATAATCCGAGTGTTCAGAAATCTGTTGATTTCGAGGTTACTCAGACAACTCCCATCAAGGTTACAAATATAGAACCAAGTGTTAGCTGTGGCGAAACGAGTTCGCCTGTTTCAAATGTGAAAGTTTCTGTCTCGAGTCCAGTCTCATCGGAATCGGATAAGTTGTCTGAATCTGGTCAGACAAAAGAGAAGGTAGGGTTACCCACCGGTGGAGATAAAAATAAAATTTCTAAAAAGAATTCTCCACTCAATCCGTACGTCCCACCTTATGTGAGACGAACGGCTGGTAACACTGCCTCTACATCCAAACCAACATTTGACAAGAAAAAGGAGAGTCGATGTTGCTTTAGATGTAACAAATTATGACATCTAGTTGCAGATTGCCCTCTGAAGCCGAGATTCAGAGGTGTGAGGCCAAATAAAACTGAGGATAAGCGTCATTTTGTTACTGCTAAAAATGAAAACTTTTCAAAGTGCCAAAATGTAACTAATTCAAGTTTTTATAAAAACAAACCTCAGTTTTTCAATCAAACCACAAGATATAACACTTTCAATTCATATAGGTTTGGGAGGCATTACACTCAATCTGCAAGGAGATTTCCTAACAGGACTTACAGAAATTATTCTGATGCTAACTTGAAAAAGCCAGGGTACGGGACGTATCGATCCAAGACCAATTGGTCTTGGGTCCCAAGATTCTAACTCTTTGTTTTATTGTGCAGGAACAGTTGAACAGGGCTGCCAACAGTCTTTGGATTGTAGATAGCGGCTGTTCCCGGCACATGACGGGCAACAAACACTTGTTGCAAGATTTAAAACCTGTTCAGGGAGCAAGAGTTAGTTTTGCTGGTGAGAGCGGAGGAAAGATCACTGGTAGAGGAACAGTGTCGAATGGGAGAATGACATTGGAGAATGTGAATTTTGTGGAGGAATTAAAGCACAATCTGCTGAGTGTGTCGCAGATTTGTGATAAAGATTACACTGTCCATTTCACGAAGAATGAAGCGATAGTATTGAAGCCTGGTTTTCAAATACCAGACGAATGGATAGTTATGAAAGCTCCACGTGAAACGAATACATATGTGATGGACATGAGGTCTACTGAAATGGCCACCGGAGAATCTTGTTTAATGACAAAAGCAAGCGAATCAGAATCAGAATTGTGGCACAGGAGAATGGGACATATTCATCTTCGGAAGATGAACTTCATTGTCAAGAATGGGCTTGTGATGGGCGTTCCCTTAAAAAGTTTTAACTTTGAAGACAAATGTATAGCATGCAAGAAGGGAAAACAACACAAGAAAACCCATCTCACCAAGAAGGTCAATTCTATTGCCGGTACTCTAGAACTACTTCATATGGATCTCTTCGGTCCAGTGAATGTAAAAAGTCTAGGTGGTACTTCTTACTGCTTGGTGATAACTGATGACTACTCGCGATATTCGTGGGTATATTTTCTGAAAACGAAAGATGAGACGGCTCAGATGGTGAAGAATCTAATTACAAAAGTTGAGAACGTCATGAGTAAATCAGTTAAATACATCAGAAGTGACAATGGGACAGAGTTCAAGAACTTTGAAATGGAAATCTTCTGTCTTCAGAAGGGAATTGAACATCAATACAGCGCTCCGTATACTCCGCAACAGAATGGAGTGGCTGAAAGGAAGAACCGAACGTTAATTGAAGGAGCCAGAACTATGCTGGCAGACTCGAAGCTTCCTGTGATGTTTTGGGCTGAAGCAGTTGCTACAGCCTGCTATGTTCTGAATAGAGTGTTAACCATTAAGAGACTTGGAAAAACTTGTTACGAGCTTATGCATGGAAGGAAGCCCAACTTGTGCGGTCTTGAACCATTTGGGTCTCCTTGTTCGATTTTGAAGACTAATTCGAAATTTGGTGAAGTAGCCGATGAAGGAATCTTAGTCGGTTATGTAGTTGGGACTCCCAACAGACGGGTCTTCAATACTTCGACTTGCAAGGTGGAGGTGGTTTGTAACACCGACATTACTAGTTACCAATCGCCAAAACCAAGCAATGGACCTGCTGAGCTTTTCGACTATGTTAAGCTTTTTAAGTCGTTTAACGTACCTGATTTGGAAATTTCTGAAGAAGACGAAAGAGCTGTGACGAAGATGATACTTGATGAGGAAGAGAATCTATTGCAACGACAGCTGATTGATAAATCTCAACCTTCCACATCAAACACTATCGGTACCCCTGCGGCCTCAACTGAAGATGAATTTATTAATCCTTTTCACTCTCAGCCAGAGACAACCATTGATGAGATCTCTTCAAATTTGGAAGATAATTTGCATGTCGGTTCTGTTCCGACCACGAGAATACACAAAGATCACCCTTTGGAAAATGTTCTAGGTGATGTGTCCACCGGTGTACAAACCAGAAGAAGCTTGAATGAGCTCACCTGTGTTTATACAAGCATTAAAGAAACGGGTATACTAAACGAATGTTTGTACTCCTGCTTTATAAGCCAGATTGAACCAAAGAATTATCAAATGGCTTTAAAGGACAGCTCGTGGGTCGAAGCCATGCAAGAAGAGTTGGCTCAGTTCGAGAAAATGGAAGTTTGGACGTTGGTTGAAAAACCAAAGAATGTGCATGCTATAGGCACAAAATGGGTGTTCAAGTGCAAGAGAGATGATAAGGGGATTATCATAAGAAATAAGGCGAGGCTGGTTGTTAAAGGTTTTAATCAGCAAGAGGGTATTGATTACAATGAGGTGTTCGCTCCTGTAGCCCGGTTGGAGGCGATTAGATTGTTTCTGGCATTTGCTTCTTTCAAAAAGATGAAGGTATTTCAGTTGGATGTGAAGAGCGCGTTCTTAAATGGGAAAGTTGATGAGGTTGTGTATGTTGAGCAACCTCCGGGTTTTCCTGACCCAGACTTTCCTGATCACGTATACAAGTTGAGCAAGGCGCTGTATGGATTACATCAGGCACCTCGTGCCTGGTATTCAACGTTATCAGACTACTTGCTGGAAAATGGTTTTGAAAGAGGGTTGATCGACAGTACGTTGTTTGTGAATAGAGAAGGATGTGACTTCCTGCTGGTTCAAGTCTACGTGGATGACATCATATTTGCTGCATCAAGAATATCCATGTGTCAGGATTTTGAGGCTGTCATGAAGAAAAGGTTCGAGATGAGTGCTATGGGTGAACTAACTTTCTTTCTAGGATTGCAGGTTGATCAGAAGAAGGACGGGATGTTCATTCACCAGACGAAGTACGTTCATGATGTGCTCAAGAGATTCAAGATGGAGGACAGTTCTCCATATGACACTCCAATCTGCGTCAATCACAAATTGGGCGCTGAATCAGATGGTGACGCAGATGTGGACCCAACTCTGTATCGGGCGATAATAGGTTCATTAATGTATTTAACTGCTTCTAGGCCTGATATAATGTTTGCTGTTTGTCTTTGTGCACGTTTTCAGGCAAATCTGAAAGAATCTCATTTGAAAGGTGCAAAGAGGATACTACGGTATCTCAAGGGCAAGCCGAAGCTGGGGTTGTGGTACCCGAAGGGAGGAGACGTGGAACTGGTTGCGTATACTGATTCTGATTATGGAGGGTGCAATCAGAGTCGGAAGTCGACAACAGGAGGATGTCAGTTTTTCGGTGGAAGATTAGTTTCCTAGCAGTGCAAGAAACAGACGTCAGTTGCAATCTCAACATGTGAAGCTGAATATATGGCAGCATCCAACTGCTGTTCACAGGTTTTGTGGATTCAGCAACAATTACGCGACTATGGTCTGAATTTCTTACTCACTCCTATTTTAATTGATAACACTGCCGCCATCTCAGTAATTAACAATCCCGTGAAGCACAGTAAAACTAAACATATTGACATTCGTCATCACTTCATACGGGATTGTGCTGAGAAGAAACTGATCAAGATCGAAAAGGTTGATACACTGGAAAATTTTGCTGATTTGTTTACAAAAGCGTTTGATAAATCCAGATTTCAAAACCTAATTGAGCTGAACGGGATGATCAATCCCGAGTAACCATGTCTTTGTGTTTATTTAAAAAAAAAAAAAAAAAAAAAACGTCACTATTGCTTAAAATTAGTCGGTTACCTCCGTTTGATGGACATATCCACGGATATGTTTTGGTCCTCGTTTCTACTTAGAAAATGAGGGTCGCCATTAACCAGATGACTGAAAGTGACCGGGGCAGTTATGATGTGTTTTCTTTCTGTCGCTGAAAATTAGTCGGTCATACATAGTCAGAAGGACACATACTTGTATGTGGTCGGTCCAGTTGATCCATTGGATCTTCAGGATTGCCGTTTACCTGAAGACTTTGACTTGATCGGGGTGACTGAAGTCAAAAGTTTTGTTAAAGGGAAATGAAATTACTTTTCAAGTCTATTACTTCGCATGAAGTAAATGTGCTATGTTTAACAGAAAATTGATCTAACCTTGGAAAATGATATATTTACTGATTGTGTGTACTTAACTAGTGAAGTTATTAGGCTTAAAAGGCTTTAGAACAGTCATTGTATGTCATGGTAATTTTTATGGTGCGTAAAAGTGTATGTGATACTAACTTAAACTACTCGAATTTACGTGGAAACTCCTTAAGAGTTTTGTATGTCTTCATACATATCTTTCCGAATGATAGGCAGAAAAGCGACTACCCAGTCATACACGAGCCCGTGAGTGTCCTGATTCCCGTGAAGAAAGCATTTCAAGACACTGCAGTGATCCAGATTCGGGATTTGCAGTTAAATTCTACTTTGAAGTCTATGTTAAAAAAAAAAAAAAAAAAAAATTTGTAACATATTAGTGATCATAAATTCAAGACTTCTCTATCTTAGAGCAAGATGAAGAACGGGAAGCAGACAACGAGTATCTACAAGTTAATCAGACACTATGGGTCGAAGTCAATTCGGGGTGACTTGGGTATAGCCAAATACGCTTTGAGAATAGATAGAATGCATCATTATCTCTGAGTTGTTGCCCACTTAAATTTTGAGCTTAACTGAACCTTAATCCGTATCACAGAAACGATGAAAACCATTTAAGTTATTTACATGCTTACAACCTGTTCCTCTATGTCATAATACAGCTAAACACGGATCCAAGTGACAGTCACGTAGTTAGTATGATTCCTGTTAGGATCTTTTCTAAAAACGTAGTGGTCCCTGACTAGACTGAAATTTGATCCCTTATTTCGTAAAATTTTTATAAGTTTTTCTATTTTTGTATTTGTATTATTGTATAACTGGTTACTTAGACTTGATCATTTTTGTTTAACTCTTTATGAAAGTTTCAAATGTTAATTGAAAATTGTTCAAACTTTAAGGTTTAATTTTGAAATTTCGGGCGAAGTTGTTGAATTAGGCGAACTTGTACTTAACTTCGCCTAGGCGAAGTTAAGGGTAACTTCGCCTGAACCAACACCGCCTATATAAGGGTTTTTGAACAGTAGATTTCATTATCTTCACAGTTTCAGCGAACTTGTACTCCGAACATTCCGGCGAACCTTTTCAATCGATTATAATTCCTTCCGATTTCGATCTTTGTTTCCGTTTCTTGTATCATTTAAGGGTATGTGTTGTCGATATCTTTCACAAAAATACTTGTTCATTATCGTTTTACCCGGTTCGAGACCTCGGGTCGTCGGACCTTCAAAACCTAGTTTTTCAACCTTGTGATACGTGTTCATGGACGAACTTTACGTCTCAAAACCATTAATATGTTGTGTTATTCTCTCCTGGATCGTCAAAACGTTGCGAAATCATCGGATCTTGGCCGATTGAATCTGAACAGTCGCCGTTTCAGATTCAGGCGAAGTTAGGGTTTCAGGCGAAGTTATCCGCAACTTCGCCTGGGGCTTAATTTCGCTTGAGGCGAAGTTTTCCACAACTTCGCCTGAAGCTTAATTTCGGCTAACACTTATCTTCGCCTGAGGCGATGTTGTGATAAGGCGAAGTTATCATCAACTTCGCCTATACCAATTCACTTAAAAGTTTTTAGACGAACTTACAGATGAAGCGAAGTTGTTCCCAACTTCGCCTCACCTTTAAGTACGCCTGTAAAGGTTTAATCACAACTTCACTCGTGGTACAAAGCGAACTTGTGAGTTGCTTAAACGTTGTCTAAGTTGTTTCGTTTTGTGCAGATATGGCTGCTGTTGGCGGTGATGGTGGTGACGACGGTGATGATCAACGACAGTTCTTTCCGGCCCATAACCAGTACATCACGCTAGATCCAGACGCAAGAGGTGTGGAAGACTACAGGGAGATAATCACGTTTCTCCAGCACTCAAGGATCTTTCATGCGATCACAAATACCCTGCCCATTTCACTGCCTAACATAGAAGACTTTTGGCAGACGGTATATTATGATTGCAGGCCTGAGCCCCCGGTGATGCGAGCAACCGTAAATGGTCATAATATACAGTTTTCTTCTGAAGATATACGGTTGGCTTTGCAGTTTGGAGAAGAGACAAGGGATGACCCAACGGAGTTCGTAGCTCCTTTTCGTGATGGAGCGTACCTGAGGATGGGTTATTCAGGTCCGTTGGGGGACACACAGAGGAGGAAAGGTTTTTTACTAGATCAGTGGCGCTTCCTAATGCATGTCTTGATCGTATGCATGTCTGGGAGGAAGGCAGGAACTGATGGGATGGGCGCGACGATGCAGTCTGCCATGATTGCCCTGACCTACAACCGACGATATTCATTTAGTCAGCTGATTTTTTACGAGATTGATCGTCAGAGGAGGGCTGTGGCGCGCGAGCGATTTATCATGTATCCTCGGTTCTTACAGATGATCCTCAATCATGTCGCTCCGTCGCTACCGCAGAGACGCCCTATAAGATACGTCGAATGTGTGACGAAACGTATCTTCGCTCAGTGTCGGACTTCGAGCACACGTAGCAAGCCTGAGCTGCGTCCCAGGCATACTCCACTGTTCGGGTATCTTATCAACCCGGGGTATGTTCCTGTAGGAGGGGACGAGTTCAGAGACCCACAGCCACATCAGGCGGCAGCACCCCATGCTGTACCAGCTGCGCCTGTTGTATCTACGTTTGTTTCTGCTGCTGTGCCAGCTTCTGCATCTCCTGTTGTGCCTACTAATGAAGATGTCGATCTTGATGCTGCTTTTAGCGGCCATGGATTGTTTGATATGGATGTCTCAGGTTCTCAGGTCATGGAGGTTACTAGAGCAGTTACTTCGGTAGCTGACTCCGATCTTGACGAAACATTTGCTGAAGCGAGACGACTGATGGTGTCTCGGGAGAGAACGACTGGAAAGAGGCCGAGAACTGTTGACGAGGATGATGAGGAAGTTGATGAAGAAGAAGCAGTTCAACTAGTGCTCAGGCGTTCAAGAAGAGAACGGACAGGTATGGGTTCGGGAGCTGGAGAATCTTCAAGGCTGGTACGTTTTGCTCCACCTGCCTTGTCTGGTATGTCTCTTATTCCTTCTACAGCACAGGTTACTGCCGTCGAGACGTCGGCCCCAGCAGTTGTGTCTCTACCACCCCAATCGCTTACTCCACCGGTGGTAGTTGCACGATTTGTTGAGTCGACCGTCACTACTACTGCAGGGTTACCAAGTGTACCACCTGCGGTCACTTCTGCTGCTGATGTCCCGCCAACTCCAACGCCTACTTCTGACTCCGAAAGGATTGCATCGCTAGAGCGGATTGTTACTGAACAGACAAAGACCATTCAAAGCCTAGTGGAATCCAATCAACTGCAAGCCTCCCTCCTGGTCGAACACGGGAAAGTAATAGAAGCCTTCAAGGCATTCTTGGCATCTCAGGGGGAGAAGACTTGTAGGGGAGATGAGTTGAGGACAAAATGGAGAGAAGATCAAGACGATGATCCCAATGCACCGGAAGGTGCAGGTGGTGAGCTGCCAAGAACCTCTCAGGCTCTTGGGGCTTCCACAGCTGAGGGGGAGTCTACAAGCGCAGCCGGTGACGACGTGGTAGATGTTGATGATGATGCTGATGTTGAAGATGTGATCGACGCGTTAAAAGAGCTGGATGAGGATGATGATGAGTTTATGTTTGAAGAAGATGTGCTGCCGGTTGATGAGATCGAGAGGATCGGAGAGCAAATTACTGTTGAGAATGTGATAGAGGAAGGGGAGATTGTAGATGACTCCGTGGAACACGAGATTCCGGAGGTTGAGATGCCAGAGATGGGTGATAAGACTGTTGAGGAAGATACTGAATGGGAGGAACAACCGAATTGGAAGGAAGGTTGTGCTCACTGGTTCATAAAGACGAAGAAGCCGGCGATCCCTAAAATGTTCAAAAAGAGTTACAATATTAAGGGATACGCAGAAGCAAAGAAAGGTATTATCTGCTGGATATATGATGAGCAGCTGCGGCTCTTCGTGATCAAAAGATACGATGGAATTCAGTACTTCAGGAGAACGTTGAGATCTTTAAACACACTACCTGAATGTGAAGTAAAAGATTTAGCCAGATTGGGATTGATAAACCGAAGTGAAGACAACATGGCTAGAATCATCGGGAAGATCGTGTGGAAGGAGTGTATTAAGGAGAAGAAGTTTGAGCTGATGAGACCACAAAAGGGGAAACTTGTCGAAGACAAGGATAGAGGTCTGAGAGCTGATGGAAAGCCTTGGATGATAATGAAGTATAAACCGATCCGGTGCCTTAAAGAAGTACCGATGAAGCTCATGCCCAAGGACGTGCTCAAAGATCTAAAATGGTGGTTCGTGGATTGTGAGACAGCGGAGGCGGTAATGGAAGATGAGGATGAACAAGAAGTGCTTAGGGTTTACGACCCGATGCATCTTGTTAATCTATCGCAGGCTGATCTGAAGGTGCTCAACGAGAAGAAGATCTTCTACATTTCTGCTTGGAAGGATCAAGCTAGGAAATATCAACGGGTGGTGTCGGTGTGTGTTAGAGAGGGAGCGCACGGGTAGAGATGCAAGATTACAAGACTCAAGATTTAAAGATCAAGATATGAAGCTACTGCCAAGGGGGAGTCTGTTGGTACATGTGTGTCAGTAGTTCATAGTCTAGCATTTGTATCGAGTCTGTAATGTAATTATGTTTATGATTATGTTTATGTTTTTGTATGTGCGAAGTTGTCAACAAGTTCGCTCAGGCGAACTTGTTGAACAAGCGAAGTTATAGACAACTTCGCCTGAGGCGAAGTTGTCGTGCCTATTTAAACTGTTCACCGTAACAGTTTGGTGTTGATCAGTTTGAACGTTTTGAGAGCTAGTTCAGTGAGTAACGTGTGTTAGAGTCTGTAATAGTGACCTCGAGTCACGGGTTCGGTTATCAATATAACGTGTTCTTTTATTGCTCGTGTGTTTGATTTATACATATTCTGCACTCGTATCTAACTACGCAGGGATTCCGCACCTGCGCAGATAGCGACATCCCGTGTACGATCCGTCCAGGAGCCTACAGAAGGAAGCCGAGGTGCGCTTCCCGCGAGTGCCAGGAGGACCCAGCAAAGAAGGCCCTATCGTCATCAAAAGCCAACTGGGGCACTACATCACTTCTCGCACTCTTGCTGACAACGGCGCCTCGTCAACGGTGATGTACAGGCAGTTCTTCGACAAGCTAGATGACGAAGACAAAGAACGCCTGGAAACGATCTGCGCCTCGATGGAAGGGTTTGATGGCAGCACAAACACCCCCCTGGGTATCCTATCTTTCCCCGTCACTCTTACAGATGGGAAACACTCCCGCACAGAAGATGTGGACTTTGTCGTGATGAGGAAGCCACACCACACATACGACATTCTCTTCGGGAGAGACGGGATGGCAAGATTCAACGCCGTGGTATCCTCAGTCCACGGCATGATGGGATGGCCAACAGCTGAGGGTGTAGCGATGATCACCGGCATTCCCCAGGTATGCATCGCATCTGTCTCATCTAAACCCAAACCAAAGATGGCTAAACCAACCATCACCGAACCAGAAAGATGGGCCTTCAACGGCAAGTACCCGGACCAGGCCGTCACCATTGGCCCAACAATTGTTGATCCCACACGCACCTTACTTAAGCGCTTATTACAAAGGAACGCCGACATCTTCGCGTGGACACCAGCTGACATGACTGGTGTACCCCGGAGTAAGGCAGAGCATAAGCTCAAATGCGATCCGGCTGTCACGCCGATCGTACAAAAGCGCAGAGTAATGGGGCCAGAACAAACTAACGCGTGTAGAACCCAAGTCAAGGAACTCCTTGACGCAGGCATCGTACGCGTTAGTAGATATCAAACTTGGGTTGCAAATCCCGTTATGGTACCGAAGAATGACAAACAATGGCGCATGTGCATAGATTTCAAGGATTTGAACAAAGCATGCCCCAAAGATTGTTATCCGTTACCTGAAATTGATCTTAAGGTGGATTCGTTGGCACCATTCCGCCTTAAATGCTTCCTGGACGCGTATAAGGGGTACCATCAAATCCACATGGCCGTTGATGATCAGGACAAAACCACTTTTCGGACGCCCGATGGCACATTTTGTTATCAAATGATGCCATTCGGACTTAAGAATGCCGGGTCCACATACCAACGCCTGATGGACAAAGAGTTTCATTCCCAAATTGGGAGGAACTTGGAAGTCTACATGGATGACTTGGTCATCAAAAGCCCTGACCCAGAAGCGATGTTGAAAGACATCGAAGAAACTTTCAACACGCTCAGGAAGATAAACATGAAGCTCAACCCGAGCAAGTGTGCCTTTGGAATGGAAGAAGGGAAGTTCTTGGGGGTCATCGTCACTAAAGATGGCTTCAGAGCGAACCCTGAAAAGGTCGAAGCCATTATCAAAATGGAATCACCTACTACCATCAAACAGGCTCAGACACTGAATGGACGACTAGTGGCACTTAATCGCTTTTTGGCAAACCACGCGGATAAGTCGTTTCCATTCGTGTCAACATTGAGAAACTGTTTAAAGAAAACGCACTTCCGCTGGACACCAGAAGCGGAAGCAGCTATTCAGGAGATTCGGTCACGCTTGATCGAACTCCCAACGCTGACAGCACCAAAAGCGGGAGAGGAATTAATCCTATACCTTTCCGCAACTGATAGAGCAACCGGGGCAGTCCTGCTAGTAGAACGAAAAGGCATCCAGATGCCAATCTACTATGTTAGCCGTGTCCTAACAGACGTAGAAACCCGGTACTCTACCCTAGAAAAATTAGTCTTAGCACTAATACACGCTTCACGCAGGCTAAGACGATATTTCCAGGGTCACCCAATCACCATTCTCTCCAACTTCAAACTTGCAAACGTTCTAGGCAAACCCGAGTTATCGGGACGCCTAGCCAAATGGGCAATTGAGTTGGGGGAATACGCGATAAAGTATAAGCCAAGACCAGCCATAAAAGGCCAGGTTCTGGCCGACTTTATTGCAGAAGTGCCTGCATCGCGGGAAAAAGAGTGCCAGGAAGAGGCTCAACCCTCTCCAGCACAAGACATCAATGATGTCTGGCGACTCTACACTGATGGAGCAGCCAGTAACGAGGGTTCAGGCGCAGGGCTAAAGCTAACCAACCCAGCAGGCCAAGAATACACTTACGCTATTCGACTGGATTTTCCAAGTACGAATAACGAAGCCGAGTATGAAGCATTCCTGGCTGGGCTGAGAATTGCGCGTAAGATGGGAGTGAAAAACTTGGAAGCCCACGTGGATTCCACGTTAGTAGCCAATCAAATCAACGGGACGTACACGGCAGTGAACGACACAATGTGTACCTCGCACAAGCAAAATCCCTTATGCGCGATTTCAATGACTGCAAAGTCATACACGTCAAGCGAAGTGAAAACAAATCTGCGGATGCGTTAAGCAAGCTTGCATCATTAGCCTTCACCCACTTAGGAAAGGATATCCGCATTGAACTCCTCGAGACACCATCGGTCCCGCACAAGGAAATTTGTGTCATCCAAACAGGCACGGAAACGTGGATGACACCAATAATAAAATACCTTGCGGCAGGTACACTACCGGAGTCCAAAACACAGGCAAGAAAACTACGCTGTAAAGCACTGAATTATCAACTCATCGATGACATCCTTTACAGACGTAACTTTCTTAGCCCACTCTTAAGATGCGTGGACAACCAAGATGCTGACTACCTCCTAAGGGAAGTACACGAAGGCATCTGTGGAGTACACGCAGGTCCCCGCACTGTTGTAGCCAAGCTAAACAACGCAGGATACTTTTGGCCGGGGATGCTTACGGATGCACTGGCATACATCAGAAAATGCAGGTCTTGCCAGCTTTAAGCACCCAACACGCACCGCCCGAAGAATGAACTTGTTCCAGTCACTTCTTCATGGCCATTTCAGAAGTGGGCCATCGATGTGACAGGCCCATTTCCTACAGCAGCAGGAAATGTTCAGTTCCTAGTGGTAGCCATCGACTACTTCACCAAGTGGATAGATGCAAAACCTTTAGCCCAAACAACTGCGAAACATATCAAAAAATTTATTTGGGAATTTATTATTTGTCGTTTTGGACTTCCACAGAATTTGGTGAGCGATAACCGCACCAACTTTGCTGACAAGAAGCTACAACAGTGGCTGAAAGAACTTCAAATCACCCACACCTTTACCTCAGTGGCACACCCGCAAGGTAATGGTGAGGTGGAAAGAGCAAATAAGAGCATCGTCGAAGGCATAAAGAAAAGACTATTGGAACACAGATCCGGCTGGGTGGACGAGCTTCCGCACGTCCTTTGGGCAAACAGAACGCTGAAGAAGGCCAGTACGGGAGAAACCCCGTTCAGCCTCACTTATGGCACTGAAGCCATGGTCCCGGTCGAAATTGGTTTACCCTCACCAAGGGTCTTGATTCAGCCAGAAGACAATGATGCGGAAAGACGGTTGGACCTTATGCTAACCGAGGAACGCAGAGACTTAGCCGCAGTGCGTGAAGAGAACAACAAGCGACAAATGCAAAAGTACTACAACACGCGGGTAAAACTCTGCAACTTCAATGTAGGAGACTACATACTGCGTAACAACGAGGCTTCGAACCAAGAACGCCCAGGAAAGCTGGCCCCGGTCTGGGAAGGGCCATACATTATCAAAGAAGTCCTGGGAAAGGGCGCATACCGGCTCGAAAGGCTCGATGGCACTCCCATCCCAAGAACATGGAACGGAGCTCAATTACGCAAATGTTATATGTAGATCAATTCCAAACTTGTAAAGAAAAGGCCTAGAGCCACTTCTAATGGAAATGATTCTCCTTTCACAATGTGTTGATAGCCTTACCTTTATACTTATGAACTTCCCACACTGGTGCCGGTATTCACCGCATAAATGGGGGAAGAAGTAAGTCGTTACGTGTGGAAGGCGGCAAAACCCGCATAAACACAGCGCTAAAAATAAGGAAAACCTACACGCAGGTCAGATGTAAGTAAAGGTTAGCCTTCCTTGTAAGTGCAAGTGACGGTCTTACCCGCACAATCACGAACAAGGAAGCAAAACTTCAACCTATCATCTACCACGTTCAAAGGTTAACTTATTCTGAACACTTAGAAATTTCAAAAAAGGATGAGGAAAACCTACACGCAGGTCAGATATGGGTAAAGTTTAGCCATCCTACTAAGTGCAAGTGACGGTCCTACCCGCACAATCACGAAAGAGGAAGCAAAACTTCACACCTATTATCTACCACGTTCAAAGGTTAACTTATCCTCAGAAAAGATGAGGAAAACTTCCACGCAGGTCAGATATAAGTAAAGTTAAGCCATCCTACTAAGTGTAAGTGACGGTCATACCCGCACAATCATGAAAGAGGAAGCGAAACAAACTTATAATTTACCACGTTAAAAAGTTAACTTATCTAAGTACTAAAGAAATTACTAAGTTAGATCAAAACATGCGTAAAATAAACAAGGCAAAGAACAAACACAATCTTTATTTCATCAAATTCAAATATTACAAAGCTATACAAAAGCAAAAATCTATGCTAATGGTGGAAAGGGATCTTCAGAATCAAGCTTCAGGACCACTTCCACTTGGACCCGCTCCATCAGTAGAGCGTGGTGGTTCAAGGAAGGCTTTAAGAATAGCTAGCCCATCATCAGCAGCAGCGACTTCGTTCACCTTCTCCACCACAGGATGCGAGAAGGCGGCATACTGGTTCACTGCTTGGTCGTAAATAGCTTCAGTATCCACATCGTACAAAGGGAAGTTGGAAGGCGGGATGCCTTTCTCAACGAACCCTAGACCAAGCAGGAAGCCGGCCTTTTCCCCATCCTCATGAGAAGCGTTGAGGGATGCGCTCATAGCATCGTCATAAGACGTCTCTGAGAAGACCCGATGCACAACCTACAAAGAAAAAATACAAGTATCAGAACCTTTTCTATTTATAAAGAAAAGCGTGAAGACATGAAGTTAGACTTACCTGAGACAACGCTTCTCGAAGAAGCCATTCCTTGGCAACCAGGGCTTCTTGGAGGGCAGCTTGAGCTTCGTTACGGGCGCGATCGGCTTCACTCTTGTTGAGGTTGGCAAGCAACACTTCTTTAGCCGCAGCCTCTTCGACGCCCTTCAGCTTACGCTCAGCATGGTCAAGCACCCCCCTCTGGTCCAGGATTTCTTGGAGTTTTTTGGCGTCTTCCATCGCCAAGGCATCATGAGCCTGCTGGAGAGCCTCCAATTTGGCTTTAAGTTCTTCATTCTCCACGCGTAAAGGCTCAGCAACAGCTTCAGCCTTGGTGGCCCTCTCGGTTGCGTTCCTCGCAGTTTCCTTAGCCAGCCGAAGCTGTTCATTAACAGCTTGGGCAGCCTTGGAACGGGCCTCGAGTCGTGCCTGAACTTCAACCTCGAGGGCCTTGAAGGCCTTCTCCTTTTCCGCAGCTACGGCGGAAAGCCTTTGGTTCTCCTCCCGGACAGCCCGCGCCTGAGCCACTTCTTTAAGGCGAGCTGCTTTTAACTTGTCGTTTTCACGACAAAGCAGCTCGACACGCGGCTGCATCCGGGCCAGGAGAACCCGAAGCTCATTGGTTAGCCTACCCTCCTGGTAGCTAGCCATGGCTTCCCCCAACGCACCACTGGGAGCAGCGTGGCGAGCCCATTCCACGCACTCCACAGGGGTACGAAGGGTTGTTCCTCGGCGAATGTTCCATCGTGGAACATACACTTCATTGGAATCCGACACTGCAAAAAACATAAAGCAGTTAGGAAAAGATGATAAGGAAAAAATATATATAAATGGGCCAAAAGAACCCTACGCACCTGTAGGGTCAATTACAGGCCGATAGCCGCCGAACCCATCACCTGAACCCAACGGAAATCCATCCAAGAGGTCAGGCAGATGGGAAGGTGGCAGAGATTGGCGAGAAGCCCCATGCGTACCTGATGGATCGGCCGCCGTTGCCGATGGCGGGGGCATGGTAGCAGCCGCCGCGGTCGCCGCCGCGGAACCCGCAGCAAAAGTTACCGCCGGCTCGGTGAAAGATGCTGTAAAAATAGCACTCACAGCCGGCGGAGACGTCATCACAACTGGAACAGTCGGCTCAACGGAGTGAGCAACTGAACCAGTGGAAGGAGGCGCAGGCGCAGCCGCCTGGGTCGTCGCCTCAGGTAGGCTGACCGGGCCTACCGTCATTGGCGGGGAGGTACTCCTCTCCGCTCCACCCTGGAATACGTCAACATCCACGCCTGCACAAAGAAAAGTGTTAAAATGATATTAAGCTATGAAGATTAAAGCTAAAGGAAATTTGTACTTACGGGTCTTCTTGAGCCTGAAAGTACGGACGGGCGGGGATGAACCCGATGGAGCCGGCCTCTTCACGCCGGTCACCGTTGTCATCCTGGGCTCTTCGGTGACAGTTGTCACAGCCTCCGGAATGGTGATCTTGTCACCACCGGGATTCCCCGCCACCTCTTCGCTCTCGGTCTCCGAGTCAGACCGAGGCGCTAGATCGGCTGTGGAGGCCACCTTCTCCTTCCCCTACCCGCCGGCAGCCTTCTTCTTCCGCACCAACGGAGGACCATCTGCGGATTCCTCATCAGAACACACGATTAGAGGAATTCCGGCAGAGGTTTCAACATTGAGGGGTCGAGGGTCGAAGAGCGCCTTACCTGGCCGACGGGCGCTAAGGATCTCATGGCCTAGCGGATAGACCTCCACGAACCGATCCGCCGTTTGTTCTAGGATGGGCAACTCGTTCTCATCTAGAGCGCGAGTACCCATCCGTGCGGGACCGTCAGCCTCCCGCGGGTTCAAGAGTGACTGCAAGTCGTTCCCCTCTGAAATAAACAGGAAAGAAGTTAGAAGAAATTCAAAATCAACAAAAGGGAAAAAGGCATACCGTAAGGAACAGAATTCGAACCGTATTCGAGGACGATCGGAATCTTGCGCGCATCAGCCTCCTTCCACACCCGGCTCATCCCCAGCATCACCATCCCGGACTCCGCAAACCGGTAAACCGGAGATTGGACCCGAGATATCTTCGCAAACCATTCCGCCTCCTGGTAGTTGGAGGCGTGAAGGCTTGGAAGTGCTTGCCCATTCTTGAATTTCATGGCAATGGGGATGGCGCGAGCGGATATGAAGAAGAACTCCCGCTTCCACGAGCGAAGACTGCGCTCGGTCGCGCAGATCTTTAAACCCTTGATTCGGGTTGTCAGGGTATACCACCCCTGGATGCACCTCCAAGTGTAGAAGGTCATCAGGCGGTCAACATAGGGCTCAACGCCCAAAATCCGGCACACCCACTCGAAGTGGCGAATCTTGGCGATCGCCATGGGGTGCAACTCGGTCAAATGAACACCGTGCCTCTCAAGGACACGGTAAACAAACTTTGTCAATGGGAACCTAAGATTCCCATAGACAAAGAATGCAGCATATACCCCGATCTTGCCTCTGGGGGCATTGTACACCGTCTGGTGGGGTTCAGGAAACTCAGGCTCGAGAGACTCGAGCATGAACTTCCTGACGACGTACCGATACAGATCGCCAGGCAGAGCACACTGGCACTCGCCAGCAGTACTCTTATCATCAGCCGTAGATTCGAGATCACGAGACATCTTGTAAAAGAAGAAGAAAATGATTTCGGGAGAATGCTTGCCTGAAAAGGTTAGTATTCGCCGGAAATCGCAAAGAAGATGAAGAGAAGAGTGAAAGTGTGGATTACAAAGAACCCTCTCCCCCTTTATATACTAATCGCAATTAATGCGATAAAATTAATGCGGAAGAGAGAGAAAACGAAGGTGCAATGAAACTATGACACGTGGCAAAAAGCAAGCTGGCAACAGCTGTTGACAGGACGCATACCATTAATTTCGCGGCCACGCGCCCGAAAAATCGCGCCCACGCGCCTGAAAAAGCGTCTGGAATGACCATGTACTGTCACGTCACCATAACTTCCTGCACGTCCTGACACAGTCAGAAGAAACCGTCGCACGACGTTTCAGAGGTTTGGACTGTTCTTATCCTTTCACCAACTCTTCGAATTTCAAAATTCAAAATTCAAAAAGATTCAAAAGTGAGCGGGAAAATACCCCTTACCTTGGCAACCAAGTAACCGTAAGACGGATGCGGGTACAGTGTTAAGGCAAAACCCTTCACATACCTAGCACCCGCAGGGAATTGAAGCCAAGAATAACTTGGCAACCAAGTAACCGTCAGACGGATGCGGGTACAGTGTCAAGGCAAAACCCTTCACATACTTAGCACCCGCAGGGAATTGACGCCAAGAATACCTTGGAAGTAAAGTAACCGTAAGACGAGTGCGGGTACAGTGTCAAGGCAAAACCCTTCACGTACTTAGCACTCTGCAGGGAATTCAAACCAAGAAGGATCTTCTGGGCCATGCTTGCGGAAACGTGAATAACATCCCCGCACGACGGGAACGTCGAGAACTATATTGTTTGAAACTCCAAGATGGAATTTGTGGTTTTAGCATAATTGATCACTATGTTGAAAACTACCAAGACCCCATGGAGAATCCACATAAGTGGGACTCAACGCTCCTGACGTGCGAGGAGGTTACAAACCTACCCGCTTCACACCCAAAGATCAAGCAGAAAAGTCGGGAATTTCTGCGTGACATCAGGAAAACCGCGGGATGAATCACCACGGAAAACCGAAAAACTAAACCCTTTTCGAAACCCCTTGCTAAGTCCAAAAGTTCACCTCACTTATTAATAATTCATGAGAAGAACATTGGACTGGGGGACTTGAAGAGGTAGGTCCCAGCAGAGCCCAGTTGGACCCGCAAGACTCACCTTGAACAGGGACGTCTGCGCAATGACCAACTGCTCCAGCAGGACCCACCATGCTCAAAGAACCTTACGCGCAGTACGCCAGCTGTACCCGCAGGGAAAGCCTCCCAATGGTGAAGTACCCCGTCTGTTCCCGCAGCTGCGGATACAAGCCATCAGGGAAGGCTACCCGCACTAACAGCAAGGCTACACGCACAAGGCATTCGTTACTTCAGTAGTCACATGAAGGAATGAGCAAGGCGGGAACACTCCCGCCTAAATGAGCCAGTCCGTATGCTTCTGGAAGGTCTTTCGTACTATACCTACTAAGGTATGGGCGGAACAGACAATTTGACCAGAGCAGCCCATGAACTAATCACAGGGTGACAGCTCACCGACAACAATACGAGGAGGAGCACCCTCTAGTACTGTTTGTCACTATTAGCCGCTGCCTACTCACCAACCCTTACGATGGGACGTGCGCAGCCTACAGTTGGTGGAACAGTGCGTAGCCGGCAGTGAAGGAACAGTATACAGCCGACCTTATTACTGTTGGCCGTAACCTATCCACCAACCAGCATGGCCTGTGCGTACTCCACTGTTGGTAGAACAGGAATACTATTCAGCCGGCTGTACCTGCTTGGAAACCTACCTTCGGCTATAAATACTCCAACACCTTGGAATGGTAAGGACATCATCTGATATCTCAATCTTATCTAGCAATCTCTTAATATACACTTATATTCAGAGCAATCTAGTCTGATTCTCACGCCGGAGGGTGGTCACAAGGAGGATCCCCCCCCCCCTTCTCAGTGACGAGCTTACGGTGTCTGTTTTGCAGGTCCTCTGAAGAACAACCTTCTCTGCTGGACCTCATCCGTGGGAAACATTACTTAACCCCCAGATTATCTATAATCTGCCCGTGGGTTCACTTAGTGTTTCTTCACAGCCTTAGATCCATGCTCATTACTTAAGCCCATAATAAATCTTACCAGTCCATATATTAATTTAATATCTAAGCCCAACATTAATTGTCCATGCAAAAACATTAAACACCCATCATTAAATACTAATCTTTAACTATATTTTGAACTTTTGGGTATTATAGAAATGTAATTTTAATTTCCATAGAACGAAAAATCAAGTATTGGTATGCAACGATTCATATCGGTAGGTTTTCTTTTAACGGGTTAGAGCCTAATCCGGTTTTGACAAGCGTTGACTGAAATTGAACTAGTTGGACCCAAAATCTTGTTTGTGCACTTCTACTTCTATTCGCAAATGTTGGGTTATAGGATTCTATGGCAAGCCCACAAAAATGGTCTTGGATGCCTGGGGCATAATGCTTCAGTTGAAATCCTATAGTTTGGCCAGGTTGCCAATATTGATTGTTTTGTTTAGGATTCGAGTTATAAAAGAATTTAGTATGAAGATTTTGTGTATTTATTTATAGCTTTAATTGTAGACTCCATTGACATCATACATAGATATTTGTATAAGTTTAAGTAATTTTTGCATAAATCCTTCACCATAAGCCTCTTGATTAAATGCCTCTAACTTCAAAGGTATTACTAAAGTGAAGGTACTGTTAAGAAAAATAACTTTTATGTCCAACATTCCAATGTATTTCTATTAAAATCAATAAACACATTAGGATCGATGAGACAACGACGGAAGTAAACTATTTGAAAAAATGATTATTTAGGCCACTGACTCAAAAGTTTAATAATTTTAGTTTATCAAATAAAAACTTTAAAAAAATTTTAAAACATTATTTCTTCGAACATTTATATTCTATTTGTAAAGATACTTATAGATATTAGAATAACATATTTTCATACGCTAAACTCTTTAATCAAAGAAGCTAATGCATAATATTTTTATTTAAATTCATGGGTAGCTTAACAAGGATAAATACATTTACAAGTATATGACATAAAACAACGACCCGCCGCTCGTTCACCTCTTTTAGCTATGCAATCGTTGTGGCACTTGGTATATTCACATGGAGGAGAAGAGGGCCAAGTTTCTTCACACGCTTCACCAATAGTCATCGTGCATCCTGAATTGGTTGGACATAAATTTAACAATAATAAGTTGTAAATCGTTAGAAGTATATATATACTAATCATATGTGATAAGGTTAGAAGCAAAACATAAATAATCAATATGCATTTGTGGCTTACCGGCAATTGTAAGAATGAGCAAAATTGCAACATAAAACTTAATAGACGACATGCTTATCAATAAATTGATGTATAGAAATCAAAAGATTATGAAATTAAGTATATGTTTCTCTCAAATGGTTCAAGGATTATATATAGCAAAACATAGATGAGCTCGATGCATAAAATTTTGATATTTGTAGCAATGATTACATGAGATCAATTATTTAGAATGTTTTCTAATAATATGCAGATATTTTTTTAATACATTAGAAACTAGAAAGAATCACAAACTGATTCAGCTACATTAATTGAGTCAAAAATATGGTGGTGATATTCATTTCTTTCGAGACACTCTAAAACAAACAATTTCTTAACAAAGGTTAAATGACCATAAATTACATAAGTTTTAACGAACCAATTTAATAATGTTATTTTAAAACATGTTATAAGTGCATTTTTATCATTCTTACGACACTACTTACGAAAATTATATTGTAGGTTAATGCAAATCCCACAAGTTCTGACAAAAAAAAAAGAAAAAAAAATCTTGTGACATAACTACCGTAGAAGTTTTCCAATTTTGAGTTTTTTTATTTATTTCTTAAAGTTCATTTTATAAATTTCAAAATGTTAGAAATTATATATATATTTTTTTTGTTTTTTCAACAACTAAATATCCTCATTCAGCCAATCACTTTTTTTTTGGTTATTTTTAAACAACTAACCAACCACAAAACTCTTACTAAAGAGATGGTTGGTTAATGTCATTGGCTAAGTGAACAATTTGACGTTTTAACCAACATCTCTACAATACAATAATAATAATAATAATAATAATAATAATAATAATTTCATATATGGTAATTAGAAAAATATTAAAAAGTTATGGAAAGAAAGATTATTGTAGCTATTTATATATTAAAAATGTTAATCTCAGATATGGTAACAAATTCCGAAAATGTTTAATACACATGCTAAGTAATAATTTAAAAATTATGGGAAGAGAAAAAAAATGGGTTAGGCTAAATGTACCCCTGGTTGTTTGTCATACCTTCCCTCCCCCGTTGGAAAAACCAACTTTCATATTAACCCTTGAAATCATATAATTACCAAATTAACACAAAAGTAAGGATTTAAGATTATTTTTTTACAAGTTGCGTTTTCTTTTTATGATTTCGAGTTTAGGGTTTTGGGTTTCGGTTTTAGGGTTTAGGGTTCAGTTTCGGGTTTCGGGTTTCGGTTTTAGGGTTTAGGGTTCGAGTTTAGGGTTTAGGGTTTGGTTTCGGGTTTCGGGTTTCGGGTTTAGGGTTTAGGGTTCGGTTTCGGGTTTCGGGTTTAGGGTTCGGTTTCGGGTTTCGGGTTTAGGGTTTAGGGTTCGGTTTCGGGTTTAGGGTTTAGGGTTCGGTTTCGGGTTTAGGGTTTATGGTTTAGGGTTTAGGGTTTGGGTTTTTGGTTTATTTTGTAAAAGATAAAGTGGTAAAATAAGGATATTATAAATATATATACTATTAAAATTAAAAAAAAAGACATTATAAATATTTATAATATTAATATTAAAAAAACAAATTAATAGTAATACTTGATAGTTTTTAATTTAATATATGTAGTGGAGATATCAAATGAAAGTAATGTTGTAGGGACTAATATGTATATAAATAATATTAAGAGTTAATTGTAATTTATGTAATAAGTTAAGGGGGGGGTATATTTAGTAAAAAATGGAGTAAGGAGGGTATGTTTAGCAGCACCCAAAAAAAATGATGGTAAGAACCCTTTCAGTTCAATTGTTATTTTTTTGTTTTGTTTTTTTTATATTAGAATTAAAAGCTTAAATATCGAAAAGAGTAAACCAGGATATATAGAAGATAATGAAATGGTACAAAGGTTATGTTTGTATCATGTTTTCATGTATCAAACCTTAACATGTGAATCTCGTTTTTATCAAATCTATGCCCGTGTCGTGTTTTTTTGCCCCTTTCTTTCGCTCACAAGTCCTCTATTGGTCCCTTTCTTTTTATTATTTACTAGTTAACCTTGATTTTATATTAGTTAAAAAGGTTTTAGTGTGAGAATCATAGGAAATTATTTAAATGTTTGATATTACTAATTTAGCAATATTGGGGCCGTGACAAGATATAAATGTCTGAAAATGTGAAAAAAAGTTTCTTAAATATAGGCTTCATCTACCTTCTAGCAAATTTTTAAAACGCAAAATTATATGTTGACTTTTTCTTTTTCTTAAATGTATATGTTAGACTTTTCTTTTTTAACTACTTTAAATAATTAAAATTTTGATATTACGATAGCGTTCACCGTTACTAAAAGAAATACTACTTAATTATACGGCCATGAGGTCATAACAGGTAATCGTCATTTGTTTCAACAAAATACATTAATAAACATTTGTAATATAGTTAAATAAAAATATAATTTATATTCTATAATAATACAAGAGTACAATTATAAAAAAATAAATTACATTTTCATTGATGTTAAACAACATATAAAAGAATTAAAGAATTCAAGTAATTTTGTATATTAAACATGGGGAAGTTCATGTACATTTTGATCTTAACATGAGTATTTAGGAAATAATGCCAATTTATTTAAAAATACGAACATAAGAAACAATACCAACTACAATACCAATCTACATAAACAATGACTTATGATAACAAAGAAAAGAACCTAAAAACTACAACAAAAAAAATCAAAATCAAGAACAAAATAATAACAGTATATACCAACAAATACTTATAACAGCAAAAGAAAACATCTAATAATAACAACAAAATATAAATAAGCAAATACTTATAACGTCTCATAATTGAAAATTAGCAAATACCAACAAAAATAACAGCAAACACCTATAAAAATTAACCTAATCATAACAACAAATTGGTTCTCACCGTTTTCATGTTAAGAATAAAATGTATTTGATCATGTTTCTATTAAACATACGCACTTGAGGATCAAATACTTCACTTGTCACCTTCTTTCACAACGCCACCAATGTTTACGGTCTTGACTTTCTCAAGTTTCTGGATTAATTCGTTGTCAATACTTATACCTCTTTCAGTGACTATAAAACCTTTGTCTTTTTGAGCTTTCATCTTAATGTCTATTTTAGTGACCATCTTTCCCAAAAAGTCACTAGCTCGCGAGTCCCCTATCGCTTCTCATGCAAGTGTTCCTATTTGAATTTCGACATACCCGTTGGAAACAACTTTGTTGAACAATTCTTTTGCTTTTATATCGATTTCATCTAAGCATTCTTTAAGGGCTCCTATTATGTGAATGTCCATCTCATATTGGTCTTCTTGTTCTTCCAAATATGTGTCACCTTGTACTATAAATGATGGGATTCTTTCGAACGTTGAGTCGAGCTGAGGGAAATATTGGGTGGATTCTGTGTCACGGACAAGCTTGTTTGTTGTCATTCTGAAAGTAGTAAATGCAAAAGTATGTGATGATATGGTAATAAAAAAAAGTTTGTGGGTTTTACGGGATTATTGTTAGATGGTTTGTGAAGAGGTAGGTCCCAGCAGAGCCCAGTTGGACCCACAAGACTCACCTTGAAGAGAGACGTCTGCGAAGAAACCAACTGGATCCGCAGGACCCACCATGCTCAGAGACGTGACGTCCTTACGCGCAGTACGCAAGCTGTTCCCGCAGGAAATGCCTCCCAATGGTGAAGTACTCTGCCTGTTCCCGCAGCTGCGGATACAAGCCATCAGGGAAGGCCACCCGCGCAGCAAGGCTACACGCACAAGGCACTTAGCTCTCAATAATTCAGTTGTCACCTGAAGGAATGAGCAAAGCCGGGAAAAATCCCGCACAAAGGCGGGAGGGGGAATACTCCCGCCCAAATAAGCAAGTCTGTACGATACGGGAAGATCTTCTGTACTGTACCTGACGAGGTATGGGCAAAAGATCTGACCAAAGATACGACAGCTCATTGACAACAGTATGGCGAGCATCATGCTCTTGTACTGTATGTCACTATTAGCCGCTGCCTACTCACCAACTCCTGTCATACCACGTGCATAGCCGGCCGTTGGTGGAAAAGGAATAGTACACAGCAGGCCTGGTCACTGTCAGCCGCTGCCTACCCACCAACTACCAGCATGGCACGTGCGTAAGCCACAGTTGGTAGAACAGGAATACTATTCAGCCGGATACACCTTCTTGGAAACCTACCTTCGGCTATAAATACCCCAAATGGTATGATCATCTTATCATCATATACTATCTCGTATTACATATTATACCTGATATCTGCTCTAGCAATCTCTTAATATACATTTATATTCAAGAGCAATCTAGTCTGATTCTCACGCCGGAGGGTGGTCACAAGGAGGAACCCCCCCCCCCTTCTCAGTGACGAGCTCACGGTGTCTGTTTTGCAGGTTATCAGAAGAACCATCTTTGCCGGGTCCAACCCCTCGTGGGAAACATCTATCTAACCCCCAGGTTACCCGTAATCAGCCCGGGGTCCGGTTAGTGTTTCTTCATTGGCGCCATCCGTGCATAAAAGCTAGAACATTTCTTTTCAGTTTTTTCAAACTTCTGGAAAGATGGTTAAAGAAACTCCGGTAACCACAACCCCAGCTACTGGGGGGAATACCGGCGACTACACAGTTCTTACGAACACTACCCCGGTTACCCAAGCCGGGGCAAGTGCAGTAAATTTTACGAACACTACCCCAGTTACCCAAGCTGGGGCAAGTGCAGTAAATAATCGCTCACTGGGATTCACCGATACCCGGTTAGAGAGAGAACGAACGAGGCTCCCCCGCCAAACACTCGATGAAATTAAAGCGTGGGTGGAAGCACGTCAAAAGGAATTCCAAGCTGAGTTGGACGAACGCTTGCGTTCCGTCCAACAGGCTGACGAATTTGGAAGCACTCAACAGCTCAACATGAGTAGTGAGTGCGAATACTCGGAGGAATCCGACACTGACGCGAACCCTCGCCATAGGGCAAAAGGGAAGCGTAAGGAAACGGACTCCCAACCGAGAAGGCGTTTTGGGGAAACCTTCAAACCAAAAAACACAGGTGGAAATCCACGTGACTTCTCGAAAGCATTTACACCAAATGCTGCAAAGGCGGGAACGTCCAAATTTGCAAAGGACATTGCGGAAGCAATCGTCCCGAAAAGTGCCAAACAGATGTCCAACATCGGCACTTACGATGGTATATCTGATCCAGACGATCATTTGAACAGGTTCGTAGCGGGGGCAACCGTCAGTAGTTGGACGGAACCTACGTGGTGTTACATGTTCCAAATGACGCTTGTTGGGGCTGCTAGAGCGTGGTTCGATCGTCTACCGGTCCACCACATCTACGGTTGGGAAGACTTCCAGCAAAAATTTAGCCAACACTTCAGCCAACAAAGAAAGTATACCGAAGAGCAATGGACAATCCTCAAATGCATTCGAGAGGAAGATGAATCTTTGCTAGACTTCATCACTCGCTTCAACTCAAAGAAGCTAAGTCTGGGTAATATCAGCGAGGATCTTGTTCGCGCTGCTTTCATCCAGGGCGCGAACGACCCAGAGCTCATCCGCACCTTAACGGGTAAAGATGGCATGCCATCCACATGGGATGCCATCATGACAGCAGCAAAACGCTTTGCGGAAACGGAGAAGCAACTGGGTAGAGATCTCCCCCAGAGCACAAACCTCTACACCCAGAAAACAAGAGAAGACAACGTCCTTACCGCCCGACTAAACAAAAAGCGGAAGCTAGGCATTTGGCAGTCAAGGGTAAACTTTGACACCTCATCCGGCTTGCAACATCGGTTAGGCGGAAGGGATAACGTACAGTCGAACCAGAACTCCAGATGGACGCCACTCACCAAGAGCGTCACCGAGATATTCGCCACTGAGGAGCTCCCATGGCCAAAGGCTCCAATAATCCGACATCGTCATAATACTGATCGGAGCAAATACTGTGACTTTCACAGGACAAAAGGCCACAACACTGAAGAATGCACAGACGTAAAGCACATGGTCGAAGCATTTGTCAGAGATGGGACGCTCGCGCACCTCGTGGCGCAATGAACGCTGAGCAGGCTGATGCGTGTAGAACCCCAGTTGGGGAAAACACGAATAAAATTGCAGCTTCAATGTTGGAGACTACATACTGCGTAAACAACGAGATCCCGAACCAGGTGCATATCGGCTCGATGGCACTCCCATCCCAACAACATGGAAGGGAGCTCAATTACACAGTTTGCATGTAGATCAATTCCAAATTTGTAAAGAAAAGGCCCAGAGCCACTTCTAATGGAAATGATTCTCCTTAGAACATCGACGCTGATGATTTTACATTTATATTTATGAACTTTCCACACGGATATGCCGGTTTTCACCGCATACATAAGTGTGAGAAGTCGTTGCGTGGGGAAGGCGGCAAAACCCGCATAAACCCAAAAAACGGCAAACCTTCACGCAGGTCAGTTAAAGGTAAAGTTCAGTCATCCCACTAAATGAAAGTGCCGGTCTATCTGCATGAATCATGATAGAGGAAACTGAACACTAACCTATTAACAACCGCGCGTCGAACGGTTAATTTATTCAACACTGATGCCGGTTTTCACCGCATACATAAGTGTGAAAGTCGTTGCGTGGGGAAGGCGGCAAAACCCGCATAAACCCAAAAAACGGCAAACCTTCATGCAGGTCAGTCATAGGTAAACTTTGGTCATCCAACTAAATGAAAGTGCCGGTCCTAACCGCACAAATCATGAGAGGAAACCGAACCTATTGACAACCGCGCGTCGAACGGTTAACTTATTCAAAATACTTTAGAAAATTTCTAACAGGATGAGGAAAACCTCCACGCAGGTCAGATGTAGGTAAAGTTTAGCCATCCTACTAAGTGCAAGTGACGGTCCTACCCGCACAATCACGAAAGAGGAAGCAAAACTTCAACCTATTATCTACCACGTTCAAATGTTAACTTATCCTAAACACTTAGAAATTTCAAAAAAGATGAGGAAAACCTCCACGCAGGTCAGATGTAGGTAAAGTTTAGCCATCCTACTAAGTGCAAGTGACGGTCCTACCCGCACAATCACGAAAGAGGAAGCAAAACTTCAACCTATTATCTACCACGTTCAAAGGTTAACTTATCCTAAACACTTAGAAATTTCAAAAAAGATGAGGAAAACCTCCACGCAGGTCAGATGTAGGTAAAGTTTAGCCATCCTACTAAGTGCAAGTGACGGTCCTACCCGCACAATCACGAAAGAGGAAGCAAAACTTCAACCTATTATCTACCACGTTCAAAGGTTAACTTATTCTAAACACTTGGAAAATTGCTAATTTAAACTAAAGTATGCAAGTCATATAACGTTTATAAAGCAAGGAATCCAGTGAAAATAGCGGTCTTACCCGCACAAAGATTTATATTTCATAATATTCATTACAAGAATGGCCGGGTAACTACCCGCCTACAAGAATATAAATCTATACAAGCTAAACCTATCCTAGCAGTGGGAAGGGATCTTCAGGATCAAGCTTCAGGGCCACTTCCACTTGGACCAGCACCATCAGTAGAGCGTGGCGGTTCAAGGAAAGCTTTAAGGATAGCTAGCCCATCATCAGCAGCAGCAGCTTCGTTCACCTTCTCCACCACCGGATGCGGGAAGGCGGCATACTGATTCACTGCTTGGTCGTATACAGCTTCAGTATCCACATCAAATAAAGGGAAGTTGGAAGGCGGGATGCCTTTCTCAACGAACCCTAGACCAAGCAGGAAGCCGGCCTTTTCCCCATCCTCATGAGAAGCGTTGAGGGCTGCGCTCATAGCATCGTCATAAGACGTATCCGCGAAAACCCGATGCACAACCTACAAGAAAAAATACAAGTATCAAAACCTTTTCTATTTACAAAGAAAAGCGTGAAGACATTATGAAGCTAAGCATACCTGAGACAACGCTTCTCGAAGAAGCCATTCCTTGGCAACCAGAGCCTCCTGGAGGGCAGCTTGAGCTTCGTTACGGGCGCGTTCGGCTTCACTTTTGTTGAGGTTGGCAAGCAACACTTCTTTAGCCGCAGCCTCTTCGACGCCCTTTAGCTTACGATCAGTATGGTCAAGCATACCCCTCTGGTTCAAGATCTCTTGAAGCTTCTTGGCGTCTTCCATGGCCAAGGCGTCATGAGCCTGCTGGAGAGCCTCTAATTTGGCTTTAAGGTCCTCATTCTCCACGCGTAGAGGCTCAGCAACAGCTTCAGCCTTGGTAGCCCTCTCGGTTGCGTTCCGTGCAGTTTCCTTAGCCAGCCGAAGCTGTTCGTTAACAGCTTGGGCAGCCTTGGAACGGGCCTCGAGCCGGGCCTGAACTTCAACCTCGAGGGCCTAGAAGGCCTTCTCCTTTTCCGCAGCCACTGCGGTAAGCCTTACGTTCTCCTCCCGGACAGCACGCGCCCGAGCTACTTCTTGAAGGCGAGCTGCTTTTAACTTGTCGTTTTCACGACAAAGCAGCTCGACGCGCGGCTGCATCCGGGCCAGGAGAACCCGAAGCTCATTGGTTAGCCTACCCTCCTGGTAGCTAGCCATGGCTTCCCCCAACGCACCACTGGGAGCTGCGTGACGAGCCCACTCCACGCACTCCACAGGTGTGCGAAGGGTTGTTCCTCGGCGAATGTTCCATCGTGGAACATACACTTCATTGGAATCCGACACTGCAAAAAACAAAAAGCAGTTAGGAAAAGATGATAAAAATATAAAAAGGCCAAAAGAACCCTACGCACCTGTAGGGTCAACAACAGGCCGATAGCCGCCAAACCCATCACCTGAACCCAAGGGAAATCCATCCAAGAGGTCAGGCAGATGGGAAGGAGGCAGAGGTTGGCGATAAGCCCCAAGCATACCTGAAGGATCGGCTGTAGCTGCCGACGTCGGAGGCATGGAGGCCGCCGCGGTAGAAACCAACGGAGGTGAACTCACCAGAGGTGAACTCACAACTGTGGTCGCCGCTGCGGAATGCGCAGAAAAAGTAACCGCCGGCTCAGTGAAAGACGCGGTAAAAATGGCACTGACAGCCGGCGGTGATGTCATCACAGCTGGAACAGTTGGCTCAACGGAGTGAGCAACTGAACCAGCGGAAGCAGGCGCAGGCGCAGCCGCCTGGGTCGTCGCCTCAGGTAGGCTGACCAAGCCTACCGTCATGGGTCCGGAGGTACTCCTCCCCGCTCCACCCTGGAATGCGTCAACATCCACGCCTGCACAAAGAAGATAAGTATTAATGATGGAAAGCTATGAAGTTAAAAATAAAGTTTGTACTTACGGGTTTTCTTGAGCCTAAAAGTGCGGACAGGCGGGGATGAACCCGATGGAGCCGGCCTCTTCACGCCGCTAACCGTTGTCATCCTGGGCTCTCCGGAGGTGACAGTCGTCGCAGCCTCCGGAGCAGTGGTCTTATCACCACCGGGGTTCCCCGCCACCTCCTCGTTCTCGGCCTCTGAATCAGACCGAGGCACCGGATCGGCAGTGGAGGCCACCTTCTCCTTCCCCTTCCCGCCGGCAGCCTTCTTCTTCCGCACCAACGGAGGACCATCTGCGGATTCCTCATCAGAACATAAGATTAGAGGAATTCCAGCAGAGGTTTCAGCATTGAGGGGTCGAGGGTTGAATAACGCCTTACCAGGCCGCCTGGCGCTCAGGATCTCGTGGCCTGACGGGTAGACCTCCACGAACCGATCCGCCGTCTGTTCAAGGATGGGCAACTCGTTCTCATCTAGAGCACGAGTTCCCATCCGAGCGGGACTATCAGCCTCCCGCGGATACAGGAGCGACTGCAAGTCGTTCCCCTCTGAAATAAAAGAAAAGCAGTTAGAAGACAAACCTATATAAACAAAGTAAACAGAGCATACCGTAAGGAACAGAGTTCGAACCGTATTCAAGGACGATCGGGATCTTTTGCGCCTCTGCATCCTTCCACACCCGGCTCATCCCGAGCATCATCATCCCGGACTCCGCAAACCGGTAAACCGGAGATTGGACTCGGGAAATCTTTGAAAACCATTCCGCCTCCTGGTAGTTGGAGGCGTGAAGGCTGGGGAGAGCTTGCCCATTCTTAAATTTCATGGCAAGGGGGATGGCGCGAGCGGAGATATAGAAGAACTCCCGCTTCCACGAACGAAGACTGCGCTCGGTTGCGCAAATCTTCAAACCCTTGATCCGGGTTATCAGCGTATACCACCCCTGGATGCACTTCCAAGAGTAGAAGGTCATCAGGCGGTCGACGAAGGGCTCAATGCCCAGAATCCGGCACACCCACTCGAAGTGGCGAATCTTCGCGATCGCCATCGGGTGCACCTCGGTCAGGTGTACACCGTGCCTCTCCAGGACACGGTACACAAACTTTGTCAAAGGGAACCTAAGATTCCCATAGACAAAGAATGCAGCATATACCCCGATCTTGCCTCTGGGGGCATCATACACCGTCTGATGAGGTTCAGGAAACTCAGGCTCGAGAGACTCGAGCATGAACTTCCTGACGATGTACTGATATAGATCGACAGGCAGAGCACACTGGCACTCGCCAGCAGTACTCTTGTCATTGGCGTACACCCCAGCCTCCTGGGCTGTAACTTCGAGATCGTGAGAAGACATCCTGCAGATGAAAGAAGAAAACGATTTCAAGAGAATGCTCGACTGAAAAGGTGAGTATTCGCCGGAAATCGTTTTGAAGATGAAGAGAAAAGTGAAAGTATGGATTACAAAGAACCCTCTCCCCCTTTATATACTAATCGCAATTAATGCGATGAATTTAATGCGGAAGAGAGAGAAATCGAAGGTGCAATGAAACTATGACACGTGGCAAAAAGCAAGCTGGCAACAGCTGTTGAAAGGACGCGTACCATTAATTTCGCGGCCACGCGCCCGAAAAATCGTGCCCACGCGCCTGAAAAAGCGTCTGAAATGACCAGGTACTGTCACGTCACCATAACTTCCTGCACGTCCTGACACAGTCAGAAGAAACCGTCGCACGACGTTTCAACAGTTTGGACTGTTCTTATCCTTTCACCAACTCTTCGAATTTCAAAAAAAAATTCAATTCAAAAAGATTCAAAAGTAAGCGGGAAAATACCCCTTACCTTGGCAACCAAGTAACTGTAAGACAGGTGCGGGTACAGTGTTAAGGCAAAACCCTTCACATACTTAGCACCTGCAGGGAATTGAAGCCAAGAATACCTCGGCAACCAAGTAACTATAAGACGGGTGCGGGTACAGTGTTAAGGCAAAACCCTTCACATACCTAGCACCCGCAGGGAATTGACGCCAGGAATACCTTGGCAACCAAGTAACTATAAGACGGGTGCGGGTACAGTGTTAAGGCGAAACCCTTCACATACCTAGCACCCGCAGGGAATTGACGCCAGGAATACCTTGGCAACCAAGTAACTATAAGACGGGTGCGGGTACAGTGTCAAGGCAAAACCCTTCACATATTTAGCACCCGCAGGGAATTGACGCCAGGAATACCTTGGAAGTAAAGTAACCGTAAGACGAGTACGGGTACAGTGTTACGGCAAAACCCTTCACATACCTAGCGCTCCGCAGGGAATTGAAATCAAGAAGGATCTTCTGGGCAATGCTTGCGGAAACGGGAATAACATCCCCGCATAGCGGGAACGTCGAGAACTACATTGTTTGAAGCTCCAAGATGGAATTGGTGGTTTAAACATAATTGATCACTATGTTCAAAACTACCAAAACCTCATGGAGAATCCACACAAGTGGGACTCAACGCTCCTGACTTGCGAGGAGGTTACAGACCTACCCGCATCATACCCAAAGATCAAGCAGGAAAGTCGGGAATTTCTGCAAGTGACATAAGGACTTCCGCGGGAAGAATCCCCATGGAAAACCTTAAAACTAAACCCTTTTCAAAACCCTTTGCTTAAGTCCAAAAGTTCACCTCACTTTATTAAACATTCATGAGAAAAACATTGGACTGGGGGGACTTGAAGAGGTAGGTCCCAGCAGAGCCCAGTTGGACCCGCAAGACTCACCTTGAAGAGAGACGTCTGCGCAGAAACCAACTGGATCCGCAGGACCCACCATGCTCAGAGACGTGACGTCCTTACGCGCAGTACGCAAGCTGTTCCCGCAGGAAATGCCTCCCAATGGTGTACTCTGCCTGTTCCCGCAGCTGCGGATACAAGCCATCAGGGAAGGCCACCCGCGCAGCAAGGCTACACGCACAAGGCACTTAGCTCTCAATAATTCAGTTGTCACCTGAAGGAATGAGGAAAGCCGGGAACAATCCCGCACAAAGGCGGGAGGGGGAATACTCCCGCCCAAATAAGCCAGTCCGTACGATACGGGAAGATCTTCTGTACTGTACCTGACGAGGTATGGGCAAAAGATCTGACCAAAGATACGACAGCTCATTGACAACAGTATGGCGAGCAGCATGCTCTTGTACTGTATGTCACTATTAGCCGCTGCCTACTCACCAACTCCTGTCATACCACGTGCATAGCCGGCCGTTGGTGGAAAAGGAATAGTACACAGCAGGCCTGGTCACTGTCAGCCGCTGCCTACCCACCAACTACCAGCATGGCACGTGCGTAGGCCACAGTTGGTAGAACAGGAATACTATTCAGCCGGCTACACCTTCTTGGAAACCTACCTTCGGCTATAAATACCCCAAATGGTATGATCATCTTATCATCATATACTATCTCGTATTACATATTATACCTGATATCTGCTCTAGCAATCTCTTAATATACATTTATATTCAAGAGCAATCTAGTCTGATTCTCACGCCGGAGGGTGGTCACAAGGAGGAACCCCCCCCCTTCTCAGTGACGAGCTCACGGTGTCTGTTTTGCAGGTTATCAGAAGAACCATCTTTGCCGGGTCCAACCCCTCGTGGGAAACATCTATCTAACCCCCAGGTTACCCGTAATCAGCCCGGGGTCCGGTTAGTGTTTCTTCAGTTTGTGAAGGTTTTTGCGTTTGTGAATTTTTCTTGGTGATAAATCTTTGATGAGATATGCGAGGGTATGGATGATATTTATATATAAATCTTTGTGTGCCCAACAAACTTGACTTGAACATTCCATGGTTGACTAATCAAAGTTCTATCTTTTGCTACTCGTTTTCATTGTTTCTAAATTCCAATTGTCTAGTTGAACAAGTCTTTATTGATTGCTTCCACGCCAAGGTACCTTAGACACCTTACAAGAAACATGTTTATAAAATTTTTACGAAATATACAAGCATATAAAATTGGAAACGAGTCAAGCCATCTGTCTTCGCGAACTACTCGAGACTAATTGTCTTAAATTTCAAATCTAGTCAAACTCAAACGAACTCAAGATTAAAATTTAAGTTGTTTATTGAACGAGCCCCGACATCACTAATCAAAGTCGAGTATGTTTGTAAGCCTACGGAACTTTTTTTTTTTTCTTCTAGCTGATTTATGGTTATGATTATATGTGTATAACTAATTAAACCAAATCAACACAACCGACATTTATAACTTTTTACAAAGAATTTTAAATAGAATTGGTTCTAGCTTATAATCCTTTATAAATCAAAAGAATATATACATATTAATTCCCTGAGATACATATGGATTCATTAATTAAAATTAACTTGAGTTCATTCAATATTCAAAGTAGATAAATGGTCAGCTAAACTGATCAATTATGAAAATCTGAAAACTGAACTATCAATTATAGATTCTATTTTTAGTCCATAACCGAACCGAACAAGCATATAGACCACCACAAGTTAATAACCTCACATTAAGCCTAGCCCTACCACCCAACTCCCATTTGCAATCATCGGGTCCTTTTGTCATCTCTTATAGTTCGTGTTAACACGTAATGAACTTTATCATGTTCAAATGTTATAATACACACAGCAGACTTAATTTTTTTTTTGAACGGTGAATTTCACAGTTAAGCTAGCACTACGCGACCAAGTCACGCCCCACCACCCCACTCAGGCCAGCTATGTTGACATGATCGGGATCCACGCTGGCATCCAAGTTTGGCTTGGCGTTCCCGGTAAAACCCAGTTTGCTCACCTCGCCCGAAGGCACGCCAAGTTTTTAATGCTCTGGAAAAATCCGGTCGGAATCAGGATTCGAACCCAGAACACCCGGGTCATCCATCATGATCTTGGCCATTGGGGCAAGCCCCTCTGGTTACTCAGCAGACTTAATTGATCAACCATTCAACAAAATCTTGTGAAGAAACTGACTAACTTTAACTTATACAACTGTTTACCTAAGTCAAAGATACAAATTAAGCTAGAAGTTAACTCATAAAAACAATGTTCAGCATGGTCAGATTTAGTATGCAAGGCGTTGAAGGCTAATGAAAAGTCATACGGTCCATGGCTGCTATAAAACACAATAATGTTATCTACCTAACACCCTAACACTTGTAACAATTTAATGGCGTCATTGTAATTGTATTATTTGTATAATCCCATTTCATAGCCTGCCATAGTGCTATATACCAAACTTCATTTCTTTTTCTTTTAGTAATCTATCACTAATTAACCGAAAAACTCACCCACCTATTAATATACATGTTAACCAATGGGTTAGATAGATTACAATTCACGCTGATAGGTGACCTTCAAGTGGTTATAATTAGAAACAAAATTCGAACTTCAAACCTCCCATTTTTTTGTGTAATTAGGTGGAGATTTGAAACAGATTGTTTTGATTGAACAATCATAAAAAATTAGGAAGCATGTTTAAAAGATTTTAAGTCAGTTATTGATGGTTATACTTTGTGTTTAGTAATTGTGACCAGAAAGTTATTTCATACACACAACCAATTCTTTATTTTCAAAATTCATAATACATGAGAATTCGGTAAAGTAAAACGTTCAGTTTATCACCACTCGTGCAGTATTGATAAAGTATGTCACCTATCTCCTCGTTGTAACTTAGAAAGGGGTTAGTAAGAACCCAAAACACATTGTTCGACTGAATGGTAAATGAAAATTTTCTTTTAAGTACACCACGCACTCGCCACCTTGAGTTAACAAGTTATAATTTCGATAGTTGTTTTTGTTTGAATTAGACAAGCACAAAAGGCAATATTGTATACCACGAAAACATTTCATGACCATAATAAACCATGAGACATATATACATCAATGGACCATATATTAATTAATATCCCACCTTATGTGGCTTTGCTAATATGCTAACTTGCTAATGGGCATTATAACATAAATGCCAAACACCTCGTACGAAATACCAACAACCTCGTATTAAAGCATCTAAAGTTCTAACAATACATACATGATTAACATTCCATGGTTGTAAACTGATCAAGGAGGACGAACATAGCCAAGTATCGTGTAGCATGTCTGCGCAACGGTTAGAATCAACAAAACCAAAGCCGCCAAGGCGGACACCAACGACCAGGGTGTGTTAAAATAAGTGTACTTGAAACTCGCTAATTGAACATGCCACCCACTATGATAATGCCGGTTTACATCGTCAAATAACCGAGCCAAGTAACACACATCGATGTCGAAAGTAATATCCTTTCCCATATTGTTTAAAAATTTTGCAACTTCAGCATCCGTACCCAAATAATTCTCGATAATGTTCCAATCGCATAACAACTCGACGTCTTTAGACGTGTTTATTAGACAATCGAGCAAGGTAGCGTATGTGGTAAATATTTTCAAGCATCCGTTGTGACATTGTTCAAATGCAACCGAGTTTATTAAAAACGCACACATGAAATCGTCGACGGCTATAGTCGGCATGTGGATTACACCGTGTTTGAAGTTAACCACGAGGAAGCTTTCGGCTTCCCATGGCTTTAACTTTATCCCCGATCGCCGCAGCTTTGAGATGCTATGAATTACATGCGGCGGTGGACGGTTGTCGGGTTTCTTGGAACATTCGAGATCCGACGGAAGGAAACTTGATCGGAGAAGATCAAGTAAGTGTTTCGCTTTAACGTTGGAGTATTTCTCCAAAACATGTTCAGGTCTCTGTACAGCTAAATTGAAGAAGCCCAACGCTAGTGTAGCCAGCGTTGGGCTTTCAGGTGTTTTGGTCAGCTGGAATAAACATTCCAGAACCACATATGGGATCTGGTTCTCTAGTCGAACCAGATCCCGTAAAAAAAATGAAACGATCCATGACATGGCTATAAGTGGATCAGAATCTTCAACCTCCACCAACCCACCAAACTTTCTAAAAAGCTCGATTATAAAGCAACCGTCGAGCACCATCATCTCGATGAACTCGTCGGTTGTGTAAGGAATAGTAACAGAATAACACTCACGGGCCGTGACCTCCAATCTTTGCACGGCCCGTAAGTAGTCCTCCAGAACCAACCCTCTGGGTTGTGTTCTGTTTAACAACTGGCGGAGGAAGCGCCACTTGTGCTCCTCGATCATCTCTAGGTGCGGTTGACCATGGTGGAACGGTCCAATAGATACGATGTGGGGTTGGTATGATTTACCGTTGATGTCTATTAGGGTTTGTGGGACTTTGAATATGGAACATGTGGTACGGCCAGCCGCGACACTTAATAATTTCGGTTTCTCGGTAAGTTTGTGGTGCATGGCTGTTACTCGATCTCTGTTTATTTCCCATATTGTGACCGCATGTTGTTGATCAATATCCATGTTTTTTTGTAGTTTGAGAGACAAAACTTTAGTGTTTTGATTGATGTTTAAAGTTAAATATGTGAAGGGTTGATTACTGATTAGGAATGAAGAGGTAGAGGATACCAGCACGTTAGTTAGGTGCTGTTTGTTTTTGCAGACATAAACTGTCTGCAAGCTGATTTCATCTGTTTTCATGTCTGCAACTGAAGATGTGGTCTGAAGATCTGCAAGCTGAAAATATAAGACTGTTTGTTTTTATAAGCTGATACTGTCTGCATAACTGTCAAACTTATCTCACAAGATAGAAGTCATTTATTCAAGTTACATCTAGTTTTTAGTCTTTGCTTGCCATGCCGATTTGGTTTTGGTGGGTGGTGGAAGGTGGTGGTGGTGGATGGTGGTAGTGGCGGCGGACGGTGGGTAGTGGCGGTGGATGGTGGTGGTGGACAATGGGTGGTGGTGATGGATGGTTTTGGTTGGTGGTGGACGGTGGTGGTGATGGATGGTGGTGGTGGTGGGTGATGGATGGTGGTGGTGGCGGTGATGGATGGTGGTGGTGGTGATGGATGGTGGTGGTGATGGATGGTGGGTGGTGGACGGTGGTGGTGATGGATGGTGGTGGTGGTGGCGGACGGTGGTGGTGATGGATGGTGGGTGGTGGACGGTGGTGGTGATGGATGGTGGGTGGTGGACGGTGGTGGTGGCGGTGATGGATGGTGGTGGTGGTGGCGGTGATGGATGGTGGTGGTGGTGGGTGATGGATGGTGGTGGTGGCGGTGATGGATGGTGGTGGTGGTGGCGGACGGTGGTGGTGATGGATGGTGGGTGGTGGACGGTGGTGGTGATGGATGGTGGGTGGTGGACGGTGGTGGTGGTGGTGGCGGTGGATGGTGGTGGACGGTGGCGGCGGGGTACGGGGGTGGTGGTGGCGGCGTACGGTGGGTGGTGGTGTTGGCGGACGGTGGTAGGAGCAGTGGATGAGAGGGTGGCTGCAAAGGTTTTTTTGTGAAGATGTTTTAAGCAAGATTTCCTTGCTTTTCTTTTAAGATGAAAGAAGATAACTTCAGATCTGTTTTAAGAAAAAAAACAAACAGTCTTCAAGGGTAATGTCTGCGCGCCTGCAGACATTAGCTCCTTGAAGATGTTTGAAGAAAAAACAAACACCCCCTTAGTTGACCTGAAACAGTGAAATGAATAATTTATGAATAGCTTGTTTTTGCTGGCTACTTTTCTTTTTATTATGTAAAGTTTTTCTCCTTTTTTTAGCCGCCGTATTTCATTATCACACACGCTAAATTCGAATCTCTTTTGGAGTTTGAGTATGTTCTGAATTTTTTTCTTTTTTATAACTTACTTAACTCTCATAAAATTTATTAATGTTGCAATTTGTATTATTTTATGTGTTTCATAGATCGTACAAATATATATATGTTTTTATATTTTTATGGGTTGTGTCAAGTTATTCTACAAATGAGAACAAAAATGAGAAGAATCAGAAAGATTTGTAGCCGCACATAAAAACCCTTAAAAAAATTAAAAAAATAAATAAAAGAATCATAACTCAAAAATTTAATAAAAAAAACGAAAAAAGTAAAAACACAAAAATATTTCCACGACTTTCTCGTTCTCATAAAAAAAGACACAATGGTAAGTGAAAAATGTCGTTGTCTTTTCTTTATCATTGTGTTTTATGTTTATTTCGTCATTAATTGTGTATTTTTTTCTTGACATTGTGTCATTTTTCTTTATATTGTGTTATATTTGTAACATCATGAAATTATCGAGTCAAAAATACCAAGTTCCAAAAGTCCAAGAACCAAAATATAAAATTCTGATTTACTGTCCAGTCGCGATACGCGACGGATCAGAGAACAAGCCCATCGTGTATCGCGAAGGGCCTGTTTACAAACCCAAAAATATGGGCGGTGAGTGATACGCGACGGCCAAAGCACCAACGTCATCGCGTATCGCGATGACGGGGTTTGACAAGCGTGACATGTGTCGCCACGTGTCAACTGGTGGCACTATATCTCGCCACGTGTCACCACGTGGCACCGCGTCCGCCACGTGGCAGACCTATGTGTAACTTATCTGACCTACGTCGCGATACGCGACCGAGTAATCAAGGGACCATCGCGTATCGCGATGGGTCCTTAGATTTGTCTGTAAATAGAAGGTTCAAGCATCTCGATTCTCACACCAAATCCACAGCAGCCTTTCTCTCTCTAGATATCTCTCTCTAACCTCGTAAATCGTGCCACAACGTTTCCTCGATTTCCTTACCAAAACCAAAGTAATCTCGAAATTCGTGCCACACAACGACAATGTTATCTTGAAGAGCGTGACCCTCAAAAAGACGACCCGACGCCGCCTCGAAGTACGTGCCAAACAAGAGCCGAAGTTTGGTTTGCCTCGATAAACGTGTCGAAAAAAGTGTTGATCAAGAAAGCACGAGAGAAGTAAAGGCGTCGAAGTGTTGCCCAAGTTACTAGGGATTTATAAGCGAAACAAGGTATGCATAATGCCTAATTAAAATAATAATAAAATATTAAAAAGGCTTAAAACCGTAGGTCGGGAATATACTCAATACCTCGAAAATAGCTAAAGAAAACATAACAAAGATAAAAGAAAGAGACATGGATATAAATGTTAAGTAATTATTTGTATAATATTATTTAAGTTATTAATACATTTCTTAAATAAAGAAAGAAAGTATACGTTTCATAAAGAAGAAGAAACGTAGGGTTTAAGAAAAAGTAAAACTGTAAGGCCCCGTTACCGGTAGCCCTACTTTCGTGTTGGATTTACTCATAAACGCAGTTCTAAATATCAGAGTTAATTGAAACATTCGCGAACATTAAATACATTCAAACCATTACATTCCATAGCCATAATTCTTGTCTTATCGAGCATTCATAGTCATTTAAAAACAAAACATAGTCTTTTAAAATAAAACATCATAGCAAAATCTTCAGATGCGAGCTTCGTTCAACTCTGTCATGTGTCCTCCTCAGGCTACCTGCCTCATTCTACTCACCTGCGTGCATACTAAAAGTCAGCTACGCTGAGTGGGTTCTAGTTAATCACATAATCATACGATACCTTCTTACATTTCATACTTAACCTCTTAACTTTCTTTCATACACACATAAGTGCATATACTTTCATTCTTACCTTCATACTTTCTTTACATACATAATCATACGTTTTAAAGAGCCTTTCGCCCTATAACCTCACAGATATTATAAGGGTCTGGTCCCTATCATCACAGATATTATAAGGGTCTGGTCCCTAACATCACATATATTATTAGGGTCTGGTCCCTACCATCACAGGTATTATTAGGGTCTGGTCCCTACCATCACAGATATTATTAGGGTCTGGTCCCTACCATCACAGATATTATTAGGGTCTGGTCCCTTTGTTTCGGGTAGCTGTACCGTACCTGTTCATACATACTTTCCTTGACAATACGTGCAATCTCCGAAGAGCGTTCACGTACAATCATCATAACATATATACATTATGCATACATCATATATTCATACATACATCACATCTTTCATCATACTTATCAATCATATCTTAACTACCATCTGACGGTACATGCAATATCCGAAGATCGTTCACGCATCGTCAGACAATCATCATACATAAATCATACAAGGCATACACTTACCACTTAAGATAAGTGTATTAACTATCACATTGAGTATGCACACAGCCCCGAAAACATAACAAGGAAGTGGAGCTAGAAACTCACCTCAAGGCGGTTGCGTTCACCGTTTACGGTTATCCCCTTCTTTAGCTGTGCGCGACTAACTGTATAATAATTATACGTATCAATAACTATCACTACACATATCATCTTTCTAGTTTAATTATTACCCTCAACGAACGGGGGTCCGGGGGCAGCGCCCCTGGCAGCGGGGTTCTAGGGGCGGCAGCCCCTAGCGGGGTCCAAGGGGCAGAGCCCCTGGCTGGGGTTAAGCTGCCAGGTCAGCTTGGAAAAATTTTATTTTCATTAACTGTCGTAACACATTTTCCATTAACATTTTGAATCGTTAATTAATTTGCTACTTAAAAGTTCAAGGGCCTAATTGTAATTAAATCATTCTTTTCTAAGTCCAGGGACCATTCTGTCATTCTGTTAAACTTCTAATTCGTCCCAGTCCTTTAACGAATGGGGTTCATAACGAATGAACCCATTCGTTACCTTATAACGAATCAGGCCTTATTCGTTTGGTCTGTTTAGCGAATCGTACCCTAGGACGAATTGAACTCTTAGAGAATCAGTCCACATAACGAATTAGTCCATATAACGAATTAGACCTTCTAATTCGTTATTTCTTTTAACGAACTAATCATAACGAATCAAGGGTAATTCGTTACCCTTTTCTCTTAACGAATCAGGGGCGAATCATAGGCGAACTAGAGCTAGTTCGATGTGCCTCCTTATGCGAATCAACTAGCGAATCACCCTCAGTTCGTTAAGTCCCCATAGCGAACTAGGGTTAGGTCAGGGAATGTCAGAACATTCCCTGACATTCCTTATTCTCGTACTACTATTCCGGGGCCGCCTTTGCCGGAAAGCCGCTGGAAAACCGCGAACACGTCGGAAAAACGAGTTTTAGCTCGTTTTTCACCGTTTTTCGTCACGTACGATCCAGATCTGAGCTAGGGTGACCCCTAAGCTCATCATAGGTTCGGTTTATACTCGATTCCACCCGGATCTCGTGACTTAAACGGTTTAACGGTGTCGGCTCGTCGTTTCGTGACCATAACTAACGGATTTAAGCTTGCACAACAAAATACTATCATACCTTGGGTCGGGATCCGTTTCTCCTTCTATATTTCGGCTAGAGTGAGAAAGAAACTAGAGAGAGAATCTTAAGTGTGTGTTTTGGATGGTGTAAGGGATATGTGTAAATTAATTAAATGGAGGATTAAGGGTATATATATTTTTGGATCATGGGCTTAAGCCCATGGTCTTTCCTTCATTCCCCCATAACCCAAGTTCATAACCCATATCCATTTACCCAACACAAGTCCATCTCGTATTCTATTCAACTAAACCGATAACGACCCGCTATAAAATAAACGAACTTTATTTTATTAATATAACCGAAAGTAGGATGTTACAAAAACAAGTTAAACTAAAGGTTTTCAAACTTGTAAAAGAAAATAAAGAAAAAGATATTTTAAACTAAAGATTCAAAATAAAGAAAAGATATTTTGAACTAAATGTTCATAAAGAAAATATAACCGAGGTAAAGATTATACAAAAGAGACTATATATCTTAAGCCAGATTAAAGATCTGGTATTAATAAAAAGTTATACTCGTACTATAGGTGCGATATAGCAAAGAAAGGAAAGAACTGGCCAGTGTATTGAAGCTGATCATTTCAAGAAAAGGTGAATACGCCCAACTTTATAAACTTGTATTAAAACGTGTCAAACAAATAAATGATTACATGAGGTTACATATCTCTAAAACATTATAAACAAAAGTAATCGCTAGCCCTCAGGCTATCGTGTACGTTTGTTTAGATCCTTACATATGTGGTAAAAATTCGGTCGGCACACCGCGCCACACTTGGTCATTTGCCTCCGCCACGATGGGCCGGACCTAAGTTACGTCCGAGTGAGGGTGATCATGTGTATACGTATGGTACCTAAGTAATGTCGAACGCTGCGGTGTTTTCTGGGGTGTCTTGTGTGTAACTTAAGTTTATAATTGTGTTTTGTTTTATGACTTGATTATTCCTAAGCCACGATGGGTCGGACCTAAGTTATGTCTCAAGTGGTACCTAATCAAGTAAAGAAAAATATTTTATACGCCAGCTTATTCACCAGCATGTGTTGCTTACGTATATTCTAAACATTTTGCAGGTAATAAAGATTAGAAGCTTGGAACGCTCGAAGTGCTTTGTTATCCGATGGCTCAGATAAAACTTGTTTTGTTAAAACTTATAAAATATGTAACACTAAGTAAACACATCTTTTGTAAACATTGGCGAGTATTTTTATATCTCGTCTTTTGAAACATCTTAACCTTTGATTTTTATTAAATTACAATTGTGGTACCAACATATGTGTCATACGCCTAGGCCGCGGTCTAGGGTGTTACAATATTACTCAATATTGTGCTATATTTTGTTCGCCATTGTGTTAAATTTTGCGATCTATTGTGTCTTTTTTAGTTATAATTATGTCTTTTGTTCATTTTCGTCATTTTGTCTTTGATCTTAGCATTGTGTATTTTCGTCAATTTTTTTAATTCTATGTATTTTTTTTTTATTTTGAACGGGAATGATGGCGGAAACATTTTAATTTTTTAATTTTTTTAATTTTTATTTATATTTTGAGTTATGAATTTTTTATTATTTTTTTTTGAATTTATTTTTAAAAGATTTTTTGTATGGTCATAAATTCTTCTCACACTTCTTATTTTTGTCTCCCTTTACTTTACCCTAGAATCTTAAACCAAAAATAATTTTTAAGTAAAATAGAGTTGATTTTTTAGTTTATTTTTGTGCTTCTTAAAAGTTGAACCGACATTTGGTCACTCAACAAATAGGAAATTTCTTAACAAATAGAGAATAAATAGGATAAGATTAGAATGAAAGAGAATACAAGGGATTCTATATGTGTGATCCCAACATATAAAATTAAGTATATTATTAGCTAAGCTAGGTTAGGGAATATTGAACGCCCTAGTTAAGTCTCACATTGACCGGAGATATCTTATCAAATATGATGGAGCAAACTCATATTGTAGGGCTCAAATGCGTGGACATACTATATGATCATACTACATACGTGGACATGAGAATTGTAGGGTCAAAAAAATGTCTAAAATGCCGGATTGGACCAATGTGTTTTGACGCATTAGACGTTGATGAAAAATAGAATTATATAGTTAAGCGTGCTTTGGTAGAAGCAATTTATGTATTATACCCTCATGTAAAAACACATTAAGCTTTTGTAGGAAAACCCGGACAATATTAGATCTTATGGGTGGTCAAATGTTACACACTATAATAGGTATTATCTTTTACTTAAAGTGTTTTCTAATTTTATACGTTTTTTTAAATAAGGTATAAGGAGGCAAAATAAGAAATCCCAAACACCCCTAAATAATAAAGTATAATGCGTTTCTTTTGCATATACAACTACTATACAAAAAATAATGCATTCAAATAAGCCTTTTCTTGTATTATTGTTTACTTTTCCACAATAAAATACGTACAAAAGGTTGATGATATATATTTTATGAAAAGCTCATTCATTTGTTCACATTCGATATTTATTTTTTTCTTAAATACCCGCTAGCTAGGTTGACATGCTACATTTCATATATCGAATTTGACCAAAAGTGTCATGAAACTTGAATCTCTCTTCTAATGCATAATGCATTGTTATACATAAACAAGACTAGTAAACAATAGTTATAAAAATTACTTTTTTTATGAAGAGTGTTGTATTCTGTAGATTAAACATATTTAACTTATCATCAAATTTATTAGCAAGGCTTTAAACCTAACTTTAAATACTAGATTTAAGCATATTAAAAGTATGCAAAGTTTTTCGATTTTTTAACTTAGACATGGGCTTCATAGGGCTTTAAAGCTTGAACGTGTTAACTTGATTAGTTGGGCTAGTATGGGCTAATTATTATTTAACATTTTAGGTATAAAAAACGCTCTCTCGTTTCATTATTTCTTCATATTCGATCGTGTGGTTTTCTGTTCTTGTTTCTTGAGTATGATGTGTTTTCATGCTCATCGTCTTTAGTTTTATGATCGCTGTTTCTATCGTCGACCACTTTGTCTCCCCACAAGATTTCGTCGATTTGGTTGACTCACATTTCGGTCCATTTTCAACTTCATCAACAGTTATGCCATGTTTATAAATAACGCCTTGGACGTTTTGGGAGCCGAATCAACACATTAACTCTGGCTACGCTACGCTACGCGGGGACCTTTGTGTGCCGACGTTATGGAGGGAGCGGTAACTCTTTAACGAACGTTAATTCTTTAACGAGCGTTATAAGAATGATTAATGTGTCGGATCAATTCAAACAGCCAATCATACGTTTTTGTTTTATTTTTGTTTCTTTATTCATCCACCTCATAACTACCTAGTTAACCACAATTCCCAAGTTATGGGTACACTACTTAGCCCATAACACATAGCCTTATAAAGGGTTTTCTTCTTTGAACTTTTGGCCAAACATGATATGACGTTGAAACGACTCAAATTTATTGTTATGCAATTCGTAGTATACTACTTGTTAAGTTGTTAATAATACGAACTTGGTTACCCTTTAATAGGTAGTTTATCTTCGTACAAGTCAACTTTCGAGACGATATCATTCTTTGAAAATTTTCAGGCGTAATTTATACGATAATAACTTCAGTTTTTCACTAATGTCACTCAAAATTTGTTCACTCAACCTTCATTAATTAGGTGTTACAACTCTATATAGTTTGTTTGTTTTTGTGTTTTTTTAATAAATTAGGTGAGGCATATAAAGCATACATGAATCTCAATTAATATTTATTAGAGAAAATTACTGTTTGCCTCCCTGGGTAATATCGTCGAGAGATGAAATAACCACTGAAAAAGAATTTGCGCATGTTGTACCATTGGATTTCTCGGGCGGGTTTTTTTGACTCCCACCGTTAGTCATCATACTGTTGACTCGTTAAAATTTTGCGACTTTACTATCTTACCTTAGTATAAGTATTTTAATATTTCCCCCCTCTTTCCCCGTATTATCTCCGGCGATCTTCTTTCCACGTATTATCTCCGGCGTATTATCTTCTTCATCAATTAACACCGGATGTATCAATTCAATTCAAGTCAATACTCCTGGGGGTCACCTTCCAAGCCTTCCCGTGTAGAAGACTCTTGTGTGAGATGCCCATGTGGTGCCGGGACATGTTACTGGATATCTAGGACCGATGCAAACTCGGGTCGTCGATTCTTGTGCTGTGTAAGTGTTTAATTACTCACGAATTAGGGTTCTTGTCTGTTAATCGATGTTGATTCCTTTAATTTGGCTTAGGTCAATTTTAGGGTAATTGATTTTGTTAAATGTGATATTGATGTTATAGTTGGTTATGTTGTTTGTTTGTTGATATACTAAGTCCATTACAGAAGGGGAGTTGTGGATGGCTAAAATGATGATCCCACATGCCCTAGTTGTGAAAAGGTAATTCAAGCAATGGTGAAGATGTTGAACAAGAAAGATGAGTTTGTAAGAATGAAAACCAAAGAAGTAACAAGCTTGAAGATGTTGCTAGGAATTAGTTGGTTTTTGTTCTTTGTTTATGTTTGTGTTTATTGATTAGTTGTGAACATTGTATTTGTAGTATGGGATAATGTAATCTTTGTTGTTGTTGTTAAATGTTTAGAGTTTCTTGTTTCATCTATTTACTTTCCACATTATACTAGTCATGTTGCAGCCATGATGAAACTGAGAATGTTGAGTTTGGGAAGGATGAAATTGAGAATGTGCAGTTTGATAATAAAGCAAGTGAAATGGAAGACAAGGAATGTCAATTGGGAGAAGATGAGTTGATGGCTTATTTGGTTCAAGAAGATGACTTATTTAGACCAAGTGAAGAATATGAAATGGATCCTAGTGATAATTATGACCCTGAGGTTGTGAAAGCAGCTTTAAACTACACCAGTGAGCCGGAAGAAGATTACTATCATGATCCATATGAAGACGATCCAATGTGGGACTCTGAGTGGTCAAATGATGATTGTCATTGGAAGTAGCATTGCACTTGGTTTCTAGTATTGTTTGCATTTGAATTGTACTTTAATTTGACATGATTAAATGTATTGTAATGTTTGCATGATTTAACTACATACTACTAGTTTTAAAAGCATTAAACACACACTGTGAAAATAACATACAAACCATCATATCCCAAATCAAACACACATTCTACAAGTCTTAAATTGTTTTAAACACAACCCATGATAACACACACATGGTACCAGCAAGTTCAGTCACAAACACACACATTGTTTCAAACACAAGTCTTAAATTATCTCAAACACACACCATCAATCTTACTCAAACACACCTTGTTGACATCATTAGCGTTGACTTGGTGCTCTGCGAGTTCTGATGTTGTGTCTGAAACCTCCACATTGTCCACAACTCTTTTCATGCCCCACCCTAGTGAGTCTGCCTCCTACAGAAAACACTTGTTGAACCTCTTCAATCTTCAACTTCCTTTTCTTGCTAGCTGCCAATTTATTCTTCTCACCTAGTGCCTTCTTCCTGCCCTTCTTTGGTCTGCCAATCTGAGTATGATGTTTAGGTGGAGTTAATGTTGTTAGCATTTTGAGGGTGTCCACATATCAGGGCCTGGGATGGGCCTGATTTGGTGGCTATAAACCTTCTTCCAAGTGTCTAACCAGTAAGCTTCATTAACCCACTTCTCCAATGGACCGACAAGCATGTTATTTTCTATCATGTCAAAGAGAGTTGCCACCGCGTGTTTGCATGGCATACCTGTCAAGTCCCATCTCCTGCATGTGCATGTCCTATTCTCCACATTCACCACACATTGGTTTCTCAGACTTTTAACCTTTGAACATAATTTCATATTAACAAATGTTTGGTTGTAATATCATAATAAGGAAAATAATGATACATGGTAAGTCACTTCACCAACCATCATAACACTACGTGAATGTCGACCTTCGGCCACACATGTGGTCTGGGCGATTTGCCACACTTCGGCTTAAATGTGTGGCTAAAAGATCTTTGACCATGTTTGAAAACCTTCCAGAATGTTTTGGCCACACATATTATTCTTTACGTTACCATTTTATACCTACTAAGGTACTTTTCGCCACACTTTGAAAAAAACTGTGACAAAAACTAGCCACATTATAAAAACGTGTGGCGAAATGTGACCTACAGTCATAGTTTGTTTGATCTTTGATACATATGACCAAAAACACATGCATTAGCCACAAACTATGACATTTAACTAGCCACATGTTTTAATAGTGTTGCCAAATTTGACAAACGGCTACTGTATTGATAAGAGATGTGTCTAAAAGGTAAAAGATATAGCCACTTATATTACGTTGTGTGACCTAATGTCACATTTTCTAGCCACATTTTTAATAAAGTGGCGAAATATGACGAAAAACCATTGTATTTATTAGTAATGTGGCTAAAACGCTTAAAATATATGGCCACTTACACGAGGTTGTGTGACCAAACAGTAGTTTACTTTTATTTTTCATAAGTTTTTTATTGTTACGGATACACTTATTATGTGTGGCTATAAGTTATAAATGGTCACACTTAAAATTTTTTTAAGTGTGTCCAATTGTAATTAATGGCCACTTATACGAGGTTGTGTGACCAAAGAGTATCTTAGTTTTGCTTTTTACAAGTTTTTATTATCACCGATACACTTATTATGTGTGGCTATAAGTGATAAATTGTCACACTTAAATATTTTTAAGTGTGTCCAAATGTAATTAATGGACTTATACGAGGTTGTGTGACCAAAGAGTATCTTAGTTTTGTTTTTTATAAGTTTTTTATTGTCACGGATACACTTATTATGTGTGGCTATAAGTGAGAAATTGTCACACTTAAATACTTTTAAGTGTGTCCAAATGTAATTAATGACCACTTATATGAGGTTGTGTGACCAAAGAATATCTTAGTTTTATTTTTTATAAGTTTTTATTGTCATGGATACACTTATTATGTGTGGCTATAAGTGATAAATGTTCACACTAAAATATTTTTAAGCGTGGCCAAACGTCATTAATGGCCACACGTTGATTTGACGAGTGGCGACGTCATCATTGCCTTTACAGTTTCTTGTGCCGCCAATTTCAAATTGTCAGGGAGATGTACCGCTGGGTTCCGATGGTGTTTAAATACCAATCACAATCCACAATCACAATCACAATCCACAATCAGAATCCACAATCACAATCACAATCCACCTTTCTTCAGATTATAATTTCCGATAATGGCTTCAACATGGCTCGAACGTGCACTGGGTGCTCATGCTCCCATCTACTACGACCCCACATTTTTCACCATACGATTCCACTTTTTTTCCGGTGCCGTCCGTAGGGATCAAAGTGTTAGGTTTGTGGACTATGTCCACCCTCACACCTTCACGTACCAACAACTTAACCGAATGGTTAGGTGGTTTGGGTACACGACTGCTGATTATTTCAGCATTGAAATGGTAGTGCCGGGAATCGAGGTGGCGTACATCGAGTTGAACGAATTGGAGCACTTCAAGGCGGTGTCCGTTTATGGGGCATTCCATACTCAGGTGAACCTTCGCCTTCATAGGCTTAAGGACTCCACCTACACCTCGGATGGCATGTACGAGAGGATCATGCCCTCTCATACTCCAGAAGAGAATCCGGATGTAGATTCGGATACGGAATCTCATGGCAGGACTCCAGAATCGGATGTAGATTCCGATATGGAATCGGATGCTAGGAGTTAGTTTTATGTAATTTGGTTTTCTATATTAATGTAAATGTTATTATATTTTGGTATTAATATGTTATGTGAATGTTATTATTGTAAATGTTATTATTAACTGTAAATGTTATTATTATATTTTGGTTGCGTATTTGAAGCGTAGTTGATGTTGATTTTTTATAATTAACTTTAAAATAGATGTTAGTGTGAGTGAATAACAAAATAGACCTAAAATTTAATTTTTCGTAGTTGAGACAGTAATTTATTGTAGTTCAGTTGATTAGTAGCGTATCTTGTAAGATATACTAGTTTTTTTATTGTAATTAACTTGAATGTAGGCTATTATTACATAAATATATTTCCAAGATTTTTTGACAGGTATTTAAAACGTACAAAGCGTGTGATATACTAGTTTTTTTTATTTTAATTAACTTGAATGTAGGCTATCATTACATAAATATATTTCCAAGATTTTGGACAGGTAGTAGGTATAAATGTAATTAATTTCCAAAATTAATTAGCTTCTGTGCGTTTCCAAAGCGTGTGGAAACCATTTTGACAGGTAGTAATTAGTATGCAGTTATAGTACGGTATACACTCAACAACCAATTATATAACAACAGAGACTTTAATGACTGCAATAAAACTGGTGACTGAAATTTATTACACTTTTATATATATTATGTGAATTCCAAACTTGGCCAAGCAGAAAAAATCTAAGGTTTCCACAGATCTTAAACTTCCCAAAGATGTTAGATTTTTATAAAATCCTTTCCAAAACTCAATGCCATCACCAAATCTTAAATCTAAGGTTACCGGTGATGGCATTGAGTTTGGAAGCAGTTTTTCAAAACTGAATTTTGTTTGTTCAAAGGCTTCTTCAAAGTCTGGAGGGTACAATTTTGATAAGCAGGTTAGTGAAAAGAAGGGCATAATGGTCTTTTTTTATAAAATGAGTTGATAATGTTTTGCAGGAAACCATCTGTTGAAAAGTATGTTGAAACATAACCAAATAGAGGTTGTGCAGGAAACAAAACCACCAGACGAGAAATGATGACTGTCACCGAACCATGAACACCCTAGACAACATGATGCATTTTTGGGCTTTCTTTGTATTAATGTAACTTTGATATAGCACGAGTCAGTTATAAGTGTAATGACTTAATTGATCTTACTATGGTACACTACAAGTCAATTGTGACTTTTATCGATGTAACATGATATATGTTTGAACTTGACACCAATTGACCAAAATAGCCAGAAGATGAAATGAATTCAACAAACCGGCCTGTACGTATAAGTAGTAATAATATTAAAAACAATCAATATTTCTTTAGTTTGAATTAATAAGTACAAAGTAAAGAATGGTGATATCATGTATTACAACTATATTTAAACATTATTTACATCTAACTAGCCGAACGAACACAACTGCTGGGTCGACAACCCCGACATCGGTGTCAATCTCCATTACGAATATTTGTAGGCTTTTTCCCGGGCCTCCAGTAATCATCCGGGACTCATTTCGAAGCAGTTGATTTGGTTGTACAAGTGGAAATGTATTACCCTCATGAGGGAAAGTTACTGTACTAAATTCCTCATTTACCTGTCATACGAATGCCTATAATTCTTGGGTGGAGTCATGAGGACAACATGCTTTTTTCTATGCTGCTGATCTTGAACATAAAACACTTGGCGTGCTTGCGAGGTCAATATGAACGGATCATCCTTGTGGCCAAATTTTTTTAGGTCGACCGAAGTGTAACCAAGAATATCATGTTTGACATGTTTACGGTCAACCCATTGGCACATGAAGACCGGAATTCTTTTAGTACGATAATCTAGGACCCATATCTTTTGCAAAACCCCAAAATAAAAGTTTTGTCCATACGTCACCACGTCTTTTTTGATGTGCATGTCATCCGCCTCTACACCAACCCCGTTGTTCTGGTAAACTCTACCGTCATGAGATTTTGTACGAAATTCAAAACCGTTGATGTTGTACGTGTCGAATTTGTAAACGTTGCGGTGTGCTCCATGTGCAATCCACTTTACGGTTTCCGATACAGAACCTGGGGAGCCCGCTAGCTCTCTTTCAACCTGAATTTCATTATAAGGATTAGATTCTTCACCTACATTGCAGAAACTATAAAAGAATTTTAAAAATTATAGAAGACTTAATAAATTGATCTACCTTGTCTCGTAACCAGTCACCAAACTTTAAAGTATGCTCATTCTCCAGCAATGCTTGTCATTTACCAGGCATTTAATTTTTCAAAGAGGTCTTGTGTTGTTTGCAAGTAAGAATATAATATATTGTGAATTAATATATATATATTAATTTTCGGTGTGTTTGATGAGCGTTTTAGGTTTTTAGCTTTGTTTTTTTGCCTTTGAACGTCTCGCATAACTACCGTACGTTAAGGCATTAGCGTACAGTAACTGTACCCTATATATATATATATATATAATTTAGAGTATATATGTTAGTAATACTTACTCGATATACAGCGCTATTTCAGGCGTATTTTGCAGCACATAGAAATGTGCTCTCTTGAAAAGATCAAGAGAAACTTCAACTGATTTAGCGCCTGTGAAAGGAATTGTCTCCCCATCATCATCATGCTTATCATGTGGAATACCAACAATACTCTTGATGTTTTTTTAGTATTCGCTCAGAAACTCGATTGTTTCTTCCGCAATGTTCTCCTCAGCAATGCACCCTTCTGGATAAGTTTTGTTTCACACATGCCCTTTGATAACCTTCATACACCTTTCAAAGGGATACATCCAACGAAAGCATGGTGGCCCACTTAATTTTATCTCTCTGACAAGGTGCACGGTTAAGTGAACCATGACATCAAAAAATGATAGAGGAAAGTACTTCTCCAGCAGGCATAGTGTAACTATTTGCTCTTCCTGCATCTTATCAAGCTCTTCTACAATGATTTATTTGCTACAAATTGACTTGAAAAAAAAACAAAGCCTGATTATAGCATTTCTCATTGGTTCTGGCATGATGGACCGTATTGCAAGGGGCAGAAACTGTTGCATAAGCATGTGATAATCATGTGATTTAAGGCCTTGTAGCTTCGTTTCTTTAAGATTCACCAAACTAGAGAAGTTAGATCAATACCATAGTGGAGCCTTCAGTTTATACAGTGTTTCAAGAAACATGTCTTTTTCTTGCGCTGATAATGTGAAGCATGCTGCAGGCAGGTCTGTATTGTTGCCTTTTGCTTTCGGTTGCAACTCCTTTTTAATCCCTAAAAACTCCAAATCCTTTCTAGCTGCCAATCCGTCTTTTGTCCTACCGGGAATGTTCAGCAACGTCCTGACAATACATTCTGCCACATTCTTTTCAACATGCATCAAATCAATACAATGTTGGACAGGTAAATACTTCCAATAGCTGAGCCGTTGGTACCATATATTGAACTTCATCCAATATGGCTGCGTCGTTGTGTTATCCCTTTTCCTCTTACTCCCACTTAGGGATTCAGATCCCTTTCCCCATTCATTGTTAATGTTTTTGACCTCGTTGTATATCTCTTCCCCTGTCATAGGCTCTTTAGCGGTTCTCATCTCCTCTTTTCCGTTGAACGTCTTTGTTTGTTTTATGAAAGGGTGGTCATGTGATAAATACCTTCTGTGGGCAGCATAACTCTGCTTCTTTGTGTGATAAATTCGAACACACTGAGTGTCGCCCCGACAAACCACACAACCTTTGAATCTACTGTAAGGGCAACCACACAATGTACCAAGAGCAGGGTAATCATTAATCGTCCATAACACAACTGCACGTAGTGTAACAATTTCTTGTTTATATGCATCATATGTGTTAGTGCACGGTTTTGCGTCTAGAGTCTTTGTATTTATCGTTAATGTTTTATTTATTAATTAATGTAATATTTAATGTTTATTATTAACTAGTTCATTAAGGTTAAGTCTAGTTCGCTAGGGATGTTAGCGAACTAAGACATTATAATGTATTCCCTCCTGATTCGTTAGGGGATGTTAACGAATCAGGGGGTGGTTCGTTATGTTAATTTATGTAACGAAGGGGAAGCTGGTTCGCTAGGGGATGTTAGCGAACCAAATCACCTTCTATATATAGTGAACTACTGTTCACTTTAATGTAAGTTTTTGAGAACAATAGAAGGGTTTTTGAGTAATTTCTCTTTCTCAAGCTTCACCTTAACATTATACATCTAATATATTGATAATATATACACATACATAACATTAAATCAAGGTTAATTATGAGCTAGATCCTTAGGTGTTCTAATCGGATATTCACAGATCTGAGATCTGTTAAGGGTATTGATTGTTAATTCGGGAACCAACAAGTGGTATCAGAGCTGTTGGTGCTCGATTTACGCTTGATTTGGTGTTTAAATTGTTATTATTATTGAGTTTTTTCTGTTTTATTGTTGTAGAATCAATTTTGATTTGAATTGATTGAATTATGAACGAATTGGATTGAATTCGTGTTGGTTAAGGTATTGGTTAGGTGTGGATTAGAGGAATTGAGGTTTGGTTTGGATTTGAGTGGTTTGATATTGGATTCGGTTTAAGTCCGAAACAGGGGTGTGTTTTTGGTCAAATTGATTTGGTTTAAGGTGTTAATCGGATTCGAAGTTATGTGTATTGGATTCGGAATTTGATTACGAGGATTTTGGTAGGTTATTTGTGCATTTTGGTTGAGTAACGAGGTTGTATTACAAATTTATTATTGTTGGGTTTCTGGGTTTAATCTTCAAAAATTCTGGAAAACTTGTTTGAAGATTTGAAGATTTGAAGATTAATGTAATTCACTATCTTCTTCCTGGTGATTCGCTATATGTTCCACGGTAATTCGTTATCAACTGTGTTACTTTGCTACCTAGTTCGTTAATCAATTCCTGTGAGTTATTGGTTCGTGTTATCTAGTTCGTTAACTAGTTTAACCAATTCGTGTGACACGTGTTCTTCTTGGGATTTGTGTCATAACAACCTTTTCCACGTGGCATAAGGTGTCAGAGTTTGTTACAAACGGTTGTAACAACCTGATTCGCTATAGTGTGATTCGCTAGTCTACTGTAGCTGATTCGTTATATAAATTCGCTAAGCATTTCTTAGTGATTCGTTACTGATTATCATCTGATTCGCTAAACTAATCATTTGTGATTCGTTTGGTCAATTCGTTAAGTTGACTTGTGATTCGTTAAGTTGACATGTGATTTGCTAAGTTGACTTGTGATTCGCTAAACCTTCATCTCATTCGTTATCTGTTTCGCCATTTGGGTGATTCGTTAACCTTATTTGTGATTCATTAAGTTGACTCGTTAAGTTGACTTTTGATTCGCTAAAACACTCACCTCATTCGTTAAGGTACTTCGTTGCTGATCAGTCTTAACTTCGTTAAGGATTGATTCGCTATAACTGTTCACAGTTCGCTATAACTGTTCACTGATTCGTTAAGCTATTTCACTATTTGATTCGTTAAACACTTAAATTTTTCAAAAAATGGCCGGTATGTATGCATTAGCGTCTCAAAACATGTTGATGCAACAGATGTTGCAACTTGATACCGAGATAGGTTCACATTCTAAATGTCCACGTTTGATGAAATTCAGTGACTTTGCCAAGTGGGAACCTCAGTTTCGTGCACATTTGGGTTCTGTTCATCCTGTTTGCTCATATTGTCTTGATGAAGTTTATGTTGCACCAATGATTGGTGATGATACTATTGGGTACACTCCTAAAGCTGTTTCTCAATACTCACAAGAAGAGAAGAAAGCTTTAGAAATCGAGATAAAAGCCTATTCTACTTTGACTATGGCATTACCAGAAAATATCTTTCATCAAGTTGGTAGTATCAAGAGATGTGCGTCGTTATTTCAACATCTGCGTATGAGAAGCATGAGAAACACAGCTGAGAGTAAGAAAGTGATGCTCAAGTTTAAGTTTCGAAATTTTAATCTATTGAAGGGAGAAACAGTTGAAGAGATGACTACTAGATTTAGTCATTTGATTGCTGAAATGTACAAGATGAAAATGGAAATTTCTGAAAGGGATAAAATTGACACTATTAAAAGTGTGCTTCCAAGTTCCTACTCAACATTTCTAATGGTTTTGAAAGAAAATGACTATTTTGTGAATGAAGACTTGACGGCACTTGAATTTCTACAAAAAGATCGAAGCTAGAGAATATGATCTTAAGTGTCAAAAATCCTCCAAAGAAAATCAAGATCCCGCTTTCTATGGTGGAAGTATGCCTCTTAGTTCAACGATCTCTCCAATCACTGCTTTTCTTACTCATGCTGCAAGTGAAAAAGAATCAACTATGTTTAATGATCCAAAAGTTTGTTTCTACTCTGCTGGTAATTCAGGTGGTTCTGGAAGTTAAACTAATACCAATCCATTTGCTACACCACCTAGTGTTAATATGAAGGAAGCTGAGCAAAATTTTGCTTTTCTGACGGCTTTTATGTCTTCATATGAAAACTTAGTGAGTAGTAAGATTGCCACTAGTGATTTAACAGATGAGGACTATGATCAGATAGATCCAGATGATCTAGAAATAATGGATTTAAAATGGAACATGGCTATGATAGTTCGTAAAGTTAAAAGATTCACGCAGAGAACTGGAAAAGATCTTCTAGCTTTAAACAAGAAGTTGGGTTTTGACAAATTAAAAGTAATGTGTTATAATTGCCAAGAATTTGGGCATTTCGTGAAGGAATGTGACAAACCAAGGAAAGAATACACTGGACCTCGTGGTCAAAGTCAAAATGCTTCTACACCACGAGGAAGTGATGCTGAAAAGAAACCATCTTCTTCTACAACACAAGCAATGTTAGCAGATGGAACTGATTGGTCACAACAGTTACTATGCAATGATGTTCAAGCAAATTTGGCTATGTTTGGGTTAAATAAAGATTGTCAAGATGCTACTGGTAGTGAGATGTCTTCCGATAATGATTCTGGATCTGATTCTGACGACTCTTGCGACAAGTCTTCTGAATCAATGTTTGCTTGCATGGCCAAGATCAATGAGGTTAGTAACTCTATTTCTGCTACTTCATTTGTTAAAGCATCATGTGTTGACTGTGAATCTAACAAATCTAAGTTAGAAGCATTGAAAAATCAAAATGATAATCTTATAAGAGAAATTGCCTCTCTTAAGGATACTTATCGACAATCTCTTGAATCTCAAAGGAGATCTCGAGAAAAGATTGAAGCATTGTCGAAAAGTAACCACGATCTCAATGCTGAGTTATCTGTAAAAATGACCATTAATGACCAAAAGTTTCAGGAAATTTTGAAACATCGTTCTAAGATAACTGAGCTTGAGAATGAGGTTCTTGAGTTGAATAACAAATTGGGGAAATTTAGAAATTCATCTTTTCTGTTGAATGAAATTATTGAGGTATCTGGAAAACAAAAGGATTCCAAGAAAGGTATTGGTTTTGTTGAATTCCACCACCTTTTCATAATGATTATAAAATTAATCCTTTTGCAAGAAAAGAAGAGGATTTGATTCAAAAGGAATCTGTGATTTCTGAAAATCCTAAATTGGTTAAACCTGAAATTGTCAAACCCCAAGTTGCTCCTCAAAAACCTCATGTGGAAAGTAAAAAGGTCTTTGTTGAAAATGTTGACAAAATGATTATTGAAGATGTGTTTGAACCTGAGATTATACACAAGAATAAGAACATTCCTAGTTCTAATCATATTCTTTGCGAACCTCAAGAGTTTGAGAAAGCTGTGTATGGTTTATTCAAATCTCAATTAAACAAGGAAGAAACTGTGAAAACCAAACCAGTGAGGGCAAAGAAGTCAGTTAAACCAAAGATTTCTGACCAGGACTTAATGCGTTTCATTAATCCTCCGAGTTCTAAGTCTTCATCGGCTAGATTTTTTAAGTTAAAGGGAATGGATACGATGTTCACTGAAAAAGATATTCCAATAAGTATTATCAAACCTGAACTTATTGAGAGTGTTTTTATCAATGAAACTTCAAAAATTCAAGAACTTGAACGTGTGTATGCTCAAACAAAAACATCAGTTCAATCTGACCCATTGACTAAGGCAAAACAATTTTTAAAACAAGCTAAGAAAATTAACTTTGTGAAGTCAACTGGGACAGATACATTAAAAAGCTTTTCGAACTGTTCAAATTTAAATTTTTATTTAAAGAAGAAATCTGAATTATCTGATGAGTTTGCTAAGAGCATGACTAAAAATGTGAGTCATCATCAACCGCCTGCATCATTTATTCTAATTACTTCTCAACATCATCATGTAGACATGCGACGTTGTTTTCTTTGTGGTCAACAAGGTCATGTTGTGAGGAATTGTAGTCAGCAGAACTATCAGAATATTCATCCTTTTATCAAGGACAAATCTAAACCAATTCCATTGGTCAAGGAGATTTTGAAACGACATGTGTCGTATGCTGATGATACTCATATTTTGTTCTCTAATGTGAATCCTCGGAAGGTTCTTCATGTAAATGAGACACACGGTCAAGTGAAACCAAAATTCGTTCCAACTGAACCTATATGTCAGAACACGAATTCAAACATTGTTCAAGCAGCTTACTTAAGACGAAAGTCTAGGAAGCCGGTAACTTATTCACAAGTGGCTGAACAACAATTGAAATCTGTTAAAGTTAATGATCAAAGAGAAAACCAAAAGGTGCCCAGTCTGGGCTGCCTTTTTGAACTAATCACTTTTGTTTGTGTGTAGGGTTCATCCAAGACCATTTCTGGTGAAAACTGGATCATGGATAGCGGATGTTCTCTTCATATCACTGGAAATCTCAACCACTTAACAAATGTGAGAAATATTCATGGGGGTTATGTAGCGTTTGCAGGGAATTCTGGGGGCATGATCACACAAGAGGGTGAAGTTTCAAATGGTCACATTACGTTTGAGAAAGTGAATTATTGCGACAAAGTTGATCATAACTTATTGAGTGTATCGCAGATTTGTGATAAAAAGTACACTACGATATTTACTTAAAAAGAATGTCTTATCTTGAAACCGGGTTATGTTATTCCCGAGGACATGGTTGTCATGCGATCGCCACGATCAAATGATATTTATGTCTTAAATATGAGTTCTAAAGTATCCACATCGATCGAAACATGTTTTGTCTCGAAAGCAACCGAGAAAGACTCGATTCTATGGCATCGTAGAATGGGTCACATACATGTCCAAAAGATGAATTATTTAATGGCAAATGACTTAGTTGAGGGTGTCTCGTTAAAGAATTTTAAGTTATATGATCACTGCGTTGCATGCAAAAAGGGCAAGAAGAAGAAGAAGACACATCCCTCTAAGTTATTGAATTCCATTGATACTCCTCTTGAACGACTTCATATGGATTTGTTTGGTCCAGTGAATCGTGCGAGTATTTCTGGAGACTGGTATTGTCTTGTAGTGACTGATGATTATTCAAGATACTCTTGGGTGTTATTTATGAGTTCAAAGGATCAAACACCGGTTTTGGTACAAAACCTTATTACTAAGATCGAATCACTGTATAAACAAAAAGTGAGGAGAATCCGAAGTGATAATGGTACTGAATTCAAAAACACTATATTGGATTTATTTTGTATTCAAAAGGGAATTCATCGAGAATATAGTGCACCTTATGTACCTCAACAAAACGGTGTTGCTGAACGGAAAAATAGAACTCTGATTGAAGCTGCACGCACAATGCTCGCTGATTCTAAGCTTCCTGTCCAATTCTGGAATGAGGCAGTGAATACAGCTTGTTATACGCTTAATCGAGTTCTAACTGTGAAACGACTCAAGAAAACAAGCTACGAGATCTTAAATAATCGAAAACCTAATTTAAAGTACCTAGAACCATTTGGGTGTCCATGTACTATGTTGAAGAAGGATTCGGGTAAATTTGAAGAAAAAGCTATCGAAGGTTATTTCTTGGGATATGCATCTCCAAAGAAAAGGGTTTTTAATTTCACATCTGGTTGTGTTGAAGAATGGTACCATGTGGACTGTCAAAAGTACACAACTCCTCCTCAAGAGAAAGGTCCAGACTGGATGTTTGACTACGATAGTTTATTTAATTCATTTACTCCTTCGACTGAACACATCGATGAAGATCTGGTTCGAGTATACTTTGAAGATCATTTGACCATTCCAAGATCTTCAAGTTCTAATGACGTTGAAGCTCAACCAGATGCTTCAACTGAAGAACCTCAAGTTGTTTCTCCGGTTACTATTGATAATGTTTCTACTTCTTCTGATGATGATTAAGCTGAAGTTCAAGTTATTGATCTTGACAGTGATAATGTTTCGTCTCCCGAGTTGGGTGAACATTACACTAACTTATTTGATAATGTTGTTGTTCCTGAGAATCCCACTCTTCGGATTCATGGATATCATCCACAGGAAAACATTATTGGAGAACTTGATGTGGGCGTTCGTACACGTCATCAAGTTGCTTCGTCAAGTGATAATAATATATTGTGTGCTTACACTAACTTACATTCTTCTGGAATTGTGAATCTTGCTAAATTCTCTTGCTTTCTATCTCAAGTTAAGCCAACGACAGCTCGTAAGGCACTTGAAGATCCTTCTTGGGTAGAAGCTATGCAAGAAGAATTACAGCAATATGCACGTTTTGGTGTTTGGGATTTAATAGACAAACCTGCTAGAGTCAAGAAAGCCATTCCGACTAAGTGGGTATTTAAGTGTAAGAAGGACGATCGAGGGGTGATTGTCAGAAACAAAGCACGTCTAGTGGTGCAAGGATTTCATCAGCAAGAGGGTTTTGATTACATAGAGGTATATGCTCCAGTTGCAAGATTAGAGTCGATTCGAATCTTCCTGGCTTATGCAACTTATAAGAATATCAAGGTCCATCAAATGAATGTTAAAAGTGCTTTTCTCAATAGTAAATTACACGAGGAAGTGTTTGTCCAACAACCACCTGGTTTTGAAGATCCTGATTATCCGGACCGTGTTTACCGATTAAACAAGGCCCTGTATGGTCTACATCAAGCCCCGAGAGCTTGGTATGGCACGCTCGCCGACCATCTGACAGATAATGGCTTCAAACGAGGAACTGTTGACTGCACTTTATTTCATAAAACTGTTGGTGACGATCTTCTTCTAGTCCAGATTTATGTCGACGATATTATTTTTGGGTCTACAAATGACACATTGTGTAAGGAGTTCGAGAAGTCCATGCAAACAAAGTTCGAGATGAGCTCGATGGGAGAGATGAATTTCTTTTTGGGGTTGCAGGTTCACCAGTCTGCTCACAGAATTTTTATTCACCAGACTAAGTATGTGAATGACGTCTTGAGCCGATTCAAGATTTCTGCCGGAAAAATCCCTTCTACTCCTCTTCCAGTAGGACACAATTTATCATCGGATGAATTGGAGGATTCCGTTGATCCTACCCTCTATCGTGCCATGATTGGTTCTTTAATGTATTTAACGGCTTCTCGCCCTGATATTATGTTTGATGTTTGTCTTTGTGCTAGGTATCAAGCAAGTCCACGAGTGACTCAACTAGCTTCAGTCAAGATAATTCTTCAGTATTTGAGAGGAAATCCAGACATCGGGTTGTGGTACTCCAAGGATGATACTTTCGATCTTACTGCCTACTCAGACTCAGATTATGGAGGATTCAAGATCAATTTTAAATCAACGACTGCGGGATGTCAATTTTTAGGAAACCGCCTTCTTTCCTGGCAGTGTAAGAAGCAGACAACGGTCTCCACTTCAACCGCCAAAGCTGAGTATGTTGCAGCATCGAGTTGCTGTTCCCAGGTTTTGTGGATACAACAACATCTTCGCGACTACGGTTTGAAGTTTCTTACTACTCCTATTTTGATTGATAATTCTGCTTCTATTAGTATCACCAAGAATCCCGTACAACATTCTAAAACGAAACATATCGACATTCGATATCATTTTATACGGAATTGCTATGAAAAGAAATTAATCGATCTTGAGAAAGTGCATACTGATTTTTAGAAAGCCGATCTGTTTACTAAAGCTTTTGACAAAACGCGTTTTAAATTTTTGCTTGATTTAAACGGATTGAAGACCTTCGCTGACATCCTTAAACAAGGATGATTATCTTTATTTTCTGTCATATTTTTCTTTTAAAATTTATTTTGGTTTTATGGGGTGAAAATCTAGAAAATACAAAAAGAGTGCGCGCGTTTGTATAGATAAAATCCAAAAACATTAAAAAAAATTCAAGATTAAAAAATTATGTTTTCTATCTTTAATGTTTTTCTTTTAAACATTTAGAAAAACCAAAAACATTTTAAAATTTTGAAAAACCAAAAAGAATGTGATTTTTATTTTGTATAGAAAAATTCGAAAATCTAAAAAGATTGTGAAGTTTATTTTGTTTATAAGAAAATTGAAAAAGACAAAAATATTGTGTTTTTAATGTTTGTATAGAGAAAAACCAAAAAGATTTTTGCAGACATTTTTAGATTATTTTCTCGCTGAAAATTATGCCGGTTATTTAAGTTTGTGAAGCATGCTTGCATGTCTTGGTCCTATTATTCACTTGTAAATTGATGGTTAGCCATTTATTTATAAATTTAAGTTAACTGGGGCGATTAAATTTATCTTTTCTTTATTTTATGCTATTCATAATTTTGAGTTTTTGAAGCAAAATGAGAACATGATAGTACATTGATTATCTTGACCCCAAATTCAGTAAAAAGTAAGCTTAAAAGACTGTGTGCTTAATTGCATTGGTGCATTAGTAGGTCTTAAAACAACCCAGTAGAGTAAAGTATGTGATATAAACATAAAGAAATGCCAAATTGAAAGAGGTGTTAGTCTCTAGCAAAAGTCTCGGTGAGGATGGCAGAAATGTAATAACCAGTCATACTCAAGCCTTATATTTGTTGATCACCCAAAAATAAAATAAAGCAAATAACAAGCGTTAGGGTTCTGGATACTGTGAGTCTTTATGCGGCTTAACCGCCTGGGTATTCATAAGTATGAATATTTCACTCGCTTTCTAGAGCAAACCCAAAGTCATTAAACTTGATCACCGCTGTACTTCGTACAATTTAAATTACTGACTTGATCAAAATCCGCTGTTAGTCATACAATTGTTCCTCCCTTGCGTGCGTCTTAATACCATTAAGAAACGGACCCCAGGGGATACAATGTATGTAAGCCGACAGATGGACTCGTGCATACTCACTCACAGTAAAGGAAACTTGATGCATTGCTCAAAATTTCGAAATTGGTATCAAATATTTTGATCAACAATATAATGGTTTAAGTCAAGTTGGGGTGATTTGGCAAAAATCAAATTGAGCCTGAACCGAGATTAGAGGCTGATAGTTTCTGATATTCTGTGCTTTAATTGAACAATTTAATCATATCACAAAAATACTTGAATGTGTGTTATTAGATTTATGTGGACATCAATACCAATGACCGACTTTTCGCCAGTCATAATATCGCTGAAATATAAAACTGTGATAGAAGGGCAATTTGGTCAATATAATTCTCTGCTCGGTGGTCAATATGATTCTCTGCTCAAACTCAACAAAAATACAAAAATATGTATTGTTTTGGATAAAACACAAAAAGATTGTCTATTTTTAAATTGTTCGGATATTTTTTTTTGTAAATACATTCTTTATTTTTTATATAAAATACCAAAAATATTTGCAATTTTTTTTTAAGTTATGTTTCGGAAAACTGAAACGTTCTTAAGGTATTTGGTTGTCGGGATAAAAGATTTCTAGCCCCACTTCCTTGTTATGTTTTCGGGGCTGTGTGCATACTCAATGTGATAGTGAATACACTTATCTTAAGTGATAAGTGTATGCCTTGTATGATTTACGTATGATGATTGCTTGACGGTGCGTGAACGATCTTCGGATATTGCATGAACCGTCAGCTGGTAGTTAAGATATGATTGATAAGTATGATGAGAGATATGATGTATGTATGAATATATGATGTATGCATAATGTATGTATGTTATGATGATGGTACGTGAACGCTCTTCGGAGATTGCACGTATTGTCAAGGAAAGCATGTATGAACAGGTATGGTACAGTTACACGAAACAAAGGGACCAGACCCTAATAATATCTGTGATGTTAGGGACCAGACCCTTATAATATCTGTGACGTTAGGGACCAGACCCGTATAATATCTGTGACGTTAGAGACCAGACCCTTATAATATCTGTGAGGTTATAGGGCGAAAGGCTCTTTAAAACGTATGATTATGTATGTAAAGAAAGTATGGAAGTAAGAATGAAAGTATATGCACTTATGTGTGTATGAAAGAAAGTTAAGAGGTTAAGTATGAAATGTAAGAAGGTATTGTATGATTATGTGATTAACTAGAACTCACTCAGCGTAGCTGACTTTTAGTATGCACGCATGTGAGTAGAATGAGGCAGGTAACTTGAGGAGGACACATGGCAGAGTTGGACGAAGCTGGCATCTGAAGATTTTGCTATGATGTTTTATTTTAAAAGACTATGTTTTGTTTTTAAATGACCATGAATGCTCGATAAGACCAGAATTATGGTTATGGAATGTAATTGTCTGAATGTTTTTAATGTTCCCCGAATGTTTTAATTAACTCTGATATTTAGAACTGCGTTTATGAGTAAATCCAACACGAAAGTAGGGCTACCGGTAAGAGGGCCTTACACACCACGTCAATCAACTCCTCAAAGCTCGGTGGTGCCGCTAACTACTAGCACTCCGATGCTTACCTTGACGACGACGTTGGTGTCACATGAGAGGCTCGGTCTTATTCCTCAAATGGCGTTAACCGAAATACCTAGACCTCCTGCTGTATTGTCTACAGTATCTTCTACTACATCAATGAGACCTCCTCCTCCGCCAACAACTACTCTTCCTCCACCTCCGCCTAGTGATGTCTCATTCATGAGAATTACTCGGCCTCAAGGACCTGTTCAACCTGTTCATCCATCCGTATACAACTTGCCACCAGGTCGTCAAACTGAAATGCTGCTAAATCTGCTACATCTATATGAAAATCAAATGGCAGCTAACCGTCAAACTCAAGAACGACTCATGGAGAATCAACGACGAATGATGAGTTATATTTCTTTCTGTCAGAAGGAGACTAAGTCGTTGTGTACGATTGTTGAGTCTCAGGGGGTGAAATTAAAGGAACAAGAAGAGTTGATTTTACAATTAACTTGTAAAGAAGATGCCCTCAAGAAACTCAAAAATGACGATGATGATCATGACGAGTCTGATGCAGGAGGTGAGCCTAAACAATCGCATGGTTCATCCTCTAGTGCAGGTGTTAGTGGCGGTGATGATTCGAGCAAGCAGATAATTATTTATCAAGATCCAACAGCTGCCAAGCCAATTGAAATGATTGCAGCTAACACAGTGATATTTGTTGATAGATCAGGGGTGGTTCGTAGTGTGGTAAACAGAGATGAGATAGAGGTTGGTGAGTGTGTGGTTAGATCCTTGACACGGGAGCAGATTTTGATTCTGCTTGGGCTGAATGACGGTCAGTTGACTGCTTTAGAGACTGAGCCTGATGTCGAAGTGATAACTGAGGAAGAATTGGAAGTTGATCCGTTATTTATGAATACGGATATTTTTTATGAGGATGAAGAGATTGAGATGGAGGATATGACTGCTGAAGAGTACCCGGACTTGTATCAACACGCAAACATTGATCAAGGTGCTCCGGTATTTCATGAAGAAGTGATTAAAGAGACTGAGGATGAATTGGAAAAGGTTGTGCAGCGAACAGTATCCTCACTCAAAGAAGTGACTGATGAGGACGTAGAAAGATGGTTCAAACGTCATAAAGTGGGTAAAATCATCAGTGCTTATCGTTATGTAGATCAAGAAAGAAAAGATACTGCTGCTGCTTGGGTTGAGGCTAATCAGATGACTACCTTCAAGACTGTTTCAAAGGTACACGGTGATATTGTTTAATGGTTTATGATTCTGACCTTAATGTATGTATAGTCAAGTGGGAAAAGGGTGTCTAGTATTACGAGAGGATAATGGATGTTTTAACTCTACCGCGTTGGGATGTACGTACCCTCGCGAGACGTCCATTTATCAATCGTGGGGGTTACTGAACGGCTGAGTGGTTTCATCAACACTTACTGTTCGAGGTCAATCATGGCTTCAAATTCTTCAAGCCCCAAGTCCCAAGACGTAAGCGCATTGACGAGATTGATCCAAGGACTGGCTGGAAGAAACTTGTCTTGAAAGTGAAGCCGCCAAAGACGATGAAAAGGGTTCCTGTGAAGACAATGCCTCAAGATATTTATCTGTCTTTCAACCGTTGGTACTATGACAATCGTACTGGCGAGGCCGTTATTGTTCGTGGTCGAGGACTGCAGACCGAGCTCATCAAGAATATCGACCTGATGTGGTTGGTTAATTTATCAGAGACAGACAATGATGTACATAGGAAGCAGATTTTGAGCGAGCGCCAAGAAGATTACGACCTGGCTATGCAATTCCAATGATTCGTTCGTGTGTGTCATGAACATGGAATTCATAGTTGCAGAGACTGGCAGTCCAAGCGCTTCAAATAAGTTAAAGACAAAGAGCTCAAGACGAGGGGGTGTCTGTTAGTGCACGGTTTTGCGTCTAGAGTCTTTGTATTTATCGTTAATGTTTTATTTATTAATTAATGTAATATTTAATGTTTATTATTAACTAGTTCGTTAAGGTTAAGTCTAGTTCGCTAGGGATGTTAGCGAACTAAGACATTATAATGTATTCCCTCTTGATTCGTTAGGGGATGTTAACGAATCAGGGGGTGGTTCGTTATGTTAATTTATGTAACGAAGAGGAAGCTGGTTCGCTAGAGGATGTTAGCGAACCAGATCACCTTCTATATATAGTGAACTACTGTTCACTTTAATGTAAGTTTTTGAGAACAATAGAAAGGGTTTTTGAGTAATTGCTCTCTCTCAAGCTTCACCTTAACATTATACATCTAATATATTGATAATATATACACATACATAACATTAAATCAAGGTTAATTATGAGCTAGATCCTTAGGTGTTCTAATCGGATATTCACAGATCTGAGATCTATTATGGGTATTAATTGTTAATCCGGGATCCAACAATATGTTGGCTCCCCGACCTCAAATAAAGATGCTAGATCGTCAATTAAAGGCTGAAAAAACACATCAATATTGTTTCCTGGCACTCCGGATATTAATAAGGAAAGCATGATGAATTTTCTTTTCGTACACATCCAAGGTGGAAGGTTGTAAATGACTGCTAAAACAGGCCAGACACTGTGGTTTCTGTTGTCTCTATGTACGTCTACCCCATCAGTGCAAATCCCTAGACGAAGATTTCTTGGATCGCTTCCGATGGTATCTGAGTACCTGTCATCAATGGCTTTCCATGCAGGTGAATCTGATGGGTGGCGTAAAACACCAGGTTTATTGGTACTCGTTGCATGCCATGTTAAATTCTCTGTTGCGGTCTTTGATTGAAAGAGGCGCTTGAATCGTGGAATAATGGGAAAGTACCACAGTACCTTGGCGGGCGTGTTTATGTAAGTTTTGTTAGTCTTCTCATCCACCTTCCACCTTGACTTGTTACAAACTGGACATGCTTCCAAATCCTTGTAGTCCTATAGTAAATAATGCAGTCATTGATACACACATGTATCTTTTCGTATTCTGAGCCCATTGCCTTCATCATCCTTTTGCCCTCATGCATATTATTTACAATTTCGTTATCTGCATGTATCATCTTTTTCAACAATTTCAGAAGTTCATCAACGAACTTATGAGATACCCCGTGCTTGCTCTTCAAGTTGAGTAGTTGTACTAATGCAGACAACTTGGTGAAGTAAAGACATCCTTTATATAGGGTCTTCTCAGCGTCAACAAGTAGTTGTAGAAACTATTGATACTTCTTGTCGCCTTCGAAATTGTCTTTTGTAGCATTTACCATTTCTACAGTTTCACAGGAATCCGTTGGAATGTTGGTGTCAACAAACCTAGTATTATTATCATAATTAGTTGGAATGCAAGTGCAGGCAAACCTAGTATTATTCTCATTTGATGGATGTCTATCCTTTCCTTGACGGACCAACTCGTTGATCTCGGAGCAAATTTTATCAAATTTCTTCAACTTGTTATCCATTGCCTTATTCCAAGACTGTAAAAAGAAAATATAGTTATTGTTAATTCAAAAACATTTTCAATTTATCCCAGCCAGTTGTAATAGAGTTAAATAATAGTGAACAAGCACGATAGGCATTTGCGAACTTAATGGTGAATAATCGCTTACATAATCATCCAAATCTTGTTCAGCTGTTTGATCGCATTAATTTGTTTCAGATGCACTCTGACCATCTGTTTTTTAATTACATATAATGTTGTATTACATAAAATGCATGTAGAGATAAGAGATATGAGAGTTTTTTATAAGAGAATAACAAGTTTAATACCATGTTCTTGTTTCTCCTCAGCTGCAGTGTTTTCTTCAACTCCAGGCTTACCGGCAACACTAACCGTCACAGCAGCAGTAGTAGCAGCAACAGTCTCATCAAGTCTCTTCCCGGCAGCTCTAACTGTCACAGCAGCAGTATCAGCAACAGCAACATCAACAGTCTCATCAAGTCCCTTCCCGACAGCACTAACGGTCACAGCAGTAGGAGCAGCAGCAGCCGCATCAATCCGTTTCCCGTCAACACTAAACGTCACAGCAGCAGCAACCTCAGTAGCATCTTCTTCTAAGGGAGGACCATTATTCTCCATGTATTTTTCCATCTTATTAAGAGTAATTGTTGTTATGTAGTTGACTGCAGGCGTTGTGACGGGAGTCCCAAATGGACCATATTTTTCTGGTATTCATGCGTGTAAAGCATCACAAGGAAGGTGATCGGACCGCTGTATTGAACGTTGATACCTCTCCATTCTTCTTTTGTCGTTTTCAAGTTTTCAATAACATAGCTGCACCAGTCTTAACTCCTTGATTCGCGGCAAGTTTGTCTTTCACATGCTTTATACTTATTCTTGCATTTGTCAGGAATTAAGTTTTGAACAAATCTGTAGTAACATCTTCCCCCAATCTTGGTCTACTCTTGCCTAAAACAGGAATCTTACCCATTGGTATCCCCAAAACTTCATGTACTTTTTGTGGTGTTATCTTAATAACACCGCTCCCAATGTCCAATTCATTTAAACTGTTATTATAGTTCATGAGCAACCAATATCCCAAATTTGTTGGAGTTTGGGTTACTTGAAGTCTTAACATTGACCCGAAACCCATTTCTTCTGCACAAGTTTTTTGGGCAATGGTCATTGCCTTCACTGCATCAACAATATTAATAGATGCAAACCTATTCATCAATTTTTTGTTTACAAATTCAACAAAAGGTTGTCCCCTCTTGGCTGGCTTCTTTTCTTTAATGGCTCTCTTTTTCGGACGCTGAAAGTCCGGGCCAGAGGTGCTGTGTTCCACCTGTTTCCGCTTTGAAAACAACCTGTCGATTTTTGTGTCAAGGTCTGAATCAGAGTCTGCTTCCACAACATGTTTTGTTTTCCCCACTGGAGCAACGTTTTTAGTCTTCCTTTTATCAGTCTTATTTTTTTCGACAACTGAATCACATACATACAATAAAACACGGGGGTAGAGGATAACAACACGAGTCACAAGGAAACATAAAAGTCTTATCAAACATCACAATGATAAATTCTCATACCAAATCCATAACACGCTAATCATACGCATATAACATGCTTTAATATTATACATAGATTTAAAAAAACAAGGATATGTATTACAATAAGAACACGCTTATCAAACGCATTAATACATAAGAAGATTCAAACAAATGCTTACATTTTAAGATTAAGTAAACCTAAAACGCTAAAAAAAATCATAAAGTAACACCTGTTCCATCTTCATCTGAGACCTATCGTGCTTTTGCTTCGTCCTTAGTTCCGTTCCAGAAGTAGATGAGTTAGGGTTCTTCGTTTTGGTTCCGTTCCAGGATAATTAAACCACTCGGGCTTGTGCTTGTGCTTCACAGTAGAATCGTAGATGGTTTTTAGGAATATTGACTTACGAGGTTGAATTTTGGGAATACTTATCGCCGTTCCAGAAGTAGATGAGTGACTTACGAGGGTAATTATTTGACCCTTTTAAAAGAAGGCGCGTGCTTTTAAATTTTAATCGTACGTTTAGTATTGTATAGTAGCAATATATATATATATATATATATATATATATATATAATATTAGTGGGTGGTGGTGGGTTCAGGTGGTCATGATGGTGGTGGACGATGGCGGAGGTGCGGTGGTTCGTGGTGGCGGATGTGTGGTGGTGGGTAGTGGGTGGTGGTGGCGGAGGTCGGTGGTGGTGGTGGTGGTGGGTGGGTGGTAGTGAGGGTGGGTAGTGGGTGGTGGTGGTGGGGGTGGGTAGTGGGTGGTGGTGGTGGATGGGTATAAATAAATGTATATATATTTATATATAATATTAGTGGGTGGTGGTGGTGTGGTGGGTGGTTGTGCTGGGTGGTGGTGGAGTGTGGTTAGTGGTTGGTGCTGGGGGTCGTTGTGGCGAATGTGGGAGGTGGATGGTGGTAGTAGGTGGTGTGTAGTATGATTGGGGATATGTAATACATGAGACAATAACGGTGCTATCCCGTATGATGACCATGATGATTGGCCCAGTTATGACGAGACGATGCTAATATAACTACCTGGGTTGGTGGTGGTTATCATATTGATGCTGCTAACCTATATATACAGTTTGCTTACGCCAACCCATACGATGGCGACTGTAGCTCGTACGACGAGCATGACGTCTATGATGATGATCACACATATATATGAGAGGACCAATTATATGTACCTATATGTCAATACGCCACACAGGCGCGCGCACACACACACACATATATATACATATATATGTTGATGATGATGGTGACACCGATGTTTAATAACATGTAACCCGTATTATCGACGACGACCATGATAACGTATACGATGGTCTTACTGATGGTAGCATGTACGACTGATGATGTCGTTTGATGACGACAACAATTCATAAGATGGTGCCGACAGTGATCGCTAATATTGGGTGTTTTGTTTATGATAACCCATATGATGCTTACTACATCCCGTACATGGCAATCGGATGATGATGATGATGATGATGCTGATGATGACGATGGAGATGTGTGACGATGATGACGACACTGATAGCGAGATATATGTTACCCGTATGATCAACGCCGACTATGATAGCCTATACAATGACCACGTTGATTACACGCGTGTCTGATGACGATGTCGTTTCATGGTGACGGTGATCGATGATTATCATGATGATAACCACTATAATACATGATAAAGATGATAACTTTATGATGTTGATCATCATCATAACACATATGGTGATGATGATAACCTAGAAGATGATAATGATACAAAACTACATATGATAATGATAACACTAGAATGTTATTAGCTTCTCTATTACGAAGTTGTAAATCTTATCCAGAAAATCTTACTAACGGTTAAGATAATACTTCAATAATGGATAAAATTTTAAATTTATTTAAAAAATTCGATTTATTAAACGAACTCAACTTTTAATGAAATTTAATACCGGAATATTAGTAAAAAAACTAAAAGTAAATGTTTTTATACTATTTTTAAAAAGTTATAAAACAAAAACCAATATATATATATATATATATATATATATATATATATAATTAAATGTGTAGAAATAAATAAAACCAAAATTAAAAAACCCTTTTAACTCAAAACCCTAAATCGACTTCTACTTCGCTTTACTGTAACTCGTAGACATCGCTTATCCCTGTAAGAACATAAAAATGCCGCGTCTCAATATTGGAGTTAAGTTCCTGGTAGATATCGACATCGATTCCATGAGTAGGATGGTATGTTAATGTTACCTGGTTAATTTTTTTTATGAAACATTTTACAGTTTTGCAACATATACATTCTAAGAACATTTTTTGTGTTACGTATAGCTCATTCATAAAGCTGTTCAACCATTGTTTGCTGACATGAAATCGAATACCGGCTGTTGTTTGATTTATGATCAAAGTGGTAGAACGTTTTCTGTTGTTATAATCAAAGTACTTGATGACTTTTATTTTGGAACCTGTTGGACTGAATTAATCAGAGAATGTTGTATAGAAGCTGGAACATATGTTGTTTTTGAGCTTAAATCAAGATCTATGTTGAATATGTTTACTTTCAAAAGAAAGGTAAATGATTAATCCGGTACTATGATATGTATTCCAGTCAGAAACCGACACGTCCATTACTTGGTAAGTTTTAATTTTTGTTTTTAATGATTGTTTCCAAATTCAAATGTCTTTTAATTAACATGTTTAATAGGATTTCCCTGAGTGGTACGTGATTCAAGAATTTGGTGACAATTACATAAATTCGCTTTTTGAGCTTATTGCACCAGATAGATATATGTTTAAAGTTTCATGTCTTTGGGATGGAATGGGTTGTAGGCTTGAGGATGGATGGATTGAGGTTTTAAACAAACCAACTTGAAAGGTGATTCGTTTGTTGTGTTTGAAATCATATCAGATAAGACATTTCATATTAATGTCTTTCATGAAGATGACATAGAATTTATCCTTCGTCGTCCAAACCAGTTGTTTTTCAACTATCAATTAAGCAATCAAGGTAGTTCCTTCCAAAACCCAATTCATCTTGATGAGCAAGACGATGACTCTAAAATCGTCTTCCACTGAACGCCACCAAGAAATTGGTAAATTGAATTTTTAAATTTCTTTTTTATTTACAAGTATATTTGAAATTTGCTTTTCACAGCGTCTTCCACGTCACATTGCCACAAAGATTGATGCCTATGATGGAATGCCAATCACTTTGGTCAATCCCGAAGGTCGTAAAAAAATGAGACTTCATGGTGAACTGTCGGACCTAAAATTCAGATATTGGTTACCAAAATGGAAAATTTTCAAGGTGGAAAATGAAATACAGATTGGTGATAAGTGAAGATTTGAATATGACTTCAATGAAGCTACTTTGTTAGTTTCAAAAGTTGATTAGTGATTTGGTGATGTTTGGAACATTTGGGAAATATTTGGTGATGTGTTTGGTGAATTTTGGAACATTTGTGATTTGGTTGGTTATTTGTATATGTATGGTTGTATTGATACACTTTTTAGTTTATTGTGTTGAATGTTGGTTGGTTAGCTTTTAAATGCTTTACTTTTATAGTTTCTTGTATCATCTATTTTGTTATTCACTCTTATTTTGTTTCATGGAATGTATTGTAATGGTGCCTTTTGTATGAAAACTTTTAATGAATGGTAATTATGGTTAAATCTAAAAATAAAACAAAAAACACTTTGTTAAAAAACACTATTACGCTTGTAACATGCTAATGTACATAAACATATATAAATATCCTAATACGCACTACACGCTTATCCAACCATCTTCTGGCAAAGTGGCTATTTTCAGCCACCGGTTCTCTGCCAATAATCTATTGGTTCTTAATTAAAAGGGAGGCAAAATTCAAAAAGCTCCAAAAATTTGGCTCCAAATATTCAAAAACTCCAAATTACATTTAACACTCCAAAAATCAAATTACACTCCAAATTTTTAAAAATTTTCCACTCCACAAATCAGACGATGAAGCTTATAGATGAAATAATCGAAAAAGAACATGTGTTATACTCCGATGAGGAAGCCAACGACTACGACGACGCTCAATCAGACGACACTGAAGGCTACTCCAGCGAGGAAGCCAACGACGACGACGGTCGGACTGTTAGGGAGAATGATATAGGAACGATGGTTATCGAACCCATCAACAGTTTGGAGGCTATCAGACCCATCAACATTTTTGCTACTACGAAAAAACCTACAAGGGGGTTGACGAGGTTACCTAAGCTTCGTACCCAATATGCAAACTCTGGTGGTGTCAGACTGACAGTGGAGTTTGATAATCTGGGTAGGTTCACTGCCCAAAACAGATCAAAGTTTGCAAGTTTTTTAAGGGATGTTGTAAGGGAAATAGTTGGCTTGAGACATTTAAGTTAGAGGGAGGTCACAAAGGAGGTTAGAGATAAACTGTGGGAACAAATAACGGTTATTCTTTATTTTTATTTGTGCATTTTATATTTTGAGATGTAATTTACCTTTACTGTATTATATTATGCAGAAATATTTTGAGATTGAGGCGTGTCGTAGGCCTTATGTGATGAATCGGCTCGGACACCTTCTTCGGGATTTCAGAAGAAAAATGTACGCCAAATACATTATGCCGAACATCGGTAAACCTCAGAAGCTGAAGGCGATACCCAAGGGACACAGGACGATGATCAGTCAAGAAGACTGGGATCGCTTCGTTGAGTACACACAATCAGAGCAGTTTCAGGTATAAATCCTCTACTCTGCAAACGTAGATTGATCGACTATATATGGTTTATGTTTTTTGTTTAAATATAATGAAATTATTATAATGCGTGGTTGAAGAAAAAATCTCCTTCATCAAAGGGAGCTCGAGCAAAGAATGTTTTTGATCATCACATAGGACGAGGGGTTTATACCTACCTTCGAGAGAAACTGGTAATCACCGTCAGCTGCTTTCTCTCTAGTTCAATGATTTGTTGGTTATGTGTCTAACGCATGACCGTCACCTTGAATATTTACAAGGTCAAAAAGAAGGAAATTGGAACAGATGAGATCCCCGGCCGTGCATTAATGTGGATGAAAGGAAGGGAGGACAAAGATGGTGCATACAAGAATGCTGTTGTCGAAGGCGTGGCAACCAAATTAGTATGTTTTAGTATTAAACTTTTTAAATCATGTTAAAGTCAATTCATTGCCTTATATTGGTGTAAAAAGCACTTGAGTCTGTATAACTTGTCTCAACACTTGATGTGGATACATAAGCGTGTTACAAGTGTATTAGAATATTTGTTTTCTTGCAGGTTCAGCATGAGGAGCAGATCGCCTCCGGAGCCCTGGCACTTGAACCGTGCACAGATGTCGTCACCTTAGTGTTTGGCAAAGAGAAAGGTGGGTTTATAAAAAGGATTGGGTACGGATTGACAACAGGTAAATATTGGGGTGTGAGTCGGGTAAATGGCTCGTTTAAGCAATGGATTGCCCAACTTGAGTATGAGGCGGTGCAGAGAGATGAACAGGTGAACAGGGTGACGACTCTACTTGAATCCACGAATGCTATGGTAGCAAGCTGTGAGAAGGAACGGTTAGCATTTGAGGCCAGGTTCAGAAATCTCGAAGGATTGTTGCCGCAAATGTTGGCAAGTCTAGTAAGTGACGTATGTTACATATTAATTAATGCATTTGACGTAAATAATTGGCACTGTTTTTGTCACAATTCATAGGTAAATCCTGTTCCCAACAAGGTTGGTTCTAACCAAAGTACTAGTGCTGTGGCGCAAAATAAAATGCCAACACCAGTAAGTATTTGACAGTTCCTTTGTTTTTTACAACTTTCCATGTGATTTTTCATTTTCCATAACCTGATAAAATGATTTGTAGGTCAGTTCTGTGGGAAACATCTTAACCTCAGGTGAGGCTGTGCAACAAATATTCGCTTCTCAGGTAAGCATTTGACAGTTTGATTGATTTGTTTTAATAATTAACTTTCCATGTGAGTGTGCTAATTTTGCATATGTTAATTGTAGCCCAAGTCTGCGGATAAAATAGTTTTCGAAACGGTACCCGCTCCCCATATCACGACATCAGTAAGTATTTGACAATTTCAGTACTTTTTATAATTCGTTTCCAATGTGAGTGTGCTCATTTTCTATTACCGAATTGCAGGCCAAGTCTGTGGAAAAAAGTGTAGACCAAACGGTACCCGCTCCCCATATCGCGACATCAGTAAGTATTTGACAATTTCAGTACTTTTTATAATTCGTTTCCAATTTGAGTGTGCTTAATTTCTATTTACCGAATTGCAGGCCAAGTATGTGGAAAAAAGTGTTGACCAAACGGTAGTCGATCCCCATAGCGCGACATCAGTAAGTATTTGGTTGTTTCAGTTTTTATATTTTATAACCTAATAAGTCTAACAATTCCAATTTCTGTTATATTACCAATGAAGCCTATAGAGAACAATGTTGACCAAGCATCAACACAACTACACCAAACTCCGGATAGTAACGGCTCGAAAAAACCATCAGTAAGTATTTAGCAATTTCAGTTTTTCCTTTAATTGTTGATTGATTCATTGAATGGTTTTTAGGTAAAACGGAGAAACCGTAAAAGAAAAGTTGATGTATCTACGAATGAAGCTTCCCCACCTGCTGAAATAAAGGTATGTACTGCGCGAAACATTGTTAATTTCCCACCAACATGGGTATGTACTTATATATTGACTTCAACTAAGCCATCTTAATTTCACATGCTAGTTTATAGGTTTATGAGTGTCCTTTGTGTGTGCATAACAAGCGTAACAAGGTGGCAAATGGTAAAGTTTATTGGTCACCGGTTCCACAACAGTTGCATGGAAAAGCAATCCCGGAGGGTTGCTATAAAGTTAGTATTGATGGAGCCATAAAGGAACAAGCAATTATTCCATGTGAGGCAGGTGAAATTACGACTGTTGGCAACGCAATTGGTACTTTCGTTGCTTGGCCAGAACACCTAATCTTATGTGACCAGGAGGTTTGTTCCCTTTTAACCTAACCGAACAAATATCTATGTTCTTTTTCATTTAGTTTAAAAAATGAACACTTGTGTTCGTTTATGTTCGTTTGTTTATAATCTAAACTAACGTAATTGAACAAAGATAAACGAACTTCCCGCCGAAAGGTTCATGAACAATTAAACGAACGTTCGGTATGTATGTATGCATACTATTTTGTTCTATTCAATTACAAAATACGACATTAATTATACATATTTGTTTTTCATATTCTGTTGTTCCAGCAACCACCACTCCCATCCTCAAAAAGAACCAGACTGAGCAGGCAAGAAGGCAAAGGAAAAGTATACAACGATTGACCGTGTGACCAAACAGAAGACAAGGAGCAGTGCCAAGAAAACCGACGCCTTAGCTAGTATATAGGTAGTCGTTATTTTTATATTTTGTAAGATAATTTACATATACATTTGCTTAAGTGAATATTATTGTTAATATAATTTGTTTCTAATTTTGTTTTGTCATGTTGTTTTATATTACTGCACAAAAAATAAAAATAATTATATATTGCCTAATTACACACAATTTGACCACATAGAACACATTAAATAGATGTGGCCAAAATTAAGACAATAGCCACACCTGAAATTACAAAAATTAGAGTCTATAAATGGCCATTAGCCACAACATAAACATTTTGTGTGACAAACGGTAAAGACAATGGCCACACCACAAACTACAAAAGAGAGTTTGAGTGGCAACTTCACATTTTTAGCCACATTGACAACAACCACCAGTGTCTATATGATATTATTAGCCACACAGTACCTCACTTTGTGTGACGAAAAGTTTGACCATAGCCACACTTTAAATTACGAAAAGCATTATGTGTGACAAACGGTAAGAAAATGGCCACACCACAAACTACAAAAGAGTTTTTGACTAGCAAGTTCACATTTTTAGCCACATTGACAACAACCTCCAGTGTCTGTCAGATATGATTAGCCACACAGTACCTCACTATGTGTGACGAAAAGTTTGACAATAGCCACACTTTAAATTAGGAAAAGCATTATGTGTGACAAACGGTAAAGACAATGGCCACACCACAAACTACAAAAGAGTGTTTGACTAGAAAGTTCACATTTTTAGCCACATTGACAACAACTTCCAGTGTCTATATGATATTTTTAGCCACACAGTACCTCGCTATGTGTGATGAAAAGTTTGACAATAGCCATACTTTAAATTAGGAAAAGCATTATGTGTGATAAACGGTAAGACAATGGCCACACCGCAAACTACAAAAGAGTTTTTGACTAGCAAGTTCACATTTTTAGCCTCATTTACAATAACCTCCCGTGTCTATAAGATATGATTAGCCACACAGTGCCTCACTATGTGTGACGAAAAGTTTTACAATAGCCACACTTTATATTAAGAAAAACATTCTGTGTGACAAATGGTAAGACAATGGCCACACTAGAATCTACTAAGGAGTTTTTGAGTGGAAAGTAAACATGTTTAGCCACTTTTAATGTAATATCTAGTGTCTATATCATATAATTAGCCACCCTATTATTAAATTTAAGTGGCCATTTCTTTGCTATATCCACACGGTATAGGTCACAATGCAAGCTTAACACAACCCTATTGACCACATTAATATTAAATTCATGTGGCTGAAACATGAATTCATGTGGCGCTTTAGATGCAATGGTCACTCATAGTAAATTGTCATGTGGCCATTTTCTACCGTTTAGCCACACTTATTAGAGAGGCTTCTTGATGGCCAGCAACTAATGCATGTACCCTTTAGCCACACTTATAACCACATAAGTCCACTAAAAACTCTGTGTGGCCATATCATACCCACGGTGTCGCGACCTTTGGCCACATATGACCTAAACCAAATGTGTGTGGCTAAAGGCCTACGGTCACAATTTTTTCGTGTGGCAGAAGGTCAATATTCACGTAGTGTAACCGACAATTTGCTTGCTTCTGTTTGGATTTCATCCCATGCTTTTGTTGCTTGCAGTGTTAATGGGCCCCTGGCAGTGGCTTGCATCTTCTTCACATTTACAATCCTCATGGTCAAATACTCTCTAATATACTTCAAACATGTAATGGTCGTCTTGTCTCTTGATCCAACAAGTTGCTTGTTGAAAGATTCACAAAGGTTGTTCAGCAGCATATCACTTTTTGTCCTGCCTGAAAAATGTTATCTTGACCATCTTGTTGCCGGGATGTCACTAAGCCAGAGAAACATATCAACAATTATTTTCTTAATCTCCTCCATTGCCATGTTGAAGTATGGGACAGAAGTGGCAGATGATGCCGTATAAAACAAGGCCTTATACAAATCCCTCCTCCAAGTTTGCCTCAAGTTCTCATGGATGTGTCTACAAAAAAAGCGATGCTCAGCCCTAGGAAAAACACTCTCAACTGCTTAAATGAGTCCCTATAACAGTCAAATCAACATAATTAGTGTACATGAGTTTGCCTATAAAAAATATATGCTAAGTGTACATACCTTTTGAGGGTCACTTATGAAAGTGAAATTGGCATCATGAGGCAACTCAAGATCATCTCCAAGGTTAACTTAGAACCATTTTCATGACTGTGTGCACTCGGCTTCCACTATTAAGGCAACAGGATACAAGCAATTATTGCCATCCGTCCCGACAACAGTCAAAATATGTCCCGGGTATTTCACTTCCTAAAACAACCATCCAACCCAAGTAGTTCTCTACCGAGCAATTTAAATCCTCTAACCAAAGCAGCATAACATACATATATTCTTCTAAATTGCCTAGTTTTAAGGTTAGGGTTAGCACATGGTTCAACATCTAATTTAATGGAACTACCTGGGTTTGCTTTAATAAGCTCATCAATATAGGATCTGAGGTGGCTGTATTGTTTGGTGTGGTCACCATCCTTCCTTTTCAGAGCTATTGTCTTAGCTCTTCGGATCTTGGCTTCAGAAAGTTGTATTTGATGCCTCTGCTGGTGGTTTGTAGCTCAACCTCAATCTCTTTGGCAATAGTAGACATTGTATACAAACCAATTGATCTACTTTTGAGACACTCGTGTTTTTTTGAAATAGCCTTCACACTCCAATTATCCTTAACAGATTGTCTTGAGATGTGCATAGTCCAAGGGCATGTGGGCTTCATATTCATTATTTATACCCTGGCCTTTTCCTGACTAGTCATATTTGACCCCTCACCAGCAACCAATTTCGGATTGGTCCCCACACAAATTACCTTAAACCTTAAAGGATCATTCTTATTAATATACAAATCTCTTCGCCATGAAGAGCATAACTCTTAACCATCTCATTCAATGTTTCCTTTGATGGTATTAACTGACCAACAAAAAATGGACACTCATCATCATTATTACTTTCTTTTCCCTTGAACTTTCTTAGCATACTATTCCAGGCACTCAAGCCCTCATCATCAGAGCTCTCATAGGAATCCATGCAAGGAATTTAAACCATCATCTTCAATAATATGATCACATACTACCTCATCCACATCAAAATCTACAATAGCTTTATACAATCTCATGTCAACTTCTACATCCTCTAAGGGTGTTTGAAAGGCAGCCGTATACTCATGATCACTTTCATGTGATCGATCACTATCATAACTATCATCATAATCCTCTTCATCACTACCGACACCCTCACTAGAACTCTCTTCATCAACATTCACTTCATGAACACTTTTACCACTCACTTCATGAACACTTTCACCACTCACTTCATGAACACCTTCAAAACCAGGTATAAATTCATAATCATATACCACAATTCAGTACCACTAGTTCTGCCATGTTCTACAAAAATCTCAATAATGTGACTACCTACACCATCACTACCTCTAACCATAGCACAAACATTTTGAACATGATAGTCTTCAATCAATGGCTTTAAACCCAAATCCAAACTGACACGCAGATGCCTGTAATGAAAACAACAAGCTGTACCACAACCATATTGTAACTTACAAAGTATACCAACCAACAAACTTTTACAAAATTATGAAACTTGAACATCATCGACAAAAGTTATCTTTCCTCCTTCGTATCTTCTATCGAGCTCAGTAGTGAACAACTCTCCATGGAAAAGCTTTATAGTGAACACTGAATAATTTTCACCTATAACAACCAACATCTGTTCAGCCCGTTAACAACATATAAGAAAAACAAAAGCCAACAGTAAAACCTTACCATACAAGTCTTCCGGGTCACAATACTCATTTTCCGGCCTAATAGAATACGAGCTGACCGTCATTGCAAGTTCCAATCAGTTCCATGACAGAAGATTTGAAGTCCGATCGGCAAAATTAGGGGAGGTGCAATGATATTACGTTGGGTAAGAATTCAAATTCTGATGCCAAAAGCCCTAATTCGGGGGTTATAATCGATCAGGGGAGCAAAAGAAGCAAAAGGACGACTATACCCTTAACCATTAACAGTCAACGGTATGTTGACTAACGGTGGGAGTCAAAAAAACCCGCCGGAGAAATACACTTGTTGGGTTTTGATTCAGAAAAAAGAGAGAGTTTCAGAGAAATTGGGACCACTTCGTGTATTCTAAGGTTATGTGTATGCAGTAGAGGGGCTACAAAATGGGACGACTTGCGTCATGTGGCACACAGTCAGCAAATTGTGGAGTTTTGTTTTAGAGGTGTAATGGTGTTGTAGCCCTAATGTGTGTGTATATATATATATATCACACATAATAATAATAATAATAATAATAATAATAATAATAATAATAATAATAATAATAATAATAAACACTAACGCAAACATGCGATAAATATTCACCCCCCCCCCCCCCCTCATAGCCCTTATTATCGGGGTGTGTGGTGGGGGGGTTACTCCATTTGGTCTCCGTCATCACCCTCCAATGTCGCCCCGTTACGCATAACGTAACCAAAGGAAATAAGAGACATGTGACATTGGAACATGGTTTGTAGAGGTGAATTGCATGGCATGGCCATGGAGTTGTGGCTAGAGGTGTTCAAAAAAACCGGTTACGGAACCGGTTTGGCCGGTTCAACCGGAAACCGGTTTTTTAAAAACCGGTTTTTTTAAAAACCGGTTTGACCGGTTTACGTAACCGGTTTACGTATCGGTTATACGTTTTGGAGCCAAAACCGGTTTTATAACCGGTTTTTTTTATAACCGGTTTTTTTTAATAACCGGTTATTAAAAAACTGGTTAACCGGTTTTTAAAATAACCGGTTTATTACCGTTATAAAAAAAACCGGTTAACCGGTTTTTTAATAACCGGTTAACCGGTTAAACCGGTTTTCGAACGTTACCAAACGGCTTTATAGCCGTTTTTTTTTTTTTTTGACCGTTTTTTAGCCGTTTTTTTTTTGTTTTTTTACCATTTTACCCCCACAAACATCTATATATAGTTTAGGTTGGGTATTGGTTAGTTCGCAGCCGGAGATGACGAATCAAGGAACGGTGTTTACGTACGACCTTGAAGCGGTACGTCAACAGTTTGGCAACTTTGTGATTCAACAATCACTTCCTTTCAACCACTTCGACAACCCTCAATTCACGGAGATGATGCAAAAGTATGTTCAACCACGCTACCAACACGTAAGTCGTTCGACCCTTAGAAGAGATTGTCTTAAAGCATGGAAAAACGCTAAATCCGAACTAATTTCATACTTTTCAAACTTACAAACTGGTGTGAACTTAACAACGGATGTGTGGTCGGTACCTAATGGTTCGCCCGACTCATACATTTGTGTGACGGCTCATTGGGTTGACCCCCGGTCGTGGCAAATGATGAAACGAACCGTTGCGTTTCAATTGTTTGATTACCCGCACACGGGTAGAAATATTTTTAAACTCTTGGATAAAGTCATTCGACAATACAAGATTGAAGATAAAATCTTTTCAATATCGTTTGATAACGCGTCCAACAATACGGCCGCGGTTGGCCATTTAAAATTAAAGTATAAACCTATCTGTGATGGAGCGTTTTTTCATAGCCGATGCATTGCACATATTATCAACTTGGCCGTGCAAGATGGGTTAAACGTGATCGAAACGCAAAGAAACAATTTTAAAAGAATGTTACGAGATGTTTTTAGCAACAATTCAACATTTTCAAGATACAAAAAATTTTGTGAAGAAGCTAACTGTCAATGGTTGGGGCCTAATTGGGATTGTCCAACAAGATGGAACTCGACTTGTGAAATGTTTGAGAAAGCCATCCAACAAAAACAATCGTTAATTGCGTTTCATCAAATTTTGTCAAATAGGG